>NC_060268.1:9800495-10153472 GCF_021613505.1 Equus quagga | reverse complement strand
CTGTTCGACCCTTCTCAATATGGGGCTGCCAATTATGGCAACTTTGACTCCTCCCAGTCCTAGGCTAAACTATCCTTGGGAAATGGAATAAGAGAATTATTTGAGACACAGTTATGTGTTGGAATTGACAGTATTTGGGAACTGAAAAGATGTAACAGGAAGCGAATGCAGGTGAGAAAAGGAATAGCTAAGAGGAATCCCAGGTTCCTGGTTTAGGCAGCTAGCTTGATAACGAAGCTATTAACCATGGTAAAGAATTCAGGCAGAAAATTCATTAGGTTACAGTGGTGATGAGATCATTTGTTCTGTCTTTGATATTTTGCATTTGACATGCATGTAGCATATCCAGGTGGAACTCTATAATGGGCTATCGAGAGGGAAATTGGGGACTGGAGCTAGAGTTTGACTTCCAGTTAATTGGCGATTAGATCTATAGGTGTAGGAGAGATAGCCCAGAGGAAATATAAAATGAGAAGGGAATACAACCAAAGATGGAAACTCAGGGTAACTCTAACATTTAAGGTACAGGAAAAGGAGGAGAGCTAAGTAAAAGAAATGGAAAAGAAGAGAATACCAAAATAATTAAATGACAGAGAACTCATTAAAAAAATGATAGTATCCGAGGAATTCTAAGGTCTGGGTTTCCATGTAAATTATAAAATTTTAAGGCCATCAGGAACCGCACATGGAAAGTAATTATTCACAGCTCCTGGAAGAATACCTCAGGACATCTGTTGGTGCTAATGGAGGGGTCATCTAATAATATCAGTTTCTTAGGTTGGAATACTTAGTGGCATAAACCAAGTCTTTCCCGTGAGACTTTTATACTGTCTATGTTGGTGACCAGAAGCTTCCTTGTGTTACATTTATAACACATTTGCATCCATTTGACATTCAACAAATATTTATGGAGCATCCACCCTATATTAGAGATGGGATATATTAGTGAAGTAAAAAGGCAAGGAACTTTGCCATTGAGAAGTTAACATTCAAGAGACAGAACAAGAAGCTAACATAAAATGTAATTTTACAAAAGCTGATAAGCGCTATGGAAAAGCTAAAGTGGGATAAATAGGATCAGGAGTGTTGTGGGAGGAAGCGCCTTGGGGCTGGGTAGGTTGCTATACTAAGTAGTATGGGTGCCTCACTGAGAAAGTGAAGTTGATCAAATATATTTTGAAGAGGTGAGGGAGTTAGCCAAGTGGGTATCTGGAGAAAGGGCGTTCCAGGCAGAAGCAACGGTACAGCAAATGCTCGAGGTGGGAGCGTGTCCAGCATGTGTCAGGATCCAGAAGGAGACTGCTGTGGATGCAAGCAGAGGAAGCAAGGAAGAGCAAAGTAGGGACTGAGGTCGGATGGATTATGTAGGGCGCTGCCTGGCTCTTATTAGCAGTGAGAAGAAGAATCATTTGCCAGTTTTGATTGAAGGAGTAGCCTGATCTGACTTGCCTTTGAAAGGATCATTCTGGCCGCTCTATTGACAATAGATATTTTTGTCACTTCTTCTCTGTGATGCGCAAGAGTAGAAATAGGAGACCTAGGAAAAGGTTATAGAGGTAAAAGTTGATGGTTTAGGGGCTGGCCCCGTGGCCGAGTGGTTGGGTTCGCGCGCTCCGCTGCAGGCGGCCCAGTGTTTCGTTGGTTCGAATCCTGGGCGCGGACATGGCACTGCTCATCAAACCACGCTGAGGCAGCGTCCCACATGCCACAGCTAGAAGGACCCACAACGAAAAATATACAACTATGTACTGGGGGGCTCTGAGGAGAAAAAGGAAAAAAAAATAAAATCTTTAAAAAAAAAAATAGCTCTTTAAAAAAAAAAAAAAAAAGATGATGGTTTAACCCAAGGTGGTGTCAGTGAAGTGGGGAGAAATGATGGATCCTGGATATATTAGAAGTATGGAGTCTATAATATTTCTCTGTGATAATGCATCTTATGCAGTTTGTAGTCAGCTATACTAAATATTTGGCAAAGGACCTTATGAAAAAAATATTTTGTGAGGTATTTTAGTCCAATGTTAATACGTTACAGTCAGATTCACCTTCCCCTCAAAATTTGTGCTCATTAGTATTGCAATGACTGTTGTGTGTAAGTCCCTAGACCCTGTAAGTACAGTGCATCTGATGGGTTCTGTGGTGTGTAAATAATAAAGTTAACTTGTGAGGTTGTAGGAATTGTACCTATACTTTTCCCAATGGTTTTGAATGGAATATGCTCTCAGGTTGTTTTTCCCCTTCCACAGATTCTGTATTTCAAATCCCTGAATATACAAATACTTACCTTGACATAACTCTCTGGGTTGTGCTGGTTTAGCTGGTGTTCTTTATCTGTATGCATAACTATAAACTATCGTCATTTTAAGTTAATTCCTGTAAGTTCAGAGACATATAGTATTATATTAGTACTGGCCAAAGGCTTTGTGAGAGGCCATTATGAGCCAACATTTGGTTCAGTTAACAAGCACATTTGGAAGACTTCATAAATATTGATTGAAATACATGCTGGTCCAAGAAAATCACAATTTCCATGGTTTGAGCAAATAATGCAGTTCTGCACCAATGTTGATTTTATTCGTCAAATTTAAATTCCTCTAAACAGATATCTGTAGCATGCTCTTCTGTTTAGCTTAGATATGTGAACCATATTTGTTGTCCAATTATCTTTTAATGGCATCTTTACTACAGGAGGATGTCTTAGGCAAAAACAAATGGGTGTGATAAGCAAACTTTTACAAAATAATCTTTTTATTTTATTTTATTAAAATAAAAAAACAAAAAATCCTACTTTCGGCTAACAGTCTAAATTATTACAATATACAATCAAATGAACTCAATATACTTGTGCATGCACACATACACACGCATAAACTCACGCATGTGCACATACATACATACACAAGCCCATAATATTTAGCCGTATCATCAGCTAGTGGAATTAAGCTCACCATAGCCATTCCTTTTGTAGCCATTGTGGAATTGGTTTAATTAAGTAATGACAATTAAATAATGAAATAAATTGGTTTTCTATAGTTAACCTATGGCTTAAATCTCATTTAACTTGACTATTATGGATATCTGTGTTTGATTAAGAGCATGACAAGTATACCATTTGTTTTAAGATTAGAATGAGTAGAATTTTAAAGATATTAAGTCAAGAGGCAGGTCACATTACTTCTTTAATTGTGGTTTATAGTCTTAGTATAAGTGGGGAGATTATTTTAGTTCTTGCTCTCATTACACTTCCTGAGACAGACATTGCAATCTCATGGTTGTCAAGGAATTATATTAAAAGTTTGAGTTAACTTTTTGTTAATATGGGCATTTTGTTTGGATGACAAAATCTTTTCAGCACAGGGTGAAAAACAGAGCTGTTTTAAAAACACAACTGAAGGTCAGTGCTCTGCCCCTGAGAGAGCGGCATGATTTCTCTCCTAAAGCAGATGGACATTTGTTAATGAGACAACTTGAAACACCTCCTTGTGTTGGAAAGCAGGAGCCTCCAGGGTATGGCTTTGAAGGAGACTGATGGCCAGACTGTTCGGCCTCAGAAATAAATGGTTACTTGAAGGTGGGAGTGAACCCAGGAGAGGAAAAGAAAGTCAGAAACACAATAGCAAGTGTGGGACAGTAGAGAAATATCAAGAGTGAGAAATTCCTGTGAGAGGGATGACTAAAGGACAGTCCATAGTCAGATTTTGGGGTTGCTCATCGAGAGCTGCAATCAAGAGCATCTCACTCCATCACACACACCTTTGGGAGCGTCAGTTGTATACACAAATTTTTTGACTGAAAGCTGTTTTGATAAATTGAAGAAAAAGGTTTTATGTCTGAGATGGTGCTGAGCAGAGAAAAGAGAATAAATATGTTGGGTCCAACACAAGTAACAGTGAGAATTTAACAAGAGAAAAAATCAGAATTAGAGGTGACAAAATGCGAGCTTGCAAGTTTTGACGAAATTCTTTCTAAGGGGATTGGCTTTCCCTGGATATGAGACGGGGTTAGAGGAGATCGTAAAGCAGGGGATGACCTCAGCTGACATCTGGATTACACTTGTCTTGGTTGTTTCTTTCAATCTCCACACAAAGTCATTTCTCTTATATTCAGAAAGCTTAAACTATGGTTTCAAATGTGAGGGATTTGTTCTAACTCTGCTAGTGGAGGCAGCTTGACATTCCTGGGCTCCTTGGACTTTGAAAATAGAGTAGGCAATCTCCGAGTGATTTCAAACATTTTGAAAGTCTAACAAAAATTGGATAGCTTCTCGTGATAAGGTGACATGAGCTAACTAATCTGTCAAATATCTCCCCCATAGTGGAATTATATCCACTCAGTGGATAGTTCTGTAATGGTATCTCATGCCTGTCAGAAGCTCTGATTAGCAGTTAGATGTCTTTGATGGAAAAAGAAGGAGAAAACAGTTATTAAAAATGTCAATTTCTATTTATGCTCCTTCCTCTCCTGGGCTGAGGCAAGCTTTTGCATTTGAAGCCATCTGTGTTCTTTGAGCAGAACTGCAGTGAAGACAGATACCTGTTGACTCCTAAAGCCAATCCCCCCCGAGACATCTACTTCGCTGTGAAATGGGTGGAAATGGCTCAGCTGTCTCATAAAGGGAGCCAGTAAAGCTCTCAATAGAGGCATCTACAGGTTTATGCTGATGGCTGCAGACACAGAGCCCTTGGAGGTCTCTCCCGTCTCTTGCCGTGGTTGGAAGAGAAGAGAGCACCTCAAATAGGACCTGGGATGGTTATTGTCTGCTCAGTTAGCAGCAAAGAAGGTTTGCAGCTGAAACCCAGGATTCAGTCTATCCTGCAGTCCGCTGGAAGAATCTTAGTCTAAACCATGGATCTCAGTCAAACCTCCTGCTGACTTCCCTGCTTGGATAATTGTGCGATATATGTTGTCTTTGTGTCAGCCTGTGTTTTTTTTCAATTAATTTTCATTACTAAAAACTGTAGTCCAGAATCTGACTTCTTGATTTTTCTAAAAAAACACAATTTTCACCCAGCCATTTTAAACAATACAAAAATGCTAGAAGGGGTATGGTTGGTCCAGGGAAGATATCTGGTCCCAGTTTTCATTAACCAACTCTTAGTGAACACCAATTATGTGCAGAAATGCAAGAAAGTGCATAGCGATACTTTTGGGACTATTTCTCCCTCTAAAATGTGATGTCCTTGAGAATAAGCATCCTCAAATTTTTATCCCCTTGCCTGAACATAGGGAAAGTGTAATGAATGGGGAGGTTTCCTTTCTTCTCTAGGGACTTTGGAACTAGGTCTAGGAAAAGGTGAATGAAAAGGGAGAGAGACAAGGCGTTGGAATGGAGGATTTGGCAAAAGACATCGCCCTTGGCTAGAGCCAACAACTGAGATCTTAAATGTGAGGAAATATCTTCTCTTTGTGAGTGGAAATTTATCACCTCAGTTGGGAATTTTCTACCTGAGAGCTCTTAGCAATGAATCCTGCCAAAATACAGATTCTTTCCCAAATCATAAGTACAGTGCTAAATGAGTCATTTATTCCTGTTGTGAGCACCCTAATAATTATATGTTAATTCTGTTTTTTTTCAATTTGTATGATAATCTCTTTCAAAACATGTTTATGGGGTTCATGGAATGCAAGGAGTTCATGGAGAAAATTCATAAAAGTGGTACATGAAATCAGCAAATCTGACTTCATTACTAATAAACAATGTCTGTCTTGACATCCCTTTGGTCTTGTTTTGAGGACCATAACATATTAATGTTTCACTGTCAATTGTAAGGTGTTATGTAAGTTCAGATCTTGCATATTATAAAGCAGGAATTAAGATCAAGGTCCTTGAAGTCAGATCCTCGATTTGAGTCTTGTTTCTGCCATGTTTTAATTGTACAGCTTTGGGCATGTCACTTAACCTCTGAAGCCCAGATATTTCATTGTCTGGCACCTATTAATTACTCAACATGTGCTCTTTATGATTACAGCATTTTTTTAAATTGTATTATACTGCAACTGATTTTAAGGCACATCTGTTCCATAAAATAATAAAAGTAACCCTGTGCTCTCAATCTTTTTTTGGCAAGCATTTAGAGTAACTTTTCCTCGGGATGCATTATAAAGTGACGAATAGCATGATCTCATTTTTTATTTTTAATAGATTTTTAAAGAAGGGTAGAGAGTTCTATATTGGAAAAAAGTTACATTGAATTTTTCCAAGTAAGGAGTAAACAAAATTCTACTGTGTTACCTAAACTGTTCAAAGGGACAACATGAATTTACTCCTTTTTGGTACTTAGGGACCTTAGGAAAGAAAGAGTTTAGGGGAACAGCCGAGTTATTAAATATTCCACTACAGATAAAATATTGAAAACAAGCAAATGAGTACAAGCAAGAAAAATCTGGCCTGTGCTGGCTGAAGGGTCCAGAGCAGCCCTATTTCGTATACTGTCAATTGTGGCAAGCGGTGGCTGTGGTAAAGGCAGTGGTCTGTGTGCACGAGAATATTTCAACTGTCTAGTTGTAGGAAACTGCTAGACAGCAGAAAAGCAACTGTGCTTGGGGAAAAGTCTTGGATATGAGGAAGGTGGGTGTTAGAAAGATCCTGTTTGACTAAGAGGACGTGTTATTGACCGTATTTGAAGACAATCATTTGGATTCCCATGAGAATCTACGTAAATGGGTGCTAAGTAACAAAGTGAAGCAAATCGAAGAGACTTGAAGAGTTATGTGAGATGACGGTGGTCTTACATGTCACGGCACTTTAGTATGCGAAGCATTAAGGGAAAAAGAGAGTCAAACTATTAGTCGGCAGCTTTGTCAAGTAGAGCAGAGTGTGTTTTAAGAGACAGTGCCAATTCCTGGAAGATTTGATAAAGTTCCCTGTTGTTTATCTGAAAAATCTTCCAAACGTCATGAAAGATGAGTTTTATTGTGTTTTTAAAAATAAACTTGAGATATGTTTAACCAGTATGAAGGTGGTGACTGAAGAGAACTCTCAATTCAATGTCAGGAGACATCAACCTTTTAAAACACAAATAACCATTTTGTTTCCTTAGTCTCCCTCATTTCTTATTCTTTGGTCTGCCTCTTAAAGGTGGAGGATTTCCACTCTTTCTTCGTAGTCTCTCCATCTTCCTCCTTTCCTCCTTTTTTCCCCTCTACTATTTGCTTTGGCTTTAAACATTGAGTTTATGCTGTATGTTCAAGGTACCGCTGAGAACAAACAATTAGTCATCTCTGCCCTGGTGTTAGTGTGTTAGGACAGAAAGGTAAAAACTTACATAATATAAAGGCTATGTCCTTTAGAAACACAAAAGAGGCGACATTTGACGTTCCATAAAGGCTAGATGAGAGTTGGGGAAGGGGACATTTCAGGAATGGGAGACACAAGGTCTCAGGCCTGGGGGGTGAAAATGCATGGTGTCCCGGGAGACCCGTCAGTCATTTTGCGTGTTTGGAATATAGAGCCTGTGTTGGACAGTGCAGCAGCTGAGGCTGAATAAGTGGGTAACTAACCATTTTATATCCTATCCTGTGCAGGAGTGGGGACTAATAAGAAGTTTTAAACACTCACGGGGTTATCTCATTTCTTTTCATGGCTTTAACCAGCACCCCTAAGTTAACTATTCCCAAATCCTTACCTGCAGTTCTGGCTTTGTTCCCGAATATCATAATTGTATTTGAAACTGCTGACTTCATATGATCCCGCTATTACCCAAACAAGTCCAGTTCTAAAGAACTTACTTTGCCCCTTTAAATTGTTCCTCCGTTTGTGCTCCCATCTTTGTTTCATGTCGCTATTTCTCCAAGTCCTCTAGGCTGAACGCCTTAGTGCTATCTTCAACTTCCCTCTATATTTCAGTTTCCCCAGAGTCCTTTATTCACCAGATCGTACCAGTTTGCTCCCCAGCACCTCACAGCATTTCCCCATTTCTGTTCCTCTTGCCACTTCTGCGTGGCTCAGACTTCCATTTCTTCTCATCTGGGCTTTTGCAGAAGACTTGTAAATGACTTCGTTATTTTCTCTTTCATTTCTAATCCAGTGCACATAATGACATCAGAATTTTCTTCTGAATATATGGATCTCATCATATAATTTCTATGCTTGAAAACCTTTAGCAATTCCTCACTTCTTATGAATAAAATGCAGATTCCTTAGGGCCACATTCAGGGCCCATGATCATCATTTGTGTTCTTTTATTTTTTCTTTCTAAAAAACATCCCCTTCACTTTTCCCTCTTTCTTTTGCAATCTTATTCCTAATAAATACTCCTTGTCAGAAATCATCCTTCTTACGGCCATCATAACGCTTTTTAAAAAAACTCTTGACACATCATATCTTACCTTAAATTTAACTTTGTTCTTTTAACAGATTATACATTTTTAGAAGACAGAGTGTATCTGGTTACCTATTTCTGTGTAACTCATCACCCCCACACTTGGAAACTTCACATAAGACACCTTTATTATCACACAGCGTCATTGGGTCAGGAATCCAGGCGCAGCCTCGCTGGGTCCTCCAGCTCGGAGTCTCTCGCAAGGCTGCAGTCACGGCGTCAGCGGGGCCCCGTCCTCTCCAGGTTCACTCAGGGATCTGCTTCTGAGCTCACTCGGTAGTTGTTGCTGTAGGATTTGGTTCCTCCCAGGTTGTTGGATGGAGGAGCTCGGTTTCTCACTTGCTGTTAGTCAAAGACTGCCCTCCGTTACTTGCCATATGGACTTCTCTACGACGTGACAACTTGCTTTAGCAAAGTGAGCAAGAAACAGAAAGAAAAAGGGAATTCACAGTCTTTCATAACCTGATCTTGGCAGTGATATCCCATCACTTTTGCCACATTCTGTTTGATAGAAGCCTATCATCAAGTCCAGCCCACACTCAAGGAGAGTGAATGACACAAGGTCGTGAATAGCAGGAGGTTGACTGTCACACAGAGCATGAATATTTCTACTCCTCACCTCTCTGACTAATGACTTGTGCACTGCAGGTCTTTAATAATTATTTGCTGAATTGAATTGAAAGAAGCTATCCTAGTTAGCAACTCAAATTTATGCTAGTGTTAATAATTTCAGTTAAAAATGTTCATATTTGATTACAATCAACTTCTTTGGAATTTTTTACGTAACAAAAAATAAAGAAGAAGATACTACGGGTTCAGTTGGTGGTTCACCAAATGAACTCCACTTGGTTAATTTGATGAAGATGATTGCAACATGCTGGAAAGGGAAGGAGACGGGATAGTGATGGATATTACCCCAGGATATCACTTTCTCTGAATTTCACTTGAAGTCGACAACAAAAATATATGGTGAAAATCAATTCCAGGAAATTTCTAATTTTTAAAAATATTTTAGATTTCTTAATTTTATGTAATTAGATGTTTCTTTAAACATTTTAAAATTTAATAAAGTTGCCAAGTTCAAAGTGACTTTGTATAAATTTGAGATATTGATAGTTTTGAAATTTGTTTTTTTAAACTCAAAAATTTCAGAAATAATATCCTTTTCTTACATTAGTTTAAAATAGTCAACTTTTGTGTTATCTTTACGAGCCAAAGACTATTTTGATAGGTATTATGGGCCTAACTTTTAGGGACTATTATTGTATCATAGCTACCTTATTTTATAATTCAGAAATATTACACTTTGACTAAATGAATTATTTTTATCTTCCTTTTCAACATGATAAACAGATTAAAAGTGCATAATGTGAAGAAGAGAATAAATTCTTTGAGAAATATTCCTGGTTTAGCTTAAGGTTTTATTCATTACTTAGGTCAAAATAACCTCAGCTTGATCTTTTTTATGCGTGTATTATCTACTTTTGAGATGTTTGAGACAGAAAGAATAAAGCTTAAGTTCCTAGGAGTAGCCAAGTAATTACACTTTGAATTTATAAAATCCTTTCTTTTTAAGCCGCAGGAGTGATGAAACATTTGCATTTGAACCTGGCAACACGTAAATTTGAAAGTTTGTAATGAGCAAAATTGTGAATTAAATGGAGACAAATATTACTCCTTTAAAAAAAACTTTATTGGAACTATTAAATATGGATTATAAACCAAGTTATTTCTCAGGCAACATGTTACTTTATCAAATTTTTCAGATCCTTATAATTTCTTCAGATATTTCCTAACCTTCTCTCATCTTCAGGTGTGATTTTTAATGAATATTTTCAGTTCTGCTTAGAAATATATTAGCAAGTCCTATAACCAGGCCCAGTTATATATTTACATTTTATACCTTTTCCTTTTGAGATTTTTTGAGTTTGAGCTTAATGATTAAGCTCATTTGGAATTCAAGAATTTGGAAGAGAGCTTAAAAAGTAAATTTTAAATTTGTTGCAGATTACGCCGATTTTACCACATTTCCAACTGTTCTGATGGTCTCCATAAAAAAAGATTAAGCACAATGTCGAATATGAACTCAATCTGATGTTTCTTACAGGAAAGTGAAATCTTTTCTAAATATTAATAATAACATGATTACTAAATTTTTCAATACTGGCTTTGAAAATACTTTTTATCATACACCACATTTTGATGAAAATAGAAAATATTAAATTCTTGAGATAAAATTGTAATTAAAAAGGAATACCTACAAAAATCTGTGTTGATTTTTCCCAACTGAACTGATAGTTCCGTTGTTCAAGTTGATCAAATTAACTTAAAACCTAGAACACATAAAAAATATAGAAGCTCCAAAAACAAATTCAGTTGTTTTTTTTTTGACTAATGGATAGTTTCTGTTTTGTTTCCTTCTAAGAGGACATAAACTAATTAATGGTTTTAAAATTCCATTCAAAGAAATATATTCAAATTTATTTCAAGATTAGGAAGGGTTAAGTATTAAAGCAGCATAAAACATGACAAAATAATTCTGCCATTCCCCAATTTTAAAATACTGTCTTATGAGTTATAAAAATGGAAAGAGTAACCATAAACTGAATATGTGTTAATGGGAGACAAGAAGAAAAGGAAATACCATAAAAAAACCAAAGAAATATCAAGGAAAGAGATACCAAGACTATAAAATTATTTACTGTTCCTCAAAATATTTTCCTGTGGAAGTTATTTATTTGGAATGTTCTAAATATGATAACTTTTACTTTTCCATGGGAATTTTGTTAGGGCAAGTGTTCAAACTTGTATACTAACATTGTTAGTGTACAACTGACCTCACACATTTCACAGACATTAGGATAATTCATCCAAAAGTTCTCTCTCTGGTGATAACTTAGTCTTATGAAATATGATCAAAAGAATGTGTTAATTCAGCACCAGTCACTAGCTGTGTGATCTTGGACACATTTCTTAGAATTTCTAAGCCTGTTTCACATATGTTAAAGACATACTGTAACAGCATCTCTCTCAGGGTAGTTGTGGGGCGTTAATCAAAGTAACCTCTGCCTTAGGACTAGCATAATGCTTGACAAAAGTAGGCATTCACTAAATGTTGGTTATTAACAGTCTCCCTTCCTTCCACAATTTTTATTCAGCACTTGTATTTGCCATGCAGTATTCTAGGGGCTGGGGATACAACAGTGAGCTAAATAGATGAAAATAAAAATAAACATGTAACCAAGATAAAGAAGTAAAACAAATCATAGGTTAGATAGTGTTAAATACAAGGAGAAAAGTAGGGCAGAGAAGAAAACTAGGAAGTACTTTGAGGTAGAGGCTGTAATTTTGAATAGTTTGGCCAGAAAAGCCCTCACAAAAATGATGGCATTTTAGTAAAGACCCGAAGGAGGTGAGAGAATTAACCCTGGGATGTCTGGAAGAAGAGCATCCCAAGGGGCGGGATGAGCATGTGCAAAGGCCCTCAGGTGGAAACAATAAGGAGTCAATTTGGAGTGAGCATGGAGTAGATAAGACTAGGGAAGCCATGGGGGCTAGGTGGTGTGCACCTAGAAGGAAGCTGCAAGGCTTTGGCTTTTCCTCTGAGAGATGTGGGAAGCCATTGCATGATTTTGAGTAGAGGTGTGATGTAATCTGACCTACGATTTAGCAGGAACACTCTGGCTGCTCTGAGAGACCAGCCTGAAGGGAAATGGGTTGGAAGGCTCTTGTCAATCTAGGTAAGACAGACGCTTGGAAGGGTGACAGCAGTGGAGGTTGTGAGCTGTGGTTGGATAATTGATAATTATTGAATGTTAAGACTAAGACAACAGGTTTGTTAGAAGATCGGGTTTAAGGGGTGTGAGACAGGAGTCAAAGATGACTCCAGGGTTTGGGCCTGAGAAGATGAAGATTGAGAGTGTGAGCAGGAGAAGATCCGAAGTTCACTTTGGCATATGTTGCGAGTTTTACTAGACATTCAAATGAAATTGTAGAAGTGCGGGTGGATTAATTATACTAGAATTCAGGAGAAAGCTCTGGGCTGGTGACAAAATTTTAAGAGTCTTATGCATGGAGACGATTTCTAAAGCTGTGAGACTGACTGAGATGTCAAGGGGTGAGGTGAACAGGGAGAAATCAGAGACGGATCCCCGACGTCCCCTAGTGTTTCAGAGTTAGAAAAGATGAGGCAGAACCAGCAAAGAAAGTTGAGGATGAATGCGCTGAGGGAGGGAGAACCCATGGCAGGATGGACTCTAGAAGCCAAGTGAGGAGGATAGAGCGGAATGCTGATAGGCCAAGTGAGCTGGGGATCAGAGATCAGTCATTATGTTCTACAACATGGAGGTCATTGGTGGTCTTCTCATTAGCCAACCCCTAAAGCACCCTGGTTGAATCTGCTGTCATCTATCTGTCATCATCTTTCTCTGCACTATTTTTTGATCCGTTACTTTTTCTGCTCCTGGACTCCTGTCCATCACTTTTTGCTGTTCTCATATAGATTTTTTATTCCAGTGTGAATGAACTTTCCTGCATTCTCATTGTATTGTGGAATTCCTTCTTCACTTCCTGGTTCTTTCCTGGATGTGGGTTTACAGGGCCATTGTGAGTGGAGACCCCCCACATTCTGCCTTTCTGAGCTTCCCTGTCATCATCGAGCAGTGTTAGCATTGCTTTAACGCCACCCTGCTGCTGTTAACTCCTGTACTGTTTTTTTTAATCTTTAAGCAAAAACCTCTACTCTTCTGATGTTAACACTAGCCATCTAATTATCCCTCCCTATGCCTCCTCAGTGCCGTTATCTCCTGGAATTCCAACTACTACTCACAGTTATTGGATATTTTGGTATTGTGAGTCTCTGGCAATTTGAATATTCATAGACAGTCCACTAGAAGAGCTCATAGTTTGTCAAGTGTTTATTACATCATAAGTATTTTTCTAATATTGTGTCTAAAGGACAATACTCATTTATATTTATACATCTCCTGTGACTTTTAAAAATGTGCACATCTCATTACTTTATAAATACACCTTTCATTGAGAGCAGATGTAGAGACAATGAATACCAGCCATATTGGGGGAAAAAACTCAGTTTAGTTCTATAAAAATATACTAAGTACCAAATATGTACCAAAGCTTAAATGAGGTGATAAAGATTCAGAATGAATAAGACAAGATTACTGCCCTCAGGGAGCAGGTAGTGTGTGTGTGTGGGTATGTGTGTGGGGGTGTGTGTGTGTGTTGTGATGTGGGCTACCCAGCACTGGGATGGGCTGGAGACAACCATATTGTCAAAATCTTACCCTCATTTGTGCTAAGTGTCTCAGAGCTCTGATGATCTAAAAGGCTTGACTGTTCCTTTGATTTTGACTTGTGTTTATCGGCTACTTCAACACCTGGCGGCTCAGCCATCTTTAGCTCTGGCTCCGCTCTGTTCCTTTTTCCCCCCTGGACTGGTACTGGTTGAGGGTCAGGTGAATAGCACAGATGTGGGAGTGGTGTCACTGCCCCAAATAAAAGGCTCCTGTAGTTTTATGGACTCAGTGGCTGGGAGGGGGAGGGGAACGGGCTAGGAGAGGAAACGTACGAGCACAAAGTCAGAATGGGGAAAAGCGTCTTCAGGTTTCCCTTCCCTCCTCCCGTGAAGAGTTTTCGGCCATAAAGAGAGGTGCCTGAGGAGGCTCTAGTGGAAGGCCCCAGATAAAGAGGACTCTGAATGGAGGCACCCAGGCTGGGAATGCAGCTGTGTCCAGGAACAAGCTGGTCCTGGGGCCCTGGGTCCTCCACTGTCACTCCCTTCAGAGGATGCAATGCATTGGCTGTCCATCAAGTCTGGCGGGGAGAGCAGCTTTCCCTATGAGACCTTCTCTATTTGCCTGTGGTTGGCCCTGAAACATCACACATAGGTCTTTGGCCAGGAGCTGGACACCACAAAGTGTTATACTAGAAATGAACATGTGGTGCTGAGGGAGTGCAGATGAGGAGAAATTTATTGACCCTGAGGGTGGTTAAAGGGAGGTATCAGGAAAGCTTTCCTGGAAGCTACAAAGCTTGAGCTGATCTAAATGATAAATAGGTACGTGTTAGGCCAATCTACAAGAAGTGTATTCTGAGCTGAGACAGAGATGTGAGCAAAATCATGGAGGCATGATATAAAGTATACTTCAAAATGACAGGTGTATTAATTTCTTATTGCTGCTGTGACAAATTACCACAACTTAGTGGCTTAAAGTAACACAAATTTATTCTCATACAGTTCTGAACATCAGAGTCTAAATAAAGGTGTCAGCAGGGCTGTGTTTGGTCTGGAGGCTCCAGGGAGGAATCCGTTTCCTTGCTTTTTCCAGCTTCTAGAGGTCACCTGCATTCCTTGGCTTGTGGCCCCTTCCCTCCATCTTTAGAGCCCATGATATAATATCTTCTCTCCTCTCTGATTCAGTCCTTATCCTTCTTCTTTCTTACTTTGATCCTACTGCCTCCCTCTCATAAAAGCCCTTGTGATCACATTGGGCCCATGTAGATAATCCAGAATAATCTCCCCATCTCATGATCGCATCTACAGAATCTTGTTTACCATGGAAAGTAATGTTTTGGTTGCCTCCAGTTTGCTCTGTCAGTTAAGGAGGATTCTCTGTCCTAAATACTACAAAATGCAGAAGACACCTGACAGTGGACAAATACAACTGACGGCTGTTCATTAGTCACATATGCTCCCTGCTGTGGGAAGAAGGACACTGCGTGTCAGGCAGGGCCACATGGGGGCTGCACTCAGGAATAGAGTGAACAGCAGGAGCCGTGGGAGACAGGATTTAGGGTTGGGTGACCCCTGGTTCCTGTGAGAAAATGTATTGTCCTGTTTGAATAATTTTATGGGCTGGCAGGAACTGAAGACCACCATTCAGGGATAAGCAAGCCCTGGGCCTGGTCCCCCTGATCAGGAGGGTTATTTGACCAGGAACCTCACCTACAGGAGCAGAGTTGGCAAGAGACTTGCAGTGAGGCCTTTTGGGGCCCTCCCAATTTTGTCAGATCTCAAGGCAGCACATATTACTGACCCAATTTCAGGCCTTACACCGTGGGTGACATTCACAGACTCTGGGGATTCGGATGTGGGCATCTTTGGGAGTCAGGATTCAGCCTACCACAACAAGTAATTGATTTTTGCTGGATAATAAATTTGTAATGTCGATGAGGGAGAAAGGGAAGGACATGAATTTGGTGTAGTTGATAGAGTTCAAGCTCTATCTGCTGAAGCCACAAGGCTGCAGGCCTTATAATTCTATGCTGATCATGGTGATACTACTATATCAACTAAAAGATTAGCCTACATTTAAAGGGCACGTATCACAACTTGTTCATTGTGCTAAGGGCCTGACATATTTATTTTCTAATTTAATTATAAAGGGCACTGTGAGGCACATACTATAATATCCCCATTTTACAGATGTGGGTTTAGAGAGGTCATGTAACTTGTTCAGGGTCACAGACCCAAAGCCATAAGCCATGACTCTGACCCAGACGGTCGGCATCAATATGCTACACACTCATGCCACAGAATTTGCTCTTTATCACCTTAGTGATGGGGGAGGGTGTATAAGTCAAGGGCCCTTGAGCAGCGTACGACCTGAATGGGCATGAAAGTCCATAAGCATGATAGAGATCATCCACGGGTGGAGAGGCAGGTGGCTTAGGGGCTAGTTGGTTAAAGGCGCTAAGCTGTTGAGGATAGTCCTGGTCATCATTCTCCCCTGAAATGATCAGGCCTGTTCCCTGCCTCCCCCAGAAACAAAGGTTTTACTTTGAATTTGGAACATTTGTTGGGCGATTTTTCTTGCTTCCCCAGGGCATGATGTTACTGTGCATTGGTGCTCAGTCGCATGCGTGGTGCTGTCTCTGGCGTTATTTGTCCCTGTGAATGAAGCAGATGAGCTGCAGTGGTTTCTCTGGGGTGCCCCTGACTGACTGCGCTTGCGGTTTCCCATGACCCATGTGTGACACACGAATTCAAGGGTGTAGACGCAGAAAGCCTCCCTTGCCTTGTCCTCTAAGGCCACGCTGGGGACACTGGAGGCTTGCTCAGCTGTTACTGAAATGGCATTTCGTTTTCCCTTGCAGTATTGTTCTCTGTGAGCGCAGCTTTAGGACTGGCTTCCTCGTGGCCCCAGTCTCCACCCCGCACTCCTCGGGTAACCTTTACAGGCGGAACACGTTTTGCGTAAGAGCGGAAGAATAATGGTTTGGACCCCGTGTGGTGTGGAAATAGGCGGATGTTGAATCTGCTTCTCTCCTGGGCCTGCAGTCCTTTGGGTGCTGGAACTGGGCAGTCACCACCTAAGAGGCTGCAAAGCAGACAGTGACTTTGAGTGAAGGAGCATTTTGGTAGAGAAATGCAGACACCAGGCAACCCGTCTCAAAATCCAGAGAGCACCTGCTCCCCTTTATTCTCTTTGTTAGGAAGTTCGTTGTTATCACAATAGGAATCTAAGATACATTTTCTAATTATCTGCATATTCCATACAACATTAATAGCATTTTTCTAAAAGTCAAAGTCAAATCGCATTAGTTTAAACCTACCCTATGCAGAGAGTATTTAGGAAAAGTAAATAGTATCTTCTCTCAATGGACATTTGTTCTTTTTGAACATAGGTTATCTTTATAATAGTAACCTGGTATTAATTTAACTTTCTATATTGAACTATTATTAAATCTCTTAAAATGCCTTTTGTTATATGTAGTAAAACATTCAAGAAATATCTTTTAAAAAGGAACCAAAAGACAAAATGGGAAACAGAATATGAAATAAAATCAGTATGAGATCTGGGTTTTGTACTAAGGTCGGGGACACATTTCAGTAGAATTCCGATTATTATTCGACAGCTGCTCTTTGCTTGGTGAAATATGTGTGCTCCTAAGAGATTGCCTTTACAATGCCAGACAAACGTTTTAAAATATGAGGACAATGTTCATGGAAGGAAAATCAAATTTTAATATTTTTTAATGTGAAGATCTTGAAAAGAAAGGATGGTATGAGCTTGTGTAAAAATGTGTGTTAGAAATGTCTTCATATATGAACATATTTAGCTACCATATAGCTGATATTTAAAAAAAATAAGTTAAAATACTGAATTTTGATGTCATGTCTGTTTCTTTTTAATAAGCAAAGGTATTAAAAATATAATAGAAATTAACACCATGAAAAATATAGACCTTTGTCTCTGATTATACTGCAGTTTGTTTCTGGGTACGTCAATTAAAGTTAACAAAAACATAAAAAAAAAAAGAAAAAACCAGCAACAAGGGCTCACAGTACAGCAACAAATGGCCATGAAGAGACCACTTTTGGCTTCTCTGCAACTGGCCTGGAGTAATTGCACTTCAGATTTGCACTACTATAATGGTGTCATTTTCATGGAGGCAAAGATTGGGTAACTTGACATCCACATGTAAGTGAATATAGTAATTGATTTTACTGTAAACACACTCATAGTTTCATCATATTCATGAAAAGAAGAAAAAGAACAACTTGACTGAAAAATGTGGCAGCCCTTACTTGTAATTGTTTTGTCTATTATATTAGATTATATATATTATAGCAGATAGGATCTAAGGTCACCCCCATGATCCTAACTCCTCGTGTTCATATCCTTGTGTGATTCCATCCTCTTGAGTATGGACAGGACCTGTGACGTGCTTCTAATCAGTAGCGTACGCAAAGGTGATGGATATATACGATTATGTGAGATTACGTGAGTATGTTACATAAGAGGTAACCCTCTGCTGGAGTCTCTCACTTTCTGGTTGACCAGGAAGAAGAAAGTCTCCATCTTGTGGTTTGCCTATGTTGGAAGACCCATGTAGGAAGGAACTGAGATAGCCTTTAGAAGCTGAGGGTGTCCTCTGGCCAACAGTGAGCAAGAATGAAGCCTTCAATCCTACAACCACAAGAAACTGAATCCTGCAAAAAGTGAATCGTTCACCGATTGAGCCTTATGTGACACCACAGCACCTGCCAACACTTTGATTACAACTGATGGGACTCTCTGCAAAGGAGCCAAGTAAGATGTGCCCAGATCCTGACCCACAGAAATGGAATCAATGTGTGCTGTTTTAAGCCAGTAAGTTTGTTAAACCTAATACATATGTTTGTATTTATACCTACATTATGTCTATATCTCTCTGTGTATGTACAGCTCAAAGGCATCTGTATTAGTCAGAGTTCTCCAAAGAAGGCCAACAGGATACGTCTGTGTGTGTATATATACAAGATTTGTGTGTGTGTGTGTGTGTGTATAGAAAGAGAGATTGATTGATTGATTGATTGATTGATTGCCATTAAGGAATCAGCTCACGTGATTGTGGAGGTTTGGCAAGTCCAAAATCTCATTGTGTAGGCCGGCAGGTCGGAGACTCAGGGAAGGGTGACAGTTCAAGTCCGAAGGCAGTCTGCTGGCAGAATTCCTTCCTGCCTAGGGGAAATCAATCTTTGTTCTATTAAGGCCTTCAGCTGATTGGAAGAGGCCTGCTCGCATTATGGAGGGCAATCTGCTTGACTCAAAGTCTACCAATTTAACTGTTAATCTCATCCAGAAAACACCCTCACAGAAGCATCCAGAATAATGTTTAACCAAATCTGAGCACTGTGACCCAGCCAAGTTGACACGTAAAATTAACCATCACAGCAATCAAGGTAGAATCTCTTGAAGGTGATATAATCTAAAACTTTTCTGCATATGTGCTCTCTACATAACAACAGCTAAGTGAATGAATGGAAAATCAAAGCCTGCAAATTAAGATCTCTCCGAAGAATACCATGTACTGCATCTAGTCTGAGTAAAAGTGATATTTACATCAAATGTAGACTAAATTGTCTCCCTATAAGCTTCCACTTGTAAGTAGATGAAGTATTGGAAGGCTATTTAAGGATAGTGGTGTAAAACAGTGCCAAATGGAAACAAAAAAAAAAAATTGTAAGATAAGAGAAATCTCTTTCAGTGGAAAAAAAGGAATGATAAAAGTCCTAAATATGATTAATTAACAGATTAAGCTGATTACAGAATAATAAGCAAGAGGATATTAAAAGTAAAGCCAGGATTGTACCTCATCAGTGCTTGGACTCGAACTACCTCTATAAATGTAGTTTGGGATGAGAATTCTGCCGTCTTCTGACTGCCTTGCTCTTTTAGGTACCAATTTAATCCAGTCCAGCAGGACGTGTGTGGATTTTGGTGCATTGGAAATTGGAGTTTGGAAGTAAGTTTTTGCTGTTCTACAGCCAAGGGCTGAAACTTCTAGAATTATGTTGATACCAGCAGTGCTATCAGATGTTGGCTCCCTGAATACTGCCCAGTGGAGGTTGATTTGTCTGACTGTTTTAGGCCTGATCTGTGGAGTAACCAGGGCTTTACAACCCTGGATTGTGTGTCTCCACCCTCTGCTTTTGAAGAGCGGAGAAAGGCGTGGGGTGCCTCTTTCCTTTCTTATTAGTACCAACTCTTGCCCAGGGTTCAGTGCCTCTGCTGACCCTGGTTGATGCCTCTGTAATTGGTTTCTCATCTTGGGACCTGCCCTTTTGGTCTTTCCTCACCTTCATAGTAGCTTGTCCTCCCAAGTCTGCTTTCTCTCCCAGATAATTTCCTTTTACTCCCTTATGCCTTGTGACCAGTGCTGTGTGGTGATATGTGCTTACCTCATCCTGGGTGGCAGTGTCAGGGACATACCATTTGAGTCACTAAAATGCAAAGAAAGTCTTGTAATAAGCTTTTGTTCTATGGGAATCTTTTTTTTTTAGCCTTTTGGATTATGACCGAGGCGCTGTCAACCATGAGCTGTTGTTATCCCAAAAACGATTTTCAGTGCACTTGACCACAAAGGAGCTTTCACTTATATGTGGTAAACTAAGAAAATAAACGTACAATAGTGAATTTTCAATAATGCTAAATTTATTCATTTTAAAGGAAAGCCTTTTGTTTTAGGTGGCTGCCCTTCCTGCCTGTTGAAAATTAAAATTTCTCCTTTCCTTAATGGTGGTGGGAAGTACTTGTTTGTTAGAAGAATAAAGCTTTAGAAACCGTATGTTAGTCTCTCCAATTTTTTCCTTTCTTTTTAAATTTTTTCCTGGTCTGTGAGATCTGAAGGTTTGGGAACTTGTGGTCTGGAGTGTTTGTGTATTCCAAGGTCACCAGACAGCAGGCGTGAGGTGCCGGGGTCCCGCCCCAGCTGGATCCAGGTCTCTTGAGGGATGGACGAAGTCGGCGAAGGAGGAGGCAGTGAGTCAAGGAGTATGGTGTCCAAGTCTGACTTTATTTTGTGTATGTATGATTTATATAGGGCTCAGGGTATGCAAGGATGATTTCATGAAACAGTCCCAGTACATATTTTTGGCTCACGTAAGCAGGTTTTTGCAAGGTAGACAATAGTCCTAAGAGCAATTGTATCTGGATTGTGTGTAGGCCTGGGGGAGTCAAGCTTCTGCAATTCTTTACTTTGAGGAGGCCACCCCCAGTGGCCTCCTGACTTAACTGGCCGTGGCAACCACCATCCTCCTAGAGAGATCTGTGGGGGCCACAGATTTCTTTGTTCCCTCTCCACTCCCCCGCTTCACCCGACCAAAGGACAGGTCAGAACATTCTTTCCCTAGAAGATGTTTTTCCCCAGAACTTTCCCTAGAATATTGCATTGTATCGTTCTCATTCCCAGGGTCGGGCTGACTTCCCCTGAAATAACCCCAGGTGCAGAACAGAGCGAGCAGAAGCAGGAAAGTCAAAAGTACCAGGGAGATTCGTTGCAGGGGCAGCCTGGTAGATTCTCTTGAGGGTCGCCATGAGTCCCCTCATCTCTCTCCCGGACCGTGTCACAAGGCAGAGGCTTAACTTGTAGGCTGATGGCTCCCGGCAGTGAGGGATTCTGGTAAAACTAGGTATGGTGAAAGGACAACAGACTAAAATATAGGAGAAGTAATGGCAGCACTGACATACTTAACGTAACCAGCTGTGTAACATCCTCTTGGCGCTGTGCAATTAAGATAATTACAATTAAGATTACCTTTCAAGGTAGTTCTGAGACCCAAGTAAGTAACCAAGTTGTGAAATGTTTTGGTTTTTAGTGTAGTCTGAAAGGGGGGCATTGTGTGTTAGTTATTAGTGGTGCTTCTTTGTATCTTTAGAGTCGTAACTTTTCCTTTAGAGCCCTCTATAAGCCAGAAAAAGCCCATGCCTTTCCTAGGATCTGAATTACAAATTGTTCCTCATCCTTCTGGTGACATTGATTTGATTACATACCATAAACTGTCCAGTAGGATTTTTATTGTTGGCTTAAAATGAAATAATAGCCTCGCATCAAAATGGGAGTTATGGGAGATATGTGTATAAGTGATTCCAGCTGAGAGGATGTACTGACCCTAGGCTTTGGTAGACTCGGGTAGGGTGAGAGGTGAGCTTTAAGACTGCAGCATCCTTATGAGGATGTTCTACAGAAAGGGTTATTTCTGTAATGCAAAATAGCCTTTCAGTTTGCATGAATCACATCAAATCAAATGAGAGTGAAATTCCCTGCGTGATCGCGCATCTACTCTGTGTGCAGACATGCTGCCAAAATACTGCAGTGCCAGAGTACTTGGAAAATCTCAGAGTAAAAGAAGGTTAGAGTTGGAAGGGTCACATGGGCCACTTACTCCTCTCTCCTCTCATTGTCATTAAAAATAATAATTAAAAGATATCGCTCAGGCCCCCTCATTTTAGAGTTGATGAAATTTGTCTCTGGCACCCTCTGTCTGCTCGTAATGCGAAAGTGCAGTTTTCTACAAACAATAGGTATTTCCATTTTTAACCTCTTGGGCCCAGCAGCCTCTGCTGCTCTCTGGCTTGGTAGACAGCTAATGAGTTACCACCCCTGGTCTTCCCTTTCAAAGGAGACGAGTGCCACAGGCTCCTGAATGTATCTTTTATTCTTCACTTTGTCTAGTAAAACCTTATGCTTTAGGGCAGTTGATCTCAGCCAAATGTTAGGGAAAGAGCAGTAAAATAAATTCTCACAGATGCCATTGCAAATAGCTGATAATGGGTTAGGTATCTCAGGTTCTATTCATAAAACCAAAAATTGGACTGGCCAGTGTTGGGCTCACAGAAAAGAGGTTCCGATCGGGATCTTCCTGGAGCCCCTTGAAGTCATCCACCAGAGATCAAATTAATCCCACGTGAGAGGTAGCCTCTTTCTGAATTAAAATTTGATCGGATCACTTCATAATAAACAGAGATTGCTCTGCGTCTAAAATGAATTTTGTCTATAGAGAAGATCCTTAAACTGGAAGAAGAATGGAATCCAATCTAACACACCAGTAAAGGGCAAATGAGAACCCTAGCTGGGATTAAAAATAGAAGTTTGAAATGGGATCCTGGTCCACATCCATTTGAAACAAGTAACAGAAGATCAAAAGGAACAAAAATGGAGTGAAGGACAGGGAATTGATGGTTATGAATGCACTGAGTCCTTCATTATTATTTACCAGCATGTATTAAACACAGAGTAGAACACTGGGGTTTCAAAAATGAGAAACATGATCTCTGATCTAAGGAAGCTCACTGCCTAGGGAATAGATTTGCAACCAGAGATTTGCCTTATAAATATGTGATAAATGCTATGATAGAAGTAAGTACAAGCTATTCTGAAAGCTCCGAGTAGTACCTAGTCTAGAGTGGGAGTGGCAAGACAGGGCAATATTCTAGAAAGCTTTTATTTGGTAAACTAACATTAACTGTGTTTTGGAGGCTGAATAGAAGTTAGCTAGAGGAAAAAAAAAAAAGACCTCCTATCATCCTACAGTCTATCTTAAGTGAATTAGTCCTTTTTGTTTGTTTTTTTAAAAAGTATTCTCTAAGCTCACACGCATATTACAGGATAAATTAAAGGTTGAAAAACAACTGGAGTAAAGGATGAAAAGCTTTCACATCCTCTTTGAATGCCCAACTCTGTATGCATTTTGGTAATTATGGGCTCAGTTACTCATGTGTACATTTCTAGCAGTCCCGCAAATGATGGTTAAATGAGAAGAGCATAGTAAGCTCAGCCAGAAATGATTCAAGGTGGTTCAGCATTTGTTAACTACAAAAACTCTTAAATGAAAACAAGTGGGTAAATTATGAACATGGATTCAAGACTCAGGGATGGATGTGCAATGTGATATGCACTTGCGCTTCTCCTACCATATTGAGGACACAATCATGTGCCAAGGAATTATGGAAACTCCAGGTTGAAATTTTTATATACGTATTTTTTTTAATTTACCATTTTAACCTTTCTTTTTAAAAACTGACACCTGAGCTAACATCTGTTGCCAATCTTCTTTTTTTTCCCCTTCTTTTTCTCCCCAAAGCCCCCCAGTACATAGTATGTTCTAATTGCTAGTGCCTCTGGTTGTGCCATGTGGGACACTGCCTCAACATGGCCTGATGAGTGGTGCCATGTCCACACCCAGGATCTGAACCAGTGAACCCTGGACCACCCAAGCAAAGTGTGTGAACTTAACCACTTGGCCGCGGGGCTGACCCTGAAATTTTTATATTTATATAGAATCAATTTTACTGAAAGATTTAGGAAAATATAGTTAATGGTAAAACACAGGGATACAAACAGTCTATGATGGGTTGAGATAACACCTAAACACACACATACACACACATACACACATACATACATCTCCCTCTTTGGTTTGTCTAGGTAGGACAACCTGAAAAAGTCTAAGAGACTAAGACATAGAGGGAAACAGTAAAAGTATCAGGTATTTGATAGTCTTTACTGAAACTGCTTTTTCTTCATTGCTTATAAATGTGTTCACAGTGCTGTTAGACTCGGAGCACAGATCCTGACTCGTGACTGATCGCTCACCCCTTGTGATTGCTGTGCTTTGAAGGTCTTTTTGAAAAGCACATTTGGCTTACTCCACTCAGCTCTCTTTTGGCTGACATTTGCTTTCACTCTTTTGTCATTTTAAGTCATCACAAAGGTTTATGGAAAAAGTATGAAAAAATAAATGTAAAGGAAGACTGTTCAGCGGGTGTCTCTCAAAGGGCTACCTCTTGGCCTAGATTTTTCTTTTTTTGGTAGATTATGACATGCAGAACTTTGACGTGACCCTGAATACATCTGGAGCATTTTAAGGAACAAAATAACAAAGTGGGGATAGCCACTCCACGATCCCTGACCCGGAAGCGACATGTTCTATTAGGCAGATTGACACAAGCTTTCAGGGGCATAGGGCTCCAAGCACAGAGTGTCATGCAGTCTGGCTTCTCACCACATTTGTGTTTCCATATGTTTTCCATTTGAATCTGATAACCAATGTCAAGTATCTTTCCTATAAAGTATGCAGAATTAGCAATGCCTGAATTGAGCAGCTCTTCTTGCTTAGCAGCATTTTCCGCTGCAATCCCTCCTTTCCTATCTTCTGTGTTTCAAAAAAGAATAAAAATAAAGAGCAGGGGCTATAAATATCTGCTTAATCACACCAAATATCTCTAATACAAATTCAAGTGCAGAAAGATAAACATAGCTGTGTGCCCTCCCAAAGCAATGTCCTCACAATGATTGTTTGAAATTACACTATCGATGAACATTATGAAAATAAAATTAAGTGTAGAATTAAGAAAATAATTCCATTTCATATAACCTCATAAATAGTAAAATACTTAGGTGTAAATTTAACAAAGAAGTGCAAAACTTTTACACTGAAAACTACAAAACGTTGAAAGAAGTGAAAGAAAACCTGAATAAGTAGAAATATATCCCGTGATCTTAGGTGGGAAAACTTAATGTTGTTAAGATGGAAATACTCCCCAAATTGATTTACAGATTCAACACAATCTCTTTCAAAATCTTTCCTAACATTTTTTCAGAAATTGGCAAGCTGACCTTAAATTTCACATAGAAATGCACGAGACTCAGAATAGCGGATAATCTTGATAAAAAAGAACAAAGTAGGAGGATTCGTACTTCCCAATTTCAACCCTTCCTACAATGACAGAAGAAAATGTGAGTAAATTTTCATGACTTTGGAGTTAGACTTTGGTTTCTTAGATATGATACCAAAAACACAAGAAATGAAAGAAAAATAGACAAATTGGACTTTATCAAAGTCAAATATATATATATAAGTATATATATATTTTTTGCTTCAAACAATGCCACCAATAAAGTGAAAATACACAGTATGGAAGGAAATATTTGAAAATCATATATCTGTTAAGGTCTAGTAGCCAGAATATACAAAAAACTCTTAAAACTCAACAATTAAAAAACCCCCAATTTAAAAATGGCCAATGGACATGTGTAGTTACTACTGCAAAGAAAATATACTGCTCAGAAACATAGGAAAAGATGCTCAATGTCATTAGTCATTAGGGAAAAGCAAATTAAAACTACAATGAAATACCACTTCAAACCCACTTGGCTTGCTAAAATAAAAAAGAGAGACAATAAAGTGTTGAAAAGCATGTGGAGACATTGTAATACTCATCCATTGATGTTAAGATTGTAAAATGGCTAGTGCCACTTTGGAAAACTGTTTGGAAGTTCCTAAAAATGGTAAGTCTAGACTTATATAATTCAGCAATTTCACTCTTACATATATACTCAAGAGGAATGAAAACATATGTCCACTCAAAAGCAAGAGTGTTCATAGCAGCATTATTCATAATAACCCCAAAGTGAAAACAACCTAAATGTCCACCAACTGATGAATGGATAAATAAAATTTGGTAGATCCATATAATGGAATATTACTAAATAACAAAAGGGAAGCACATACTGATACGTGCTACAACATGGCTGAACTTGAAAACATTATGTTAAGTGAAAGAAGACAGTCACAAAAGGCCACATATATTGTGCGATTATTGACGTGAACTGTCCAGAGTAGGTGATCCAATGAAACAAAAGGTAGATTAGTGGTTGCCGGGGGCTGGGGGAGGCCAGAGTGGAGAGTGCCAGCTAATAGGGAAGGGGGTTGTTTTAAGGGTAATGAAAATATTTTAGATTTTTTTTTGAGGGCGAGGGGAAGATTAGCCCTGAGCTAACATCTGCTGCAATCCCCCTTTTTCTGAGGAAGACTGGCCCTGAGCTAACATCCATGCCCATCTTCCTCTACTTTATATGTGGGATGCCTGCCACAGCTTGGCTTGCTACGTGGTGCCATGTCCGCACCTGGGATCTGAACTGGTGAACCCTGGGTCACCAAAGTGGAATGTATGAACTTAACTGCTGTGCCACTGGGCTGGCCCCAAAATATTTTAAAATTAGTTTTAAAGTTTGCAAAACTGAATGAATCTATGAAAAAGCATTGAATTGTATACATCAAAAGTGTGAACTTTATGGAATATGAATTATATCTCAATAAGTCTGTTATAAAACAGATTATAAAACAAAAACCCAAAAAAGATTATTAAACAAAACAAAGTTAAAATAAAATTACTTATTGTTCTTTTTTTGTAAGAATTTACAAAAAGTATTTATATTCCCATTTTCATTTTGATATTGATCCTCCTGGTGGGCCTGTGAGTTTGGATAGCACATGTTATGATAAAGAAACATGACAAAGTGGTTTACTCGTCATATTGCAAAATTTACTTAGTTCTATTGGCAAAGCCATGTTTTGTAAATCACTAGGTTCCAATTAAAACACACGATTTCCTATTTCATCAATCTCTATTATTGTTATTCTGTCTAATCATAGACTTAAAAATACATTCTGTCTAACTTTAAAAGATTGTAATGGAGCTTAGTGATCCCTTGATTCTTTTGTATATAAGGACACCGAAGCCCAGAAGAATTAAAATCCAAATTTAAGCCCATGAGCAATGACGGGATCTGGGTGGAGATGCTGGCTATTGCCTCAAGTCAAGTGACTAGAGCACTTGACTGGGAGAAAGAGATCTAAATTTGAATCTTAGAACTGTTACTTATTAGCTGCCCCATTTGTAACACTGCCGTAAACCCTTATGAAAGTGTTTTTCTAAAATGAAGCAAAGTGCAGATATTGGTTGCCAATACTATTGTTAGAGAACTCTTCTAAATCTTTTTAAAGTGGAAATGTAACATCAAAATGCCAAAATGATATATGCTTCTCATCATACTAGTACGACATAGATATCAATTTCCCAAATTTGTTTGAATCTCAGTACTATCACTTTTTAGCTGAATGATCTTTTTTATTTTAGGGAATGATGATTTGTCATTTTCAAACCATAGTATACTAGCTCTTCATTTGACAGTTGCCTTTGGATTATAGTAATGAGATCATGTTGTAGATGAGCCAAGTCATAGTGAGGTCTTACACATGTATCTACCCCATAGAGGACAGCTTTCTTCTGAATTTAAACGTCATTCAAAACCATAGATCCATCATACATAAATTAAATTCTTAGATCCTTGCTGTGGAAGGGATAACATATTGGACTAAAGCCTCCTTGACACGGTAACACTTATTCCATCAGTGTGTGCATTTCAAGAGTTACTGGCTGAAGAAGAAAAAGCGTTAACGTTCATATGACCATGCCACAGATGTGAAAGGAAGCAAGCACGTCACTTTTTCTGAAAATAAAGTCAGCACAAAATTCATTTGAAGGCTTGACACGAACTTCACTAATAGAAGGACTGCTTTATGATGAAGATGCATCTATGACCAAAAAGAAACACCCTACCCATAATATATGCACTTAAATTGGTGTGTCCTTCAGAAGCACGTGAAAGAAGACAAAGTACACAGTGACCGGGAGTGTATTCGGTTCTAGCATGTTGCTGTGGTGCTGTAGGAGGTATGAAGGCCAATCACTTTATTCTGGAGGGTTCTCCTTGGAGGGTTAGGAGCGTTAGTGGAGCCATGATGTTTTCAAGTGGTGCGCATGTGTGTGTGTAAGTACTCTCAGATGTGCAATGAGAAAACTGTGTGAGTGCATACGTATGCATTTTATTGGAGATTATACCTGTTTATTAAAAATGGTAAACATTAACATGAAACAGATGAAAGCACAATAGAGCATTCTAATGAAATTATTATACTTAAAAGTATTCCCGTATTTATACATAACCTAGTATTTCAGAAGCCCTCACAATTTTCATGAATGAATGATAATAGTAGAAGCTTACTGAGTGCACCTAAAACATTAGGCATCGAACAGTTCCAATGTGAGATATTGCAATCAACTGTTTGGACTAATTGAAGTTTTACGGCTGCCATTGATATTTGGAATTGACCAGATTGGCCAATTTTCTTTATATTTGTGTTGCTATAAATAAATACTGATAAGCAGATTTGCTTTTTTTCTTAATCATTGCCTCTATTTTTCTTTAGTTTCAGTTCTTTATTTGTGGCTAACGTTTTATTTTCCTTCCTTGTGTCACCCCTCTTTGCCTTGTCCTTCTAGTATTGTTTACAATGGCATTTCCTTTTGAAATTTGTCACCAACCAGTTTCCCTAGGGTATATTTATTTCTTCTAGTTTCCTCTTTTTTCAAACGTCACCTTGCTTGTGCTCAATTAAGTCGATAGTGTTAGCCGCTCTTTCAATACTCTTCACTGTCATGGAACTAATGTTTCATTCTAGAGTTTTTAACTTACTCCTCTGTTTTGCTTTCCTCTCACATGCACAGAGATGATACAATTCCTTCAAAGCTCGCATGTTGAACGAGTGTATACTGAGAGAGAGGTTTCCTTGGAAACACTAAATATGGAAAACCTTTATATCTTCCTGCTCATCAACTAGTGGATTGACAGCTGTTTCTCTGTAGAAATTATCAGTTTATTTCAGAACACTATGCACATTGTTAATAGTAAAATGCACAAAAAATCACATTTGCCTCACTGGGTACAGTAATGAAGAGAAAACAATGTGTTTCACAGGTAGAATAAAATACTTGTTTTAAAACTCTAAGAATTTTACATTGAAGTATGAACTCTATCTTGGTCTTTGCATAAAGGATATGCATTTATTTAGATGGATATGATGAAATAAAAATATTTCCCATTTATTTTTATCTCCTACCATCATTAATTAAGTATAAAATAATGTGATTTTTTTCTGACACTTTTTAAAATTGGGTTCTTATTGGAATAAAATATGGTCATAATTCATGCTTATACAAAGAGAGTTTCTTGAGTACTTATGAGTTTGTTGATAGGTTAAAAATCAATGTGAATTATTTTATCCTTTCTTTACTCATTCCATAGAAAAGATGCATATGATACAAGCGACTTTAGCTAACTAGATGGGCTCCCTTGTGTTTGTAATAGCATTTGCATAGGATTCTTGAAGTTAATTCTTTAGATTTATTTGATTCTAGCTTTTCCCCTTTTTTCATCTTTATTATAAGTTAATGGCTAGACTCTATCCTTCAACTAATTTAATAAAAGAAAATGTCAATCCAATGTAATGAATATGTCAGTTTAGAAAACACTTAAAAGTGTCAAGTGAGAGAGCATCTATACAATACAAAGTAGTCAATAAATATATAATTTTAATAAATACCTAAAAAATGACAAACCAGTTAAAGGAGAAAGAACCTTAGCAAAAAACTCCTAACAACCGAATCTATATTTATGTTTCATCTATGTAAAGTGGGAGATAAACCAAAAGGCTGGTCCAGATTTAAGGTACAAATGGCAATATGGATTGGCTCTTGAATTTAAAAAGAGGGGTATTTAGTAGATTTTGGTCCATGTTTACCTCTTCATTTTGGTAGCTCTTCATTTTACTGGCCTCCATTAAAAACAGTTAAAGGTTAAATTATGTAGAGCTTATAAGGGTATTTCTACTGAGAATGATAATTTCTCTCTCGCATTTATTTCTATGTAAATTCATAAGAAATATACTTTCATTGCATGGATTTTTGTCCCTGGAGAATAATATTTTTTTCCTATCAGCTCAGCACAATGAGCTACACTGTTCTCTGCGAAACCTTGCCAGAACTAAGTACTGTTTGTCTTGGGCCCAAAGTTCTGAATTGCCTCTTTAACTAGCTATGCAAATGTCCTTTCATCCTGAGGTTCTGGGTGATTTGTGAAGCCCACCCTCTAGCCTGCCACACACTGTCTCTCCTTAGCACTCATTTTTACTATCTCTGCGGTTTAGTAGTGGAACCCATTGGTTAGGATCCCATTGACGCTGAGCGACTTCCAGGCAGAAGGAGAAGTGGAGTGGTGCCGTGCTTAGGGCCTGAGCTTTGTGAGACATACAGTGGAACGGGGGCCATCTGGCTCCCAGGCACAGCATACTGCTGCATTCTCTCACCTGTTAATGCAGAGCTTCTTTCAGCTGCTACATACACAGTCCAGGTAGGATCTGGTTCACACTAGACACTTCTGTGACTCTATGCTACTCGTCCCTCATTATCCCTTATGAAGTTCACCCAGAGTTTGCAGTACAGGGCACCCACAGGGTACCAATGGGACCATAAGCATTGCGGGACATTGGAGCCTCCCTAAAAACCTGGCACTTGCCTTTATATAGAGTAAACTAGCACCATCCTTCTACTCTGGAGATGATCGCCTGAATCCTTTCTCTTCTTATGTCCTTTAGCCAAGTGTTTTCTGTGTGCTGGGAGAGGGCCTGAGACTCCCTTCTGAAACTGTCACGTTAGTTGTGGTTCAGTAGAACAGCCAGCAAGTTTGGAATAGGGCCCAGCAGCTGTGACAGAAGACAAGGTGAGGCTTCCCAAGGCATCCTTTCCCTCCATCCTCTGGATTGGCTATCCTTGCTTACAGCATTGTTCATAACATTACCGAGTCCACATTAGTTTTGAGTTACCTGTTAGGTTCAACTGGAGTGAGACATTACTCAGAACTATAGCCCAAGGGTGAACCTGAGAGGGAGATTGCCACCCAGACACTCCAAAAGGAGAAGCTAGAAAGTGGAAAGGTTAGTAAACATATGGCCAGAAGGCTTGGCCTTCTGGGCTCCGTGGTCCGTGGGCATTTGTATGAATCCCACCACAGCTGAAGAATTCTTTGAGAGAGTCCCAGCTCACATCCACAGTCAGCCCTGCATCCAGAGACTGGCGCCAGGCCCTCACAACAAGCTTGCCTAGGTTTGCATGCTCCACACTTACGCTCTCCTGAATCTCTTTCAAGATCTCACGACTTAGCAGCATTGGAATGAGGGGTACTGGCTTAAGAAAAGTATTTGGTAGATCTAGCAAATCTCCTGTTTTAAGACACCACTCCTCAAATAACTTGTGTCTTCCCAGAAGCTTTCCCTCAGATTTCACAGATCAAGTGACCCTAATCCTAGAGGTAGTAGGATATCCAGGTAGCTTGGTGGTCTCATCCTTGTTTCAGTCCTTTCTTGTTCTGTACTTACTAATCCTCTTGATTCTTCCAGGAGCAGAGACAGATCGGATCATCAGTTTCAAGTTTGAGAAACGTTGATAACAATACATAGGACTTGGTTTATGTCAGTTTTAGTTTGGTTTATTCTTTTTGTGTGTGTTTATGTGAGAAAAAGACTGGCCCTGAGCTAACATCCGTTACCAATCTTCCTCTTTTGCTTGAGGAAGATTGTCCCTGAGCTAACATCTGTGGCAATCCTCCTCTATTTCATATGTGGGACACTGCCACAGCACAGCTTGATGAGCAGTGTGTTGGTCCATGCCCAGGATCTGAACCTGCGAACTCTGGGCTACCAAAGTGGAGTGTGTGAACTTAATCAGTACGCCACTGAGCTGGCCTGAATTTGGTTTACTCTTATGCCTGCAAACAGGCAATGAAGAAAATACATATCAAGGGCATTCAAGCATATGAAGTCTCAATATTTGCCTCTGCCTTTTTTTTTAAGTCTGTGCATCCAGAGTTTGGTGGTCTCTGAAGCTTGTGCAGAGTGAGGCATCTGCCAAGCCAGTTGTATTTGCTGCCTTTTATTTTATCTTGGGTCAGGGTGGAGTATGTACCACTCGTTTCCACTTATTACCATCTAGAAGAATTCAGGTATATTCTTCCATGCTGTATTTCTTCCCACTTTATCAGACCTATACAACATTTAGTGCAGTAAGCCTGGTCACAACCTATCACACGTGACATCCTGGACAAGGCTCTGGCAAGGGGGATCGATGGAACCACTTTAAAATAAATTAGAGCTGCCTCAGGAAATGGAGCTGGTTGGCTTTACTTGAGGCACCAGACCCAGGCTTTGCTGGAGATGAATGGGTTCTTGATAAACTCAGGAACAGAAGAATGCTGGAAGGCAACAAAATAAGCCCTGAGGAGCCCTGCTTGGGGATGAGGGGTGTTGATGCTTGTTTTTAGGCTCAAGATTTTCAGCCAGGTTCTGGATATGATGCTCAAGTGCTGCTTCAAATTCCACTCATACTTCTGGTGCTTTCTTCTCCAGGATAGGAAATCTGCTCCTTTTAGTTCTAGTATTTTAGAGGTTCTTAATGACATTAGGGTCACAGAGAAGGGAAGCATCTCTTCTAATTTTATGCATACAGTTTTATTCAGAGTTTTGGTTGGGATGGGTTCTGAGGTCAGTATCATTTAAGTTTTGCTGGGTTGGTTATATTTGTAAGAGATCTGGTGTATTAGTGACACCACAATACTTATGTTTGCTATATATGTTATATTATTGTATATTATATATATCTTGAAGGTATTTACAGCAACTTGAAATATATTTATTTTCTTATAGTCTTGGATCAAGGGGACTCTACATTTATGAAAAACTTTATATGTGTTATTTAAGCATATATTTTTATTTCCTTAACAACTGAAATGGTGGCCGTTGGAAGGTAGAATGACTAGAAAGAAATGAGTATAGCTTAGCAGTAGACTGGTTAGAAAATACAGGCTTTCCTACAGCCGAGATGCCGAAAAGTATAGGTGAGAAGTATTTTCAATTTTTGCCCTTTTGTTACTTGCCATCTACCTCCTTCTCAGATATATGTGTTTCTGATTTAATAATATATTTATTACAGTTGGAAAGCTTTAGTTGCTGGGGTAAGAAGATTCCTATTATTGTAGTATGGCATTAAAATGGATTATCATAATCCTTTTCTTTTGTTATAGGTATCTATGTGGAAGCAAATGGAAATAAAAGGATTTGACATTTGTAGAAACCCAATACCTGAAATGACTAACAAGTTCTACTGTTTGCAAACTTGGACTAACGCTGAAACCAATCTCTCTTTTTCTTCTTTGGCTCAACAATTCCCTTTTTGTGCTTAAGATTCTTACATTCTGCTTTTATCAACTGACTTATTATAAAGAAAAATTCCCTTATCTCTGAATTGGTACCCTTCCTGTGGTTTTCCGGTGAAAATCAGATTTTCTCTCAGTTAGGTGCAGACATATTTTGTGAGCTGATTCAGAGGAGCAGGCGCTGATGCTGTGAAGACTGAGTATAGAGACAGAATGGCCTTACGGCTATAATTGACCAAAACTCATTCAGATGTCCTTGATATTTAACAATACAATATAATGCTTTCCTGCAAAGTAATTAGATGTAAATAGTATATGATTTAAGCATATGACTTGATTAGTATTACTTTTAAACAATTGAATCAATTTAGAATCCTATTTTTCTATTATGTAGGTCATTTATACCTAAAAATATTACTATGTTAAAAATTTTACCTGATTCAGTGCACTGCTAATGAATTTTCTCCTTTTATCCCTGTCTCTATTCTATTTGTTTCTCTGGTCTCATGGTTTCCACTCTCGTGTCCTAGTTTTTCTCTCCTTTGGAGACTGTGCTTCCCTCCGCCTGGCATTCCTCAGTCTCTTCTGTCCTGTGAGGGTCCTGAGTATCAGTCTAGCTTCTCTAAACTCTACAGTCAACACACCAAGTAGGCGTAAACAGTGTTCTGTGAGTTGGGCTTGGGTAGTTGAAAAACTAGCATTGGGGTCAGTTGGCAGGCCGAAGGGCACCAGCACAACTGGTACAATTTGTGCTGGAGGAGGCAAAGACTGGGCAAGATGGTAAAATCTAGCTAGATTTTAGGGATAAGACAGCCAAGCAGCAAGTGTTCAGGGCACATTCTAGAAGAAAAGCTGAAATATCACTAAAATGAAACAGAGCTGTTTAAGCCAAGTTTCCACACATAACTCCTTGCATAACTGGAAAAATGTAAATTGGCCAAACTCTTGCCAAAGTAGACAGTGCCTTTAAATGAAAAGGAAAAGAATAACAGGACAGCATTCTCACAGTGCTGGTACACAGGCTAAACATTTTTTGCAAGCTATTTGCAGCTTCAGTCCACTAAAGTCAGAAGCTGTAGTCTGCTTAAACTCTGAGCTTGAATAACACCTGCGCTACTGTACTTCACTTGGAATGAGCTATTTTCATAAAATTTAATCTAAATTTAATTCCTCTAATATGCTTCCCAGGAAGCAGTCTGGCTCATACCTCTGTGAAAGAAAACCGAAAAGAGAACAAGAAGTACAGAAAGGTAGGAAGCGCTTTGCAAAATTTTTTCATAATTCAGATTCTGCTTAATCAGTGGGTAAGACCTGGAAAGTGAATTTGTACACTGTTTTTGTCAATGCAAAAATTATTCTTCTTCTACCCTCCAAAAATTTGAAACAGACATTTAAGGGATATAATTCTAAAGTGCAAATAAAGTATTAGCTTTCCAAGGTGCCTGCATGTATTTATGAAACTGTGGGTGAAAAAATCAACTGTCGGTGAGGGCTGGGAGAAGAGAGAAGGCGTTGGCATCCTGAGATCCAGGCATTCTTTGCCATAGGCAGGGGATGTCCCAGCACAGGTACACAAGAAGGGAATTATCCTCCTTTTTCTTGTTTTCTATAACTTCAGATGTTGGAAGGGATGCGCGGTGTGGAGGATGTAGTGGTGGTTGGAACAAGCCAAAGAAATTATATTTAGAGAAGGAGATCTGCAGAACCTATATCCATGTTCAACTGGCGAGCAAATAAACAAAGGACGAACAGGGACCAAAAATTACATGAACATTTTTAAGTATGAGGGTGTCTAAAAACAAGCATATTATAAGTTCACCAACTTATAAACAATATTAGTCCATGATGGTAGATTTGGGGACCGTTGAAATCAAGCAAGCTGTAGTAGAGTTGTGGGAGAGGATGAAACATGAGCAGGGGAATAAACAAAAAGCTCAGAATTGAGATTGGTTGGGAAAATAAAGATCTGGGAAAATATATGTAAAGGCCACAGTTTTGAGATGTGGTTTCAATGAATAAATGATAGTTTTCCATATTTGTCAGTCAAGAACTATTTAATGGGTACTTATGAGGTGCTAGGTACTGTTTTAAGCAGTGAATAATTCAGAGTTCCCACACGCAGGAGGTTACATCGGCCCAGATTTCCTGGTGTTGACAAGTGATATACAAAGTAAAATAGGGCATTCAAGGGGAGGGGAGAGCATTAGCTAGCACGGTGAAGACAATATCTCTGAGAAGGTGACTTGAGTAATGCGGAGTCAATTGTGCAACACTTCTGGGGAATAGCACCCATAACAGAAGGGATAGTAAGATGGAAGGCCTTGAAGATGGAAATGATCTTTGCCTGTTAATGAGACAGATATAAGGAGAGTGACTGGAGTGCAGTGAATGTGAAGGGAGATTAGATCAGGGAGGTAAGCAAGGGCCAGATGATATAGGATCTTAGAAGCCATGGTAAAATTTTATTCTAGTTGCAATGAGGTGCCATTGGTGAATTTTTACAAAGGGAGGAAGTAGTGATATAAGCCCAGAAAAACACTGTGGAGGATGGATCACTGGGGATTAAGAGTGGGAGACAGGGAGACTTTAGGAAGTAAATGTGGGATTCCAGGTGAGAGATGATGATGGTCTGGACTAGGTTGGAGCAACAAAAAAGATGAGAAATGACCCAGTTTGGAATGTATATTGGGAGTAGGGACAGAAAGAGTTAGTGATGGATTAGTTGATGAGCGTGAGAAAAAAACAAAAAGAGTATTCAAGAATCAATGGAAATTTTGATGATTGAGAAACCAGATGAATGGCATGCCATTTAGTAGTGAGATAGGGAAGATCTGAGGCTAAGTGAATTTCCCAGGGTAGAATTTATGTTTTACTTGGGCTTTATTAGGATGCAGTGATGATGACAAATAAGTAGCTAGTTTATGAATCTGGAGCAAATGTGAGTTGACCAGTCTGGAGATATAACTTGGAAGATCATCAGCATCAATGTTACTTAAAGGCAGCTGATGGAAAGAAAAGTCACCGAGGAGAGAGATTGTCAAGAAAAGGGCCAAAGAGAGTCCTCAGGGGCAACCCAACGTTTGAAATTCTGACAGGAGAGGAAGAGGAGGCAAGAAAGGCAAGTGAGGAGGTGAGAGCAGTGAAGTAGTAGGAAAATCTGATAAGTGCGCTTACCCATTAGTCCATGAAGATTTTCAAGAAAGAGAAAAGAAACATGTCAAAAATTCCTGATAAGGGGAAGATAAAGACAGAGAACTAACCACTGGTGAATTACCTCTTTTTCTAATATAATAACCTTCCCAATTTGAACCACCCAACTTCCATCTGTTGGTGGAGTCCTAACTCAGTATCAGGGAAGCAATCCTATCTCCAGGTCAGTAAGTCATACTCTCAGGATCTTATTTGACCTTATTGACCTATTGCCTGGTTGTTGGCTTTCACCTCAGTGACTAGGGTGAATATAGGTCCCCATTTGCACAGGGAAGTCTCAGATAATGCTTTTTAGTGCTCCATTTTATGACCAACAGTGTACGATAAATTATACGGTCACCCTGTCATCAACCCTATGAGTCTGAAGCCACAGGGGCAAGAACTCACTTGTGGGGAAACTACATTCTGCTTATGTAAAGTGCAGAACAGTATTTGCTGCTTTTGACTTGCAAAGCAGCCGAGTCCTGTGAAGCCTGTGGAGGTTTGGTGACGTTCCAGGTGTAGGTTGATACTGACAGGTTTGGTCAGGTACAGTAAGACGGGCTGTTCCAAACTGCATTTCATTGTCTATGGCATTGAGGGTTAAGAAAGAAAATAATCTTCTATTTACATTGCTTGTCCTCAGGTTCAAAAGATACCTCATTAGATGTTCTCAGTTTGGCTCTGAATTGGTTTCTGTGCTTCTCAGAATTTTTCTTGCCATTGCATCTATTGAACGTGATAGTACATTTGCAGGTCACTGCAGTAAATGTGCCAGGCTATGACTTGCCTGGAGGACATGAGTACTCAGTGCATGAGTAACCCGTTCACAACAAGTAATGTGTCATAGCGTGCTATGGGAAAGCTGCCTGAAGGAGACACATGCCTTAGGAGGCAGGTAAGTGAGTCCTGAATAATTTTACAAGAGGCAGGGCAAATATCCACTGTGATACAGGACTGAAAATGCCTGCTCACAGGACAGGGGGCACGATGCTTCCAAGTGGAGCCCCACTTAATTTAGTGCTGGAGGGGAATGCACTGCTTGAGAAAGAGAGACATTTCAAATTAGAATGAGTGAGTGTCATCCCTCACCATTACACATTTTCTGTAGATTGAGACAAGACAGTAATGTTTCCAATGCTACTCTCTAAGAGAATAAATAGCTCGTGTTCGTGGATTCCTACCTCTTCTAAGGGAAGGTACACAGACTAGCATCATCGAAATCTTTATGGGTTAGGTCTTCCATTTGAGTTTGTGTTCACAGGTCTTGGATTCTTAAAAACAAATGTTGAAACCTGATTCCAACTGCATTTCTACCTTGTTTTGAGCTCCTGAGCATTGAGCTCTGTGAACTTTTAACTATGATAATGGTTCTGTGGACTGGGAATTGGCTTATTTTCTAAATTTGGAGGGTGTGGGCCAGAACTGCAAAAACCTGTGTCTCACTAATGCTTTGAATTCTTTAAAGTCAGGCTCGAGAGAAACTATTACTGAATAATTCAACAATTTAATTCCTAAAAGACTGTGCTGATTCTAGTGAAAGAGCCGAGGCCTCAGCTGCTAAAAGAACCCCAACTCTAACGGCAGAGACTGAGCAGAGTTAGAAGACTGAGAGAGGGATCATTGTTGAGTGTTAATTTACTCACAAAAGCAAGTTATTTTGAGTTTGGACTTTGCGACTTTAAATTTGGGCTTTAACTTGCAACAAGATTTAATTTTTAGATTCAGTTTCTCACAGAAAATTTTACAAGGGAAGGGCTTTTGTATTCAAATTTGTGGTATCTCATATAATGGCGATATTTTGTTGTTAGAATATCTTGATATTGACATTCGATCTCACTGCAGAATCCCTATTAGGCCCTATCGGACCATGTCGTTGGGTGTAATTCAGGATGGGAAATATCATAGACAGTGAAATTTTAGGCCGTGAGTGTAAAGTGGATCTGTTATGAGGGACTTCCTGGTTAACCTTTGCCCTAACGTAATTCCTTCAGGGAGATAATAACAGTCTTCTGCGATGCCCAGCTCCCTGTGCAAGTCTTCACACTGCCTGTACTCAGACCCCTGCCAGCTGACTACTCTGTTGCTGTTTGAAGACATGCTCAAATACTGATTTTGGATTCAGCGTGATATTATGGTTAATGGCCCTTTCACCCAACTACATGCAACTGCTGGCATTAGACTTCCCTCAGTGTGGTTATCTCAAAGTACTTAGCCTTGTGTTAACCCGTGGATTTAGTAACATGATGTAGCTTTTTACTTTAGTCTAGTCCTGGGCACAACCATTCCTTCTCTTCCTTGATGTGTCCCATTGCCATCCAAGACTAGCCCTGATCACACTGTCATGGCCTGATCCTTTCAGTGTGACCCAAGCCATAGCTTAATGTGTTTATATCCAATATGGACTTTTTTTTTTTTTAACCTTTTTTTTTTTGAGGAAGATTGACCCTGAGCTAATATTTGTGCCCATCTTCCTCTATTTTATATGTGGGATGCCTTGCCACCGCATGGCTTGACCAGTGGCACTAGCTCCTCGCCCAGGTCCTAACCAGCAAACCCTGGGCCGCTGATGTAGAGTGTGCGAACTTAACCACTATGCCACTGGGCTGGCCCCAATCTGGACTTCTTGAAGAAGGCAGTTTGACTTGGTTTATGAAAATACTCTTTGTTATAGGAGTACATGAAATAAAAAGTTGAAAGCAAAAAGTAAATCCATGATCTCAGCAAAGCAGCATTTTGTCTGGTTGGTACATAGTGAGTGAATAGTGGTAAATAGTGAGATAATCAGAAAAAAATTAAGGAAGTTCATATTTTGAGATCAACACCTCTCATCATTTTACAGACGTAGTAATAGAACACCAGAGCTGTCAAAGATTTCTCCCCTCCTATTCCTTCCATTTCTGTTTCTGCGGAGCTGGGATGCAGACTGAGATGAATCCGGCTTGAGAAGCTGGGGCCCAAACCTCTGTGATTCACTGCCTCTCCGTGGGACCTGCCTCCTCCTCCCATACCTCCATTAATTTATTCCGAGGGATGGGAGGCTGGTTTCCTTGAACCAAATGAGAATACTGTCCAAACAACACATGCCAGATGTCATGGAACACATGGAACTGTGGAGCTGGGCAAACTCTAGTTACTTAAAATATTTTATTTTTTTACATTGTTCCCATACTGGTTAGATGCAGACTTCCAAGCCAGTAAGATCTGATCTGGGTTCCCTTCCCAGATCCACCACTCACTGCGTGACCTTTGGGAAGCTACTTAAACTCTTAGAGCTTCAGTCTCTTCATAAGTAAAATGAGGAGTTAGGTCTGTTTTCCATTATTTTGTGTGTGTGTGTGTGTGTGTGTGTGTGTGTGTGTGTTTAAAAAAAGAAATGATGCTTAGCACAATGCCAGGCACCGGTAAGAGCTCAATAAATGGGAAGCATAAGAGTGACCCTGCTCGATGTTCGGAGAAAACTCTTGATATGAAATCCATTGTTGAAGAACGTCCATCCCTTTCTTCACCCTGGGGTGTTTTTGTTTGTAAGGAAAATCCTGTCAGATGGTGAGTTTGTCTCCTTCCGGGAAGCAGGTCCTGCTGGTGCCAGTGCTTACTGAGGTTAACCACCTGCTGGCCTTTGCCAAGGGATTAGCATTGTGAAAAAGAGAAACAAAGAGGTCTCCCTCTGGACCAGGTTCACACTAAAAGTTTGTGATTTACTTGAGGCAGCAGGTGCTCATTTCATGCTCTGAAATTTTCCTTCCTCCTTTCCTCCCCTCCTCTCTCCCTCCCTTCCTTTCTATCTTTTATTGTGAGATATGCCATACGTACAGAAATGCCACAATTTAATAATCCATTCCCCTTTTTATTGACTGTATCCCACAGGGTTCCTTTAGGAGGGAGCAGGACCACTATGAGTATTATGAAAATAAAAGATTTATTATAGCAATAGACTTTACAAAAATGTGGGAGTAGCTGGGAAACTGAAGTTCTGGAAGGAGATCAGAGAGAAAGAGCACATCACTAACCGGGGCCCTCCTGAAACAGCGTCATGAATGACAAGTCAAAAGTTGCAGGGAAAACCAAAAAGCCAAACTTGTCCAACCACCCATGTGGGACCATGAAGATGGAGCTGTGGGCAGGTCTATGCATTAGGAGAATGCATTTGGCGGTCAATGTGCAGCCAACTTTGATCAGCAAGGCCAGTGAGTGGAAAGACAAGGTGGACATGAAGTGGAAGAGAGTGAGGGCAAGCTGGAACGCTTCAGGCATCTCTACATTTTTAGTCTATTTACCTGACCGTAATGATCTGAGAATATGGCAGCTGCTTTTCTTCCTCTTTCCAAATTTCACATAGGTCCTTTCTTTAGCCAACTCATAAATGGAGCTATGCAGGGGAGGGGATTCTGGAAAACATAGTTCCCAGTTTAACTAAATTGACATAAACACAAACTAGCGCATTGATATGTAGGTTATTTCCAGTTGTGGTAAGCAGAAAAATGGTCTCTCCCAGATGTCCTAGCACATGTGAATATGTTAACTTATGTGGCAAAATGGATTTTGGGACTTTGCAAATGAGACTAAAGTTAAGGGCCTTGAGACCAGGAGATTATTCTGGATTATCTGGAGGGGCCCAACCTAATCTCATTATTCCTTAAAAGGGAAGAACTTTTCCAGGCAAAGGTCAGAGGACGAGTGTGACTATGTATGCAAGAATAATCCAAGATCTGCAACGTTGCTGGTTTTGAATCTGGTGGAAGAAAGTTACAAGCCAAGGAAAATGGGTGGCTTCTAGAAGCCAGAAAAAGCAGGAAAACAGATCTCCCTAGAGCCTTTAGAAAGGAATGCAGTCCTGCTGACTACTTGCGTTTAGCCTGGTGATGCCTTTGTCAGGCTTTTAAACTACAGAACTATAAGAAATTAAATTTGTGTTGTTTTAAGTCACTATGTGTGTGGCAATTTGTTTACAGCAGTGATAGAAAACTAATATACCCGTTACTGCTACTGTGAACAATATTGCTATTCTCATGCTTGGACGTGTACCCTGGGTTCACATGTACAAGGTTATATAGAGTATACTTTCTAGTGTATATTGCTAGAAATGGAATTGCCGGGCCCTAAGATATATTATCTTTATATTCCATTCCAAAGTGATACTAACCCTTTATAAAAGCAACAGCAGTGCCTTGCCGGGATTTGGTTTGGGTTTGCGTTATCTTATTGACCAGTTAAGAGATGTTTGCCATTTTTGTGTTAATAAGTCTTCCAACTCACTCACACAATCTTTCTCCCTCTCCTCTTATTCAGGTGTTCAATAGTTTTCAGTAAAATATTAAAGTGTTATAATTTTCCCTACAGAGATCATATACAATTTTTATTCTTGGCATTTTTTATTCAGGCTCTTTTAAATGATTTTTAAAAAATTATAGTATATTTGCTATTTGTTGCTGAAATATGAATACTATTGATTGTTTTATATTGATTTGGAATCCACCAATCTTTTAAAACTCTTATTTATTCAAATGGTTTGTTTTTACAAGTTTTCTTCACATACAATCATATCACCTGTGAATAATGCTAGGGTGTTTTTTTTCCTGTTCTAATCTGGATAAGTTTTCTTTCTTTTTCTTTCCTTACTATACTGCCTAGGACCACCGATCTTGACCGCAGGGTGATCTTGACCGGAGGTGATAACAGCAGAGCAGCCTCTGTGTCTTGAGCATGACCTCCAACAATCTCAATATTTTGCCATTAAGTATGAGGCTGGTTGTAGACTTGTTTTCATAGATACTCTTTAGTAAGTTAAGGAAGTTTTTGTCTCTTTTTTCTTTGCTAACAGGATTTCTTTTTAATTGACTTTATTTTTTAGGGTAGTTTTAGATTTACAGCAAAATCAAGTGGAAAGTATAGAGTTCCCATATACCTCCTCCCACACAGGTGTAGCCTCCCTATCTTCGTCTGCTTGGTTTGCTGTGAGAAAATACCAGAGACTGGGCACCTTAAACAACAGACATTTATTTCTCACAGTTTTGGAGGCTGGGAAGTCTAAGACCAAGGTGTTGGCGGATTCGGTTCCTGGTAAGAGCCCTTTTCCCATCTTGTGGACCGCCACCTTCTTGCTACATCCCTACAGGCCTGAGAGGAAGAGTAAGCTCTCTGGTCTCCTCATAAGGGCACTAATTTCATCATGAGGACTCTAGCCTCATGCCTTCATCTAATCCTAATTACCTCCCACAGGCCCCATCTCCAAATATCATTCGTTACATTGGGGGTTAGAGCTTCAGTGGCTTCAATATATGAATTTAGGGGGAAACAATTCAGTCCACAGCACTCCTTCACTATTGACATCTCACCAGAGTGGTACATTTATTAGCAATCAGTGAACAATTGCTAACAATTGACACATCGCTATCAAAGAGATTCTTTTTAAAATATGATTAACGAATGTTGAATTTTGTCTGTTGCTTTTTCTCTGCAATCATTTACATGATGGTATAACTTTCCTCCTTTAATCTGCCGATGTGGCAACTAAGAATAGTTGATTTTCTAATACTAAATCAACGTTGAACTTGTGTGAGAAGTCAAATTGGTTCTGCTGTACTACTCCTTTTTAATTTTCTTGTATTCATTTTGACAGAGTTTTGCTGAGGACTTTTGTATACATCTTTGAATTAGAGTAAACTGAAATTTTCTTTTTTTAGTATTGTCCTTTATAGGTTTGTAATAAAGATTATGTCAGCTTCACAGCATGAAAAGAGCAGTGTTCCGTCATCTTTTAGTCTCTGGAGGAGCTCTGGTAAGATAGAAATGACTTGTTCTTAAATGTTTGAAAGCAGGTTTTGGGGGAGGTTGTCCATGGAATAATAGGAATACTCAGGTTTTTTCTTGAATCAGTTTGGTAACATACTTTTCTAGAAATGTCTGTCTTATCTAAAATTTTAATTTACTGCATAAGTTATTCATAATATTCTCTCATCTTTTTAACATCAGCAGCATCTGACAGTTGGCTCCTCTTTCTTCATTCCTTATACTAGTTATCTGTGCTTTCTCTTTTTGTTGATCATTACTAGAGATCTTTTATTTAGGTTAGCACTTTCAAGAAACCAGTTTTTGGCTTTATTGATCCTTTTATTGTATGTTTATTTCTATTTCATTAATTCCTTTCTGATCTTCATTATTTACTTTTTTCTATTTTGGGGGATTTAGTTTGCTCTTCTTTTTCTAGATTCTTGACATAGATACTAAAATCATCGATTTTCAGTCTTTCTTATCTTCCAATGCTTGCCAGAACATCTATAAATTTCCTTCTAATTAGAGTTTCAGTTGTATCTCAAAAATCTTGGTATTGCAGAATTTCATTATTATTTAAAATATTTTTACTTTTGGTTATGATTTCTTTGATCCATGAGTTATTTAACGGTTTCTTAATCTTAAAAATATGCAGGTTTTCTGGTTATCTCTGCTTTTGATTTTAGTTGCATTGAAGTTAGAGAGCGTGCCATGTTTGATTTCAGTCCTTTGAAATTTCTTGATTTATTTTGTGGCCTAGTATATGTGGTCAAAGTTTGTATATTTACAAAGTTTTATATATATACAAGGTTTATACATACACATATAGTTTAATATATATGCACAAAGTTTTATGTGTGTGTATTGTGTGTGTATATATATGTATATGTATATTCCGACAATTGAAGACTATATATATATATTTTAAAATCTCTCTCTCTCTATCTCTAACTGGGAAATATGAATTCGAAGGTTCAATCCTAGAATTTTACTGCAGCATGTGTTATTAATTGTACCTGATAAGTTCCCCTCTAGTAAATTTTAGGAGAGGTCTTACAGTGGTGTCATTTCCAGAAAATCAGATTTCCAGGCTGTGGGTCACTCAGGGGTTCCTGCGGTTTATACCTCTGAAAAGACACTTGGACTTACTGACGGTAATCTTGAGTATACACCTTAAACCATTATGGTATCAGATCATATTAGTCTATAAAAGAGTAGAGTCACAGAAAGGGTGAGACCATAGATGCCCGGGGCATCTGGTAACCAGCTCACTATAATGAATTCCTGTAGAAAATATAAGGCATCTAAGAGGGGTTGTATATGATTGTCAGGTTTACTTGGAGTACCATCTGCATTTAAGAAATTGCATTGCTTCCAAAGCATATAAAAATGATGAACATGAGCCACCTCAAAATCATCTCTACAATCTATATACACATTTGTTTTCTTCTTTCTGTTGACTGGAAGATCCAAGGCTCCATTTCAGCAGCTCGTGCAGATATGGCTTCTGGCAGAGGGTTAGATTTGAGCAGGACTGACTTAATAGCCTCCTTATTTGGCTCCTAAATGGGTCAATATAGAAGAAAAATGGTGAGTGTGTTCAGTCAAGGTAAGGTATGAGTAGCCTGAAGAATAATGAGATAAAATAGATATTTTAAAAAGAAGTCAGCAGAGGCCCCAGTTAACTTTGCTGCTGCTGCCACTGCATGTGAACTAGGAGGACAAGCTTTTGCTCAGGGTCAAGGAAAGGCTGATAAGTAACCAGTTTCTGAGATCCATTGTACGTGGAATTAGCACCCTAGACTTGACCTGATCTTCCAGGTACAAATAGAAAAAAATATTTATAGTAACTGGGGAGTCTAAAGATGAGGTCTTTCTAAGGAAGTGTTTAAATTTAAAAGACAATCTAGTGTCTATCCATGGAAAAGGCTTAGGTGTGTTGGCGTTCATCACATCAGAAAAGTTCGGAATCCAGTATCTACTTATCCTATGGGACCAAGAAATCCTTTTAGTAATTAGCCAAGCAAAGTCATGAATAGTTTCCAGTCTTTGAGGGGAAAGACAGTTTTCAGTTTGTCTGATGTTATAGCCTAGGTAATGCACTTAGGTCTGACAAAATTGGGGATTATAGGTAGACACGTTGTGCATCTTTTATGGTAATGCTATTCTCAAGTGAAAGGAATGAATTCTGTAGGACTCTCAGAAAGCGTAATAGAAGATCATCAATATATTGTACATGAGTGGATTCCTGGGAATGGAATGTCTGTAAGTTTATGATTAAGTATTTGTAAGGAGTCAGAGGGTACTTCTGTAAACCCTGGGGATTAACTATTCAAATGTTGTTGATTTTCTTAAGTGAACACAAAGAGATATCATGAGTTTGGATATAAATGTATACTGAAGAATGCTGAGTGTAGATCTAACCCCATAAAGTAAATAGCTATATTGGTGATAAAAGATAAGATGATATTGAGGTTGGGGAACACAGGGAAGCAGAGAAGTGTAGTCTCTTAATGTCCTTTAGAACTGCACCTACTTGTCTTTTTGATGGGCAGATCAGGGATTATACAATGACTAATACAGGGACTAATGAGTTATTTCAGGAGGAACACAGATAGAATGGGCCACAGCTCTTTAGTAGTCTCTTTTGTTAGTGGGTATTGGGCTAATTTCACTTAGGGCTCAGCCAGATCGATTGAGGCCATTAAGAGTTCAGCCTCTGAACATCTGAACTGTTTCTGGCCCAGAAACTCTTAGAGACAGATTCAGGGCTTGAGGTGACTTTAGAGGAAGTTTCAGGTAATAAAATCCAAGCTGTCATGAAACTATAGACTGAGGATTTTTTCCAGAAAGTGGCTTTCTGATCCAAATTTAATACAGGCATCCCATTACTCAAGTAGGTTTCGTCCTAGCAGGTTCACGGGAGTGAAATCCCTATGCAGAAAAGCATGTTGACTACAGTATGATGTCCCAGACAGTGAGGAAGTAGGGGAGAGGAAGGCAGAAGTTTGAAGGGTATTTGAGATTTCTACCCTTGAAATATTTTTGTTATTCCAAGGAAAAAATAATAAAATTGTCATAGGGTCAACTAAATACGGAATATCGTGTTTTTGCCAACTGCATGGAAATGCCTCCTTTTTGTGGGAAGCACAATTTTGGGCAGAACAGAGATGCCACATCCTTGGAGGATGCTATTCTGGTAGGCAAATTTGCCTTTGTCTTTCGATATTCTAGTTTCTGAGTTAATGCAAGGCTAATGTTCTTCCAGTGTCCCTCTTTCTTATAATATAAATATATTTCTGTCTAAATTAGATACAGAAGTGTTCTTGTTGCTTAATCTGAAGAAATATTAATTTGCTCTGTAATTATTCTATTTTTGTGGTCAAAGAATCTTCAAAATTTTTGTTAGTAGCTCTGGTAATTCAGACAGGAGGCAAATAGAACATTTATGTTCTGTTTTCTTACTAAATCTGCCACCTCAGTTTTAAAGCCATAATCAAAAAAGATGCACAAGGTGGCTATAATGTTCTCTCTGACTGAGACTGGCATAGGCTCTGAAGGTGGCAGTGCCCTGATCTTTAAAGTCTGGGATGAATTGATTTTTCCCTGTTTACAGGACTGAATTTTTGACTAAATAATTTTGATAGGAAAGACATCAAAGAAAGCAGCTAAGAGATCTTATACTATTTTATACCATTTTTGTTATCCATTGGTGTTCAAATTTTGATCCATATGTTTGACCTAATTTTGTAATCAATTTATACATTTTTTAAAATAAAATCAGAGTTTTGTATTTCTGGTTCTGAAGAGATATATTTAATTGGTAAAGGTCAGAGAGTCCCAAACTATATGACCCAAGGGCGATTCTCAGTTCTTCATTGATTTTTTTCTCTTTCAATGTAGCAGGAAAATCGATTGTGTAGCTCTGACCTTGAACAAGGTTTGAAGACGTAATTCCACTGGAGTTGGGGTGATGTCCTTTCCACTAACATTGGAAGACATTGTGAGGAGTTATTGAGTGAGAGGGTTATGTTTTAGAAGGGCCAATGGAGGGAAGAGAAAAAGGTCCAGTGAAGGTGCGAGTGGAACAGATCCAGGAGGAGACAGATAATCAACATGCAGGGGACCAGGAGGCAGGCAACCCTGAGCTGGGTCAGCAGAAGGAGAGGGGAGTTTAAATTTGGATTTTAGATCCTCAAAGTTCTTATTAGCCTTTTTAAAGGACTCTCCAAGGGAAGAAATTTAAAATTTTCCTATTTTTTAAAAGCCTTTTCATATGAAGTTAAAAAATGCTGACAGTGGAATATTTGGAGTATGTGAGCCCTTTGATTCTGGGGCACCGCACAGTAGCTTATCATATTTATATCTCAAGCTCTCCAGGGTGGCCACTGAAGTCGTAAATTGTTCTTGGAAAAACCCCACCAGAATGTCAAGTATTTGGTGCCATTTAGCTCCATGACATTTGTACATGTAGGAGAAGTTGACAATGACCCACAGGTTCATTGAATGACTAGAAATTGCCCATTTTCAAATGACGATAATAAATGAGAGAGGAAGACTCAGGCCCTGAGAACCTCAGGGCTACTCCCCAACCTCATTCATGAGAGCTCTGAGTGGTGAAACAAATCAAGGAAAAGGTTTTCACACAGGACAATTAAGAGGAAGAACAGAGGCTTAGGTAGTGTGTAAACAGGGAGTGAAGCCCTTGTCAGGAGTAAGATGGACGCATTTATCCCGTCACTGGGTCTCAGAGGCAATGGATGGGAACAAACACACGTTCAGGATGCAGTGTGTAACTGGAAGGTCATTTCTTTCTCCACTGCCTCAGAGCTTTTCCACCGTAGCTGCCCACCAGAAAAATCAAAAGAACTTTAAAAATATCAATGCCAAGCACCATCCTCACTCCAGAGTGATTAATTTACAACCGATTCTTTGTAAAGCTCCTTAAGTGATTCTAACATGCGTCAAGAACCTCAGCAATTCACCGAGCTGCTACAGGGATTCAAACAATTGCTCCCCCAAATATGGAAAACCTGGTTTGGGTTTTTATTTAAAAAAAATTTATTTCAGTTTTCTCTCACTGTTTTAATATGTCAGTTCTTCCACAAGTGAATTATCTGTGTGGTTCACCCAAGGAGTCCGTGAAAACACTGTGTAGATTTCTAACCGAGGAAAAGCTAAGAATAAGATTTTGGTGATGATTTTGCTTTGAACACTTGAGCCATTCAGTAGTGCTAGAGTGACTTAGCGAGACCGTGGCCATGCACTCTATGTTTCTCAATACTTCTTCTCCCTATCTGGCAGATCTACATTCAAGATCAGAATCTGGTCTAATCTGTTCAACTATCTGATTTTCAACCCTGCAACAGAATGTCTCTAGATATTTATTTTGCTGCCAGGGATAGTGTTACTAGCTTTTATTTATTAAGCTAGTCTGGCAATGGAATTATTCTTTAAAATTTTTATTGTTTAAGTAACACTTTCAAATATTAACTTTAATTCCCATAACTACCATAGCAGTGAGAATGCCAGAATAATGGAAATAAATATAAAAGAGATGTTGCTCTGACTCTGGAGTTGTGCTTTCTCTGCTTTGTTTCCTTTTTAAAAGTTGGGTGTTGAGTCTCCCAGTGTACAAAGTAGTGATGGCACATAGGACCACTGGAGGCTCTGAAGTAGGTGTTACCTAAACCAAGCTATATATGTCTTGTTAGGACCTTCGTGTTTTCCATCCCTTTATGTTCATTTTGCCATGTTACAAGGACTTAAGATGAAGTGTTTTATAATAGATTTGCTCCAACAAAGGACTGTTGTTCAAGGACCACTAATTCCTGGTCTTTACAAATAGAAAATCTTCAGCAACAATTAACAAATACTATTAAAAAGAAAGCTGCTGATTTGTTCTTAGTAAATTTAATAATTCCTATGTAAAGTTTAGCAGATACCATGACCATGACAAAAATAAAGCTGTTTTAGTTGATAATGACAATTCTTTTTAAAATTAAAATACTGAGAGGCTTAATGATTGTTTGTTTGTATCTATGTATCTATCTATCTGTCTATCTAGTGACTTTTGATTGAATTCTGCTGAATAGGATGTGGTCAGAGGTTTTATGCCCTGCCATGATGGTTAGTTTTATGTGTCAACTTGGCTAGGCTGTAGTATCCATTGATTTAATCAAAAACTAATCTAGGTAGGGGCCAGCCAGGTGGTGCAGCAGTTAAGTGCGCACGTTCCGCTTTGGTGGCCCAGGGTTCACTGGTTCAGATCCCAGATGTGGACCTATGCACCGCTTGGCAAGCCATGCTGTGGCAGGCATCCCACATATAAAGTAGAGGAAGATGGGCATGGATGTTAGCTCAGGGCCAGTCTTCCTCAGCAAAAAGAGGAGGATTAGGGGCAGATGTCAGCACAGGGCTAATCTTCCTCAAAAGAAAAAAAGAAAAGAAAAAATAAAACTACTCTAAGTGTTGCTGTGAAGGTATTTTGTAGATTGCCCTTAATAACGTGGGTAGATCTAATCCAAAGAGTTGGATTAACCTTAGGAACAAAAAGTCAGTTCCCCAGAGAAAAAGAAATTCTGCCTCAAGACTTCAGAGTCAGCTCCTGCCTGAGTCCTGCCAGCCTGCCCTATGGATTTTAAATTTGTCAGCCCCTGAAATTGTGTGAGCCAATAATTAAATCTTATTTTACTTTATGAAAACTATTTTTATTTTAATCACTGCTTGATTTGCAGAGCAGAATTATTCCTCCCATTGCTTGGATTTGGGCAAGTTTTTCAATGTTATGATACGAAGTTACTTTGTATATAGATTTACGTACATTTTTAAGGAATAAACAAAAGATTTTGAGGCTTTTAGAGGGGCCGGAAGATTGAGTAACTATTTATTAAAACTTTATATTTAGGCATATTGACCAAAGAAATAACAAGGAAAGATTAAACACATTATTTCCTTCTTAAATAAATTTAATGAAGAAGTCAAAGCATGAATAAAGTATGTAGTTCAATTAAATAGTAGTGTAGCACCATTGATTCCTTAGTTGTGACAAATGTGCTATAGTCATGTAAGATATTAACAATAGGGGGAACAGTGTGAAGGATATATGGGAACACTATACTATCTTGGCAAGTTTTCTGTTAACCTAAAACTATTCAAAAATTAAAAGCTTATTTAAATTTTTAAAGTCAAAGCCAAGATTGCTAAAAAAAAGTCATGTAGTTAAATTTCAAGGATAAATCCAACTAGCAAGTCGACTGTAATTCTCAGAAAAGCAGATCATATAATCTCTTTCTATTTAAAAAAAAAAAGACATCTGTATCATCAGGAATTTGTTTGGTGGACTTGCAGTCAGAACAAAAAGTGGAAGATGATATTCAGAAGTGTCTCTAAGTTTTCCCAAGACTGTCTCCCCTCAATAGATATTTCAGACATAGACGTGATGTTCAACTTTGCCTTCTTTAGCCAAGACTCGTGGATAAGGGATCTCCTTTCTTTACGTTTCCATGGCAGACCATCTGCCTTTTGTTCACTAAGTCTCTTCCCAAACAGAGTAGTTAAAATAAATTGAGCTTCCTATTAAAACTTTATAGTCCTCCTGGTTCGAATTCCCTAACGTTATTCTCAAACCAATGTTTTCAAGTTTGGGTTGCTTCCATTTCTTTTTCTTTTTTCAACAACGTTTTCAAGAGCATCCTTGTATACATAACTTTATATACTTTCCCACTAATTTTAACCAGATAATTTCCTAGATTTAGGCCAAGAAATATTCATATAAGTCTTTTGGTGTATTTTGTTAAATTGCCCTATAGAATATTTGTATCAGTTTATGTTCCCAAAAAAAGACGATGGGAATGCTCATTTCCTGACGTACTTGACAACAATATAGTTTTATCGTTAATTATATGTTTTAAAAAACGTGCAGATTAACAATAGTATCTCTTGGTTTTAATATTAATTTGTTGATGACTTGTGTTTTTCATTTTCACTTCTTCCATGTGAATTGCCTGTTTCTATTCTTTGTGCAGGCATTCTGATTTTCAAAATCAGTTTCTGTAAATTTGATTAATTTGTGCATAAACTCCTCTCCCAGTGCTGAGAAAAGCTGCTTTCTGAGCCCGAAGGCCTGTGCAGTGGTGAATTCACCTAGAGAGGCATCTTGAGGGCCTGACCTCCTCAGGCAATACATTTCTTTCTTAAACTGTGGTCCTTGACATTTGAAATTAGAAGAGAAATTGCTCATTCTTGCCTTTCTATTGTACTCTACACCCGTGAGTTTTCCAAACCTTAGACCTCCCGTTTTTCTTCCCCAATTGCAGAAATAGCTTATTCTCACCATTAGTCAACTGTCGACCGTATTACTTTTTTCCCCAAAGCCAATGCCCCTCACCACTGTAAATGTGGCCTTTTCGTTTTAATCTTCAGTCTATGTGTGCCAAAACCTCCATCCTCCTCCAACCCCCATTCAAGAAACGGTATATTTTGGTTCTCACTCTAGAATATTTTTTCAAAAGATTCTGAGATCATAAGTAATGTTAATTCAAGCTGTTTCTTAAGAGCATATATGCAGCGTTAAGATTTTGTTTTAGTCCTTTAGCAGAAAGACTGAACTAAAAGGCTGGATGTTGCTGCTGCTTCTTTTACTCTCAATAAAAATAAAATTTGTGCTCAAGAAGTTTTCCTCAAAGCTGTTATTTTTAGGTCTTTCGTGTTACATATCTATACCTGCTTCTCTTACCCCTTTCCCACGTGGATTTTGAAGTCTTATGAAATTCTCCTTGACACTTATTTCTGTCTTTCCTCACCTCTCTGCACTTGACTAGTGAGGAATAATTCATAGAATCTCAAAAATTCCTCAGCCACTGTTCTAAAGCAGAATGCTATTTAAATATATTTTAGGAGAGCTGTTTGTAAAATGAAAATGAATGTCAAACTAGGCTTTATGGACGTTCTATATAGAGAATAGATTTAGCCTTAGAAACTGTACTGTTATCATTTTCAGGCATTGACTGAGCTGTGGCAAATCTTTTCTATCCAAAAGAGATCACGTAAATGCAACACAGCAGGTCAAACTTGCTCACTGTTCGAAGACTGAGTTTTGCGCTGAACCAGAAGGCTAAGATAAAGCAAGGTGTAGTCACCATTCAGATACTATGTTGTCCTCTCCTTTACCACAGTGGCTTGATCAATCCCTTCCTAAGGGTTAACTCTAAGAAATTTCCAAGAGAGGGTACTTGCTCCAACATGGTGGGCAAATTTCATATAATTTTCACTTATCCCCATTTGTTCGCACCTGATATAGTTAATTTCTCCATGCTTAATCTTGACATAAAACATGACAATTAAGAATACTTCCTTAGTTGTGGTGATTGACAATTTTATTGGCTTAGATTAGGGACTTTGAGAACTTCAATTAAGTGTACTGAAAGGGCTGGATGTCTTGGGACGCTTGGAAACAGGGAGCCTGTGACATCATGGTTTTCTCTTGTACTTAAACCAGTCATGTTTCCTGGGTCTTTACTTCCAAGCCTTCCTTGTCTTACAGAGTTTTTGGCATACAATAGAAATTTCATGTCTTTTCCAAAGTCATGCTTTTCCCCTTAGCTTTATTAGAAAGCTAGATTGGGTCACTTTTTATGGAATTCTGTAACTTACTACATTTAACTGTTTTAACTCCAGGAAAACTTACCACTAAGACATCATTGGAGGTTAGGTCAAAGGCGGTGCAAGCTATTATCTAAGACCAATTTTCTTTATTATCTTTTTTGTATCCGTCTGTTGTACATTATATCCTTTCAGCTATTTGCTAGTATAGATGAGTGAAAGATTAAAGGACAGGAGACAGATCGGAAAATAGGACCAAGTCTTCCGGTAGCCATAAGGGATCAAGTTAAATAAAAATAATTTGAAACTTATCAGAAATTATTTATGCTTTAAAAATAAGCCCAGATGGCATCTTCTCCTGGAATTCTTTCCTTTTCCTTCTAGATTATATGAAGGACCTTTATAAAACTCTGTGCGTATTTTCATCACAAATATTCTATTCTATTCTAATTATTTGTTTCTGTTTCCCCGACTAGGCTGTATTTATTGAGTGTGGGGCTGCATCAGTCATTATTGTACCCCCAGCTTCTGCCATAGCACTTTTATAAAGTACAAAAGAAGGGTTATGGAATTAAAAGTAATAGTTTTTGAGGGCTTTTCTCTGTGTCGTGCCCAAATTGAGTACTACCTACAGGGAATTGTTATTTAATCCTCCTGTAATCCTTAAGTGGGACGTGCTATTACTGCCCTATTTTTATGACGGTGACTTGAAGCATCAAAAGGAAAGTTAAGCATCTTACCCAAGGCCATATACTAAATAAGTGGTAGCGCTAAGATTAGTGCAAGTGAGTGCTCTCACCCCTAACCCTTGTTCTATACTGTTCCTCAGCATGAACCAATGAACGGACAAACGAATGGTGCTTTCTGAGGAACTTTGACTTGAATCCCAAGATGCCTCAAAAATAGAATTTTGACCATTAGCTCCAATCTAAAATATAGGCCTGCTGTCAGATTAATAAGGCTGCAGCCATTTTAAGAAGTCTGTCCTTCTTTTCCTTTGTTGGACAAGGTGATGTACAATTAAATATCTCAAAGTTGATCACTCAGAAGACCAGATGGAAGAGTAATTAAAAAAGAAACATGGTTGTCTAGTAAACCTATAACTGGTCCTAAACATTTACAGTTTTCTGGTCATCTGGTTACTCTTCCATTCTTTTAGCCTGTATTTACTGTTTGCCTGCTGTAAACGGCACGTCTAGGGCCTGGATTCTTCTGGGTTTTAGGGTAGTGATGATTTTGCTTGTCTTGACCTTAGGATTTCAGTGTAAGAGCAAACTATATCTGGTGAGAACTTTAAGTGGAAATGATTTGGAATTATAGGACCTGCAAAGCCTCTGAAATACATTAAAAAGAACAATGGCTGTGATAAAGTATTCACAGCTTCTAAAAAATGTATTCATTTATATCCGCGGAGCATTGCTGAGCAGTAGGTTTATTTAAAGTTAAATTACCTCTATATTCCCCTGCTTCTGTTCATTTCAAAGCAGTAGGATACTGTAGCCAGGCTTCCCTTGAGCAACCAAAAAATGAGAAACCTGTATAAAACCCAGATATTTAACTGATTGCTTCAAACAATTGCTTTGAAAGTGCAATAGTGTTTTTGATGAAAGACCAGCAAGTAAAGTTTTCCATCAAATCCATTCTTAGAGGAATAACTTTTTCAATTGTTCGTCTAATTGAAGGATATGAATATATTCAGGATATCCTCAAATGAATTTGTTATGCAGTCTGAGAGCACAAACAGCATATTACAAAAATTATAACCAATAGGATGAGAAAGGGAGTTGGCACCACAATGCCACAGGAGTTCTGCCTGAGCTGCTCATTAACTCATTCACTGCATTGTGTCCCTTGCGGTTGCTCATGAGATGGCAGCAGACGTCGTGACATGCCCCGTGGAGAGAACTTAGAAGCTCTTTGGTGCTCTTCTCCAGGCGACTGCTGCTTTCAATTGGGCTGCCAGCTGGCATCTGGGAAGTCAGCTCTGCAAGATTTTACGACTGACAGACCGGAGAAATGGGTGATTAGAGCTTAGTTTTTAAGGTACTTCATTTTTAGGGGACTTTTTGCAGAATTTCCTTCGTTTTCAGTAGTGAATATAAGGAAAGTCACTCTTCCATTATTTGAAAAATGACTGAATCATTTATTATTTCTTTGCTATTAGTTTAACTCTAATTTTAAATATTCCACTCCAGTGTGCTTGAATTCAGCTGTGGTAAGGGCGGCAGTAACAATCCAATTGGAAAACTGGGTGAACTATTTTTAAAATGGACACGCAAACCTAATTATTTGATTAAATGGTATAGATTTCTTTGGAATTCTATTCTATATTGAGATAGTGGGAAAAGTGTTTTTTGGAGTATGTCTAGAAGATTACTGAAACTTGCCTGTTATTCCAATGAAATCTTATCATCTAATAAAAAACCCCAAGAGATAACCTTTTTTTTTTTGCTGAGGAAGATTAGCCCTGAGCAAAATCTGTTGCCACTCTTGCATTTTTTTGCTTGAGAAAGGTTGTCCTGGACTAACATCTGTGCCAGTCTTCCTCTATTTTATACGTGGGTTGTCATCACAGCATGGCTAATGAGTGGTGTAGGTCCACACCTGGGATCCAAATCTGTGAACCTGAGTTGCCAAAGCTGAGTGTACAAATTCAACCACTAGGCCATGGGGCCAGCCCCAAGAGACAACTTTTTTTTTTTTGAGAAAGATTAGCCCTGAGCTAACATCTGCCACCAATCCTCCTCTTTTTGTTGAGGAAGACTGGCCCTGAGCTAACATCCATGCCCATCTTCCTCTACTTTATATGTGGGATGCCTGCCACAGCATGGCTTGCCAAGCCTTGCATATGTCCACACCTGGGATCCAGAACAGTGAACCCCAGGCCGCCAAAGTGGAACATGCGAACTTAACCACTGTGCACTGGGCTGGCCCCTCAAGAGACTACTTTTGCCTTTGTTTCTTATCCCATGTATTTGAGAAGATTTTATATCTAGGTCAAGATACTTTATGTTTCTGAAAGTAACTTTTCCCTATTTCATATTCAAAAATGAAATGACATTTTTCAGGTTATCAGCAAAGGCAATTGAATATACATCTTCATTAGAATTCTACAGTCATGATGAAACTTGAGAGAGATTAATGAAAACTGTCAAATACAATGTATCTTTAATCTGGGAGAGAAGATAATGTATAAAAAGTGACTCATGTAAATATTGAATATACATAAAATTGCTAAAGAAAAGAATAATTCCTGTCTGCCTCCAAAGATACTGTAAACACCTCTAGCTCACGTTAAAACAGATATGAACATTACTTACACAGAAGAACTGCTAATAAATCCTTGAGCGTCCATCTTGACTGACTAAGGATGTTGAAACACTAGTTCTAAAAACATTGAAAATTAATAGCATTTTATTATGATATTTATGTCGTATAACATGAAACGAAAATTTATTATTTGAGACGTGTCATGTAAAATAAAACAAAAATTTATTGATAGAAGATAAAGATTTATTGATATTTAATAATACATATATATTGTTTAATTAATATAAAATTAATTAATATAAATCATAAAGATTTAGGGATATTTTTAAGTTAGTATTTTAGATTATTTAGCTTTTATTAGTCAGACTGCCGCTAAGCCACTGTTTACTAGGGTCATGAATTGTCCATCTTTCAATTCTGCTGTAAGTAAAGAAGAGCTGGTCATGGGACATTGTGCTGCACTGGGCCGAGTGGTGCTCCGGGAGAGGAGAGTTGGGTTGACTATACTGACCAGTTGAAAGGAGGTGACGGCAGAATGGATCCCTCATCTCCATCCTCCTTCCCTCATCACTGGCCACTGTGGCCACGCAGCCCTGACTGCACAGTGCACGGTGTGGATTATTAGACAGCTGTGTCACTGGGACGTTTGCTCTCACGTCTCTGTAGAGTAGACGCGTGGAAGTCCTACACTTCTTGTTCCTCAATAAATGAACAAGGCCTCGTAAGTCGTTGTAATGCTCTTCCACAGAGCAGCCGTCAGTCGTGAGAGAGGACTTGTAGTGGATGTGGGTGGCTGTCTCTCGTGTAAACAAAACCTCTTATCTCTTCACTTTTTAACAGGAAATTTTGAGAACAAGTGAAAATTATGAGGAAGATACGTACAGTAATTTTTAATAGCATGGGATTAGGAGTTAATAAGGAGTGGGCTGACTAGCTGGATGGCTTTGGGCTTGTTACATAATTTTTGTTTTTAGATTATTTTACCATCTATCAAATAAGGGTAACCACAGGACCCGACAGGACAGTGGTGAGGATGAAATAAGGCAATATTATAAATTCTTTAGCACAATGTCTATCATAGTAAGTGCTCAGTAAACAGTTATTTAAAAATTTATGCAATGTAATAGCTGAAATCAAGCAAACTGAGAGTGAAAATAGAATCTCAGACTTTACAGGCAAAATGCAATGTCTTAAGCCATCACCATATGCCTGTGTAATTATCCCGCGGAACCCCAGAGAATGAAACGACAAATATTTTTAAACCTTTAAATGTTTTCCTTATAAAATTGGTGTTTAAGAGAGCTACAGAGTTTTCCAGACCAAGAAAAATCATCCATTAGCCATGTTTTCCTTAAGATACTGATTTCAGCTACAAATGCAGAATGTTACAGAAGGTATTCTTCATTTTACCGTGATTTTTCCAAACACATTTTCTATTCCTTCTGAGGAGTTGCTACTTTAGCAATGAAGTATATTTGTATTTACTACAATCATATAAATAGATATCTACACATAGATATGTACGTCATATGCATCTACGACTGTGTGAGGTTTTCCACAAGGCTTTGAAATAAGGAAATTTCAAAAGTAATCATGGGATTCATTTGCTTTTCCTAAAACAACATTTTTATGCCACCGTTGTAAAGCGTTTTGGCTATCTGTAACTAGTCAGCAGTGTATGATTTAATTTCTGTTTTCATTTCTTTGCATTTTTAGGCGAAGAATTTCCTATTTAAATCAGATAAGCATTTTCTAATGTGCCAGGGCTTCGCTTAATTGACGGGGCCATACGGGGGCTTAATTCACCTATTCATCTCCTGCCCCATTTTCAGACAGGCCTAATAGCAATCAGTGTTCTCCCAATCTTGTAAACAGAACATCCGGAGTCTATATCTCTACTTTTATTTTTTTAAAAAAACTGTGATATAATACCCAAGCTGCTACTGGAAAAGATTAAAATGCTGTAAACAGAATAAAGACATGTCTTTTTGTATAATCTTTGAAATTCAAATAGCTAGTGAAAAGGATAATTTCCTTCTGTTTGCCTCCAGAGATTAGTACTGTATTTCAAACAGTAAAAGAGAAAGACTCTTACCTTGCCACTTTTGATTAGGAAAAGCAATCACGGGCAGATGAAAGATCAGATAGAACTCTACAAATATCCTTTCTTCAGAGGCAGTGGAACTTCAGATCTTTGAATCAATTAAAGATGTTTTTCATTGTAAGTCTCTACTTCTTGGCTGTTGAATATCAATTCAAAACTGGACTGAAAATCAGAGATGTGCACAAATCTCATACTGGCTTAGGCAGGTCCAAAATAGTCTAGCAACTCATCAAGGCATTGAGAGCCATGTTTTCATCTCAGGCTGAGATTCTTAAGCTGCCAAGAAACTAAAGGGGAATCTTATCCCAAGATGTCATTCATAACACAGATGCCAGAGCCAGCTATTGACATCCCTGACTAGTCCACTAGACTGGCACTCCAGTCAACAGCTGGCTGTTTGGGCTGCCAAAACAATCTGCAATATTTTGAGTCCCTGCCTTCCTCCTGGCTTCCAGGCTTTGCATAGAGATGAGAAACAAATAGTCATTCAATTTCCACTGTTGTAAAGAAAACCAGAAGATGCCACTTAAAGATGATTTGCAGCTTGGAAGAAGGAAAGTAAACTTTCAATGATATAATCAGGGGCACCATTAGCCTGGAGGTCACCTATGAGTAAGTAAGTAAGTGCAGTCCCCTTCCTAGAAGATAAAGGCTCTTAGGAGCAAGACTGGACCATCAGATATTATTTTTGTGTGAAAGAAAATGTGTCTTGTTCTGCAGGTAGATAGACATAGCCTTGCACACACCACTCACCTTGTGACCCTTGTTATGTGGTGAACCTGAATCTCATAGGCCTGTAGGATTTCGTTGAGTTTCTTTCATAGGAAAGATAGGGGCAACCATTATAGTACCTTTGGATCATCTTAACTTATTCACCCAGATCTGCTCTCATCATAATTACTCAGACATCCACCTTTAAATATCAGAAGGAAAAAATCCCACCAATGTATGTGGTTTTCCCCCTACATGAGGTAGATCTGAAATATCAGGTGTATATAAGAAGCAGGATTCCAACATGATCTGATCTGGATTTTAATCTATTATCATACAGTTAGCTTTAGTTGAAAAATGTAATGAGTTTATAAGAAATAATAAAAGCATTCCAAAATTAGACCCCAACCCTTGAAAATATGTCAACATATCACAGTACTTTTTAAGGCCAGTGAGGGTGCTTGTCTTAGTTCTAGCTATATGATCAGTATCTGCTATGTTATTGGTACAAAATAAGTGTCCAGTAAATATTTATTAGCAGGAAGAAGGCAGGAGGGAAAGAAAGGAGGGAGAAAGGAAGGAAAAGAGACAGGGTAAAAAGACTTAAAAAGCTTTAAAAAATGTGATAACATTTAGAAACTAAAGCTAACCAGATTTTTGAAATTTGTAACAAAACTCCTTTACTTGCACAAGATTTAAATACAATGTGAATATAGAAGATAAAAATCAGGGCCAGCCCAGTGGCGCAGCAGTTAAGTTTGCATGCTCTGCTTCAGTGGCCCGGGGTTCGCTGCTTTGGATCCTGGGTGCAGACCTACGCACCACTTGGCAAGCCAGGCTGTGGCAGGCATCCCACATATAAAGTAGAGGAAGATGGGCACGATTGTTAGCTCAGGGCCAAGCTTCCTCAGCAAAAAAGAAGAAGGTTGGCTGTACATGTTAGCTCAGGGCTAATCTTCTTAAAAAAATTTCACAAATTCTTGATCCACTTGTTCCAGTTGAAATAATTATTTTACTGAGAGAAAAACAAATGTACTATAAACAAAGTAAAATGTCATCTGAGAATAATAAGTGAGGCTCAACATATGGGTGATAACTAAAAATTCAAAGGTCAGAAGGCTTATCACAAGAAAAATAAAATAGTTGCTGTAGGGATTAGATGAAAACCAACACAACATTATAGCAAAAAGCCAGAGAATTGGTAACAACGATACATGTGGAGAGGGGAAAAATATTTTTTAAAATGTTCAAAGTTTAGGGTTCCATTAGCCTGGAGGTCACCTATAAGCAAATAAGTAAAAGGAGCCCCCTCCTTAGAAGATACAGGCTCTTAGGGGTAAGGTTGGACCATCAATAATTTATATAAATATAATATATAAATTATATGGTCTAAAATTATTTAGTTTCCAAATCATCTATTTCATTCAAATTTTTACTTCCCTTTAAGTAAATTATGTTTATTAATTACCTATTAACATATCAAGAATCCTGTTTTAAAAAAATGTGATTGCAACTAAGAATACATCAGGAGAATTGGCTGGGACTCAGATGTATTAGAGAGGGAATATAAATTGGCCACTTTGACACAGAGGGAACAAGAATCTAAGCTGCAGCTAGTGTTGTGGGATGTCCCAGGATATGATTTAATGTGTGAAGAAAATGTCCTTTGGATAGACAATGAAAAACTAGTCTCGAGAGGGATTTTATCTATAATTGCATTTTAGGCGCTAGAATTACAAGACAAAGGCAAGGGCATTGACTGAGTGTTGAGTGCCCTAAGGGCAAAATCTTCCTCTGGCCAGAGTGGCCTTAGGAATCCAAACCTCACCAAACCACAGAGTATAGGATGCTGCGAATTTAATGGGGTTTGTTAATGATGTAGTTCGGAATATTTTCAATTAACACACATTTTCAATAAGATAATTAAACTGGGACAATCCGAGGTGCCATGAGGAAATAATAATTATGACAGTGGTTACTATTGTTGTACCTGAATTAGGAAATTTCTATATATCAGTAAGCCATGCAGATAAAAAGAGGAGTAATGGTAGGAGTGTGGAAGAGTGCACATATGGAAAATTGTTGTGTAGTAAGGCTGGGTGTTGACGAATTTCAACCTAACTGTTTATAAACAGTAAAAAATGTTTTCCACAGGAGGAAAAGTTTTTCAATGCCAGGCCCTTGAGAATAACAAAATTCTTGACTTTCAAGATGTTTGGACCCAAAGTTTATCTTATTCTATTTTATTAACTTCCTTCTTTTGTGACTGAGATCCTAATACCTTAATGTATTGTGTAGACATTCAACAACCCTATAAAAGTAAAATACATCACAAAGTCCTCACAGATAAGATGGCCCTGTACAAGACAGCTAGCTTTTATACAAAAGTCCCTTAAGATAGAAATTCTTGGGGTTGTTCTTGTAGGGGAGGAGGGCATTTCCTCTACCTGCTCTGGGTCCTTCTGGCTGGAAAATGAATTAAATTCACAAGAGACAGAATAACAGGAGAAAATTAAACAAAGCTTTATAACACGTATACATGAGAGAGGCTCAGGCAAACTGAGCAACTCACCAAAATGGCTGAAGCCACCACCTTAAATATCATCTTCAGCTAAAGACAAAGGAGGATGTTGGGGGTGGGGAGAGTTAGTTATGGGAGATCACTAGCAAAGCACAGTAAACAAGAATCAGGTTATTATGCAGACTTGAGTCCTTGCCTTCCGCATTGATAAGAGTTTCTAGAGATAAGGTCATCCCCCCTTCTTCCTGGTACAGAGGGGGAGACGCCTTTACAGATGGAGATTTCCTTTACAAATGTAAATGTCTCTTACAAAGGGTAACTTCTGCTTTTCAGAGTTTCTCTCATGTCTGCAGTTTTTTAAAAGTAAGCAGCCCAAAATAATCCTCATGCCAAAGAGAGGTATCTTGGGGTGGCAAATTACAGTCTCCCACATTCTTCAATGGGAGATGATTTGTTTGACTTCCTGCTAGAGCTGTATGCTTACATGAACTTAGCAGCTTGGGCTATGTGCGTGTGTGCATATCTATGTGGAAAGGGCTGAGATGTTTCTATGACTCTGTTAATTGTGAATCCATTTATGATTTCTCTTAAATTTCATGTTAGGAACACACATTTAAAATGTAAATAATTATTTCATTTTTCAACTTATTTTTTTCCCTCTGTGGCAGTGATGCCCTCTGGCCACCACAACATAGGAGGCATTAGAGACCGTAAGAATAGTAAAATGACACACATTTTAGATTTATGGCATTGAGTAGTTTGTATGCCATTTGTATTTTTGAGTGAACACTGTATTCTGGCACAATGTTAGATTCTGTGAGGACATCAAAGAAATGCAAGAGATTATTTTTGTCCCCGAGGCACGAGCAGTTTCACTGCACTTTTCTCAAATTAAAATATAATGTAGCCCCCGAATTGGTTAACTTCAGGGGAGAGTAGCATGTTTTTCTTTCCTAAGGATCTCAGAAGATTTCAGCTCAGACAGTCTCAGCAGATAGAAAGACTGAATGGACGTTCACACGGATTTACTGAGATGCGGGAGAAGGGCATTTTGAGAAAGGTGGGGGAAATTTCAGGATCTCAGCACTTCACTGAGAAGAATAAAGTGATACCAGATAAGATGTTGAAAGCCTGTAAAACTGGCTATGACAAAGGCAAGAGCACACTTATTTGTGATTCCTGTTCTGCAGTTCTGTGGCACAAATTCCTGTTGCAGTTTCACAGAGTTTATTGGCTGCCTTTAAACCATTGATTTGAGAATTCAGAGTCATCCCTTTCTATTCTTTTACAATTTGTTCAAATTGTCTAAGGCAGAGGGTAGAGGTTGGGATGGAGGGGGTGGTTACACTCCTTTTACACTCTGTGAGCCAAGTTGAATGTCTGTTTTTAGAGTAGCCACTGATATGTGTCGACATAATGATTCTGAGTCTCACATAATGGGAAAGACTAGGTAAACTACCTGCATATTAGCATAGAATGAAGAATAAAGTCCATTCCTAGACAGGGAACACCTTGCGGGTATGTGTATTTACAAAATGTTAGGAATACACTAAGACGCTGGAAGGAGTTTAAAGTTAGGGAAATGTAATAGGCATTTATTCCCTAAATTATCCTCAGTGTTCAACTAGGAGAATAAAGGAAGATGAGTCTGGAGGTGCGGATGGGAAAAATTTGAGGAATTTACTAAGTTTTAGTAAAATTAGTATTACTGGAAGGAGTCAGGAGCAAGGAAGAGACTTAGCAATCAAGAAGGTATAGACTCTTCAGGGAGGAAAATTTGTAGTCTGTAAGGGAGTGTGTAAATATAGTGTAAATGAAGAGAGTTTGCACTTACGGTAGTTTCTGGCTTTCAAAATTTGGCTATGGCACTGATACTGGCTCAACACAAGGTTGACACAAGGGAAACCATATCGTAGAAAAGAAACCATATTGTAACTTTCAATGACCTCTGATTAACTAGCCCAGACGTGCTCGCTAGACTTTGTGGCCCCTCTCACCTGCTTTATGATGATAACTTTGTTGTTTTGAGTTCCTTAGGAATGTGATGACCCCCAGGCAGAGAGTCTATGCTCATAGCCATCATCAAAGACAACTGAAAGATCAGGGTATAGGGTGTTGCTCTTGTTTCTGATGCATATCCAGTAAAACAAAGGGCTATCAGGAACTGGGACCAGATGTCTGCCCCCACCAGGAGATCAGATGGAGCCCCAACCCAGAGACCAACCACTCCCTCCACCTGGAGACCAGCCCTGTACATAAGTGGCCTGTAGTCTTTGTTCTGTGAGATGGTTCTTTCAGACATTACTCGGCCATCTTCCTTCTTGCTAGCAAGATATAATAAAGAAACCCTTTCTCTCCTACCACCTTGCCTCCTGACTATTGGCGTGTCTTGCGGCAGGCAGAGGACCTCCCCCCTTGGGCAGTAACAGCACCTGAATATAACCTGGGATTTTATTTTTATTTCTTCCATCACTCACATTTGGATTTTTATAAGCTGTAGTGATTGAAGCGTAACTTGATACAGTGTTTTTTCTAAGGTCTCACAGCCAGAAGTTGAAGCCAGAAGCTTCTGGACCTCCAATAAATTTGCTCTAAATATTTGGGAACAGAAGCTGTTCATTTGAATGAAGGATGGAGATGTTTCTGGAAATAGACACCTGTTATTGGTCTCCTGACCAGAATCAAACCAAGAGGACTGAAATAATTGCATCCATAAAAAGCCTTGTAAAGGGGCCAGTGTGAATATGATAGGAAATTTTCACTATCTATGTAACCAGTGGAAAACTCTGTAATTAGATTGTTTTCATGTTAATGGATCTGGTGTAATGGATTGTTTTTTAACTCGGTATGTGCCTCTAATGACCATGCTGTTGAAACTTTAGACCTGGGGTTAACGGTGGCCTCTGCAATAATGTTTTATTCCCCCCTACAAATGAGACCTCTGCCTCTTTTGCTATAGGAATTCTTCTAGCTCATGTGTATTAATTAGATTTTGTAATATTTTATTGTTTCCTGCCCAGAGCTTTTATTCAGGAAAATGTAATAAAATAGGCTCAAGATGTTCATGTATTGGATGATTTAGTTGAGGACAATTTACAGTTATAGCATTTAAAATAGAAAGTGATTCCCAGACTACTTGCTCACTTCATTAGACTGGAGAGAAAGAGAGAACTAACTATAAGTTATACAGATTTCCCAGACACATTTAAAAAAATTTCATACTACAGATTCTTTATAATATTAGAAATCATGTTCCAAGAAAGGGCTGTTGGAGTGGCTGTTTGAATGTCTTAAGGCCTACAACACACACCTAATACTGTTAAATTCATAGTGGAGCGAGCTGATGAATGCTTTGGGGGTCGGGAGTGTACAGACATTTAGCAATTGTAGCCCCTCCCCAATTTATGGTATAAGGTAAAAGGGCCTGTTTTAGGGTTAACTCTGAATAGATGACTAAGTCTGAACCATTGTAACTTTTTGACTATTGGAATAATGAGACTGGATTTATTTATCTTCTCTATTAGCTGCATTTCTTCTCATCAGTACCACCCCTTCACCCTGGCCCTGCTCCCAACCCATCCAGTGGCTTTATAGAAATCCTTCATTGGGCACCACAATGAATTATTTCATTGTGCAGTATTACATTACCTTCTGGAGAATTTTCATGAGCATAAAGTTGATAAATAGAATTAGAAGTTCTGATTACTGTTTCTAAACCTGTACATCCTATTCACAGGTGGATTTATTGTGAAGCTAATAAAAAGCTTAAGCTTCAGATTCCTTTTCTTTCCTTGGGAGAGGTCTTAGTCATATATTCATGTGGTTGAATAATTTTATAAATTTTCAAAAATAAACTTTTAACTGCAATTAGTTAAGACCCATTGTCTTTTATCACACTGTCTTCCTGTTCGTTATGCTTTCCCTTTTACTCAGGTGGTGTTGGAATGGCATGTTTGGGTTAAAGGTAAGGGCAAAGATGAGTTTAGCAGGATATATTTATGTTTTGCAGTCATTTTTGTTCACAGTTATTACTTGCTCTCCTAGTGTAGGAATGGTGTCCAGAATTACTGCCCCACGCGCTGTGCTGGCTTGCCTGACTTTGTGAGCCTAAGGTGCAGGGCCAAAAGCGTCATTGCGATATGAACATGTCCTATGGTCCTGGGCAATGGAAGTATATGCGTAGTGGAAAAGAAACTATGTTTGAGCTGTGTGGCAGCAGAGCTCATTTAAGGAACAATTTCCAATTATTGGCACACTTGCAAATGAGTGTGGTCAATTCAAAGGATATTTAAAATTAGCCACTGGACAATAAAACTTGAAATGCCGTGAAATTCTACAGTTTACATATAACAGAAACTTGGGAGATTTCCCAAACTTGACAACAATCATAAATATTTAAGTATTATCACTATTAAACTATGAAACAAACATTTTTAAATTATCAGTATTAAAAATTAAATATTACAAAAATAAATTTTGATTCCAATCATTCCAGAGGAAAAAGTTTCATATCTCAAAAGCTGAATTTGCCTTTGATTCTACCTAAGATAGGGAAATGAGAGGCCGGCCCGGTGGTGCAGCTGTTAAGTTCACACCCTCTGCTTTGGAGGCCCGGGGTTCGCTGGTTCAGATCCTAGGCATGGACTTATGCACTGCTTATCAAGCCAGGCTGTGGCAGGCATCCCACATACAAAATAGAGGAAGATCGGCACAGATGTTAGCTCAGGGCCAGTCTTCCTCAGCTACAAAAGAGGAGGATTGGCAGTGGATGTTAGCTCAGGGCTAATCTTCCTCAAAAAAAAAAAAAAAGGAGAAAAATGAGAGAGGATTCTAATAATTACAACAAAGGATAGTACAAGTGGAAAGAAGAGTTGGTTAGGAGTCGACAGTAAGTGGTTTCTAATAGGAAGGTGTCTTGTGTGTATTTAGAGAAAAGTCTCCATTTTCATATGTGACTTAGAACTGATTCTCTCCCGGGAACATTAGGTCAAAAAGGTCAACTTACCCATTTTCATCTCTAGAAGAAGCAGGCATTGATCATAGTAGTAAGACTGTGGAAGAACATTTGAAAGTGAAAATAAAAGAAAGTCAAATAATGGGGTCAGGACAAAATAGTAGAAGCAACACTTAAGAGGAGTAAGGAGAAAAATTGAAGAATAAGTAAAGATTCAGGGAAATAATTGAAAGTACACATATTTCTTACTCTAAGAACAGGCCAGTTTGAAGTGGGACAGAAAGCAAGATAGACAAAGAAAAGATAGGAGTGTTTTGAGTAACTTTGGAAGTTAATGCAGAAGTCGGAAAAATCAGTAACCCAACACTTACAACTCCAGGCTCTCTAAGCATTGTGGTGTCTCACTGTGAGATGTGTCAAAAACAACTTAGTAGTTGTATTAAAGAACATGATGACCAGACCTATGTGTTAAGTAGATCTCTTTCATCATTTTGAAACTTCTCACTTGGGGAAGAATCCTAGAAATTCAAATGCTGGAAAAGGATGATTGCATATGTAATTCCAGATATTGATAAATTTCCTTCCACAAAGTTTGCACAATTTTAGACTCTTACCAGCAATCTTTGAGAGTGCCTGTTTCTCCTTAGCCACACCAATAGAGCATGTTGTCAAATTTTGGGAAGTTTGAATATCTGATACATAAGAATTTATATCTCATGGTAGTTTTATGCATTTCTCTTATAGTGAGCTAGTTGATCATCTTTTAATATGTTTAAAGGCTATTGACATTTCATTTTATTGAGAACTGTATGTTTATATCTCGTGCATTTTTTCATTGAGCTAACATTGGTTTATAACATTATATAAATTTCAGGTGTAAATCATTATATTTTGAATTCTGTATAGACTGCATTGTGTTTACCATCCAAAGACAAATTGCCATCCATCACCATAGACATGTGTGCTGTCATCCTTTTCATCCTTCCCCCACTCACCTTCCCCTCTGGTAACCACAAATCTGTTCTTTGTATCTATGTGTTTGTTTGTTTATCTTCCACATTTGGGTGAAATCATACAGTAATTGCCTTTCTCCATCTGACATATTTCGCTTAGCCTAATACCCTCAAGCTTCATCCATGTTGTTACAAATGGCAAGATTTCATCTTTTTATGGCTGAGTAGTATTCCATTGTGTATATATACCACTCTTCTCTATCCATTCATCTGTTGATAGGCACTTGGGTTGCTTCCAAGTCTTGGCTGTTCTCAATAATTCTGCAAATTTACATAGAGGCAAGTATATCTTTTTGAATTAGTGTTTTTGTGTTCTTTGGATAAATACCCAGAAGTGGAATAACTAGGTCACATGGTATTTCTATTTTTAATCTTTTGAGAAATCTTCACAAAGATTTTCCATAGTGGCTGTACCAATTTACATCTCCACCAGCAGTGTACAAGTGTTCTCTTTCCTCCACATCCTCTCTAACACTTGTTATTTCCTGTCTTTGTAATAGTAACCCGTCTGATGGACGTGAGATAATATCTCATTGTAGTTTTGATTTGCATTTCCCTGATAAGCAGTGATGATGAACATCTTTTCACATCTCCATTGGCCATCTGTAAATCTTCTTTGGAAAAATGTCTATTCAGATCCTCTGCCCATTTTTTGCTTGGGTCGTTTGTTTTCTTTGTTGTTGAGTTGTATGAGTTCTTTACATATTTTGGATATTAACCCCTTATTGGATATATGATTTACAAATATCTTCTCCCAATTGGTAGGTTGTCTTTTCGTTTCATTGATGGTTTCCTTTGCTACTCTTGCACATTTTTATGCCAGGCTATTGATTTTTTTCTTTCCTATTTTTAAAAGTTCTTTATGTAATAGAAGTACTAATCTTTCTTCTACAATGCAAGGTGCAATATTTCCCACCAATGTGTCATTTGTTTATGTATATATTACTTTGCTTGTGGCATTTTTTTGCCAAGAAAAACAATTTTTTATTTTTATATAGTTAAATTGAACCTTTATTTCCCTTATTGCTTCTAGATATTGACACATAATTAAGACAATTTCCCCTATTCAACATTGTAAAGAAATTCAACCACATATTCTTTTAGTACTTGTATGATTATTTATTTTAAAATATAATATCTGATTCATTTGAGATTTACCCTGGGGTATGATATGAAAAATAGGCCCTTATTTTTCTTTTAGTTATCCTCAAACCATTTACCTTAAAAGTTCATCTTTAATAATTTGGGAAGCCACCCTTATTATATGTTAAATTCACATATGCAATTGGGTCTATTTCTGGGATTTTCCATTCTTTTCTATGGTTCTTTCTCTATATTTATGCACCAATACCATGGTGTTTTAACTATAGAGACTTTATATTCTGTTTAATGTTTGGTAATGCTAGCCTGTCATCATTTTTGTTCTTCTCAAAGGTGTTCAGGCTATCCTAGGTTTTTTGTTCTTTCCAATGAACTAGGAATCACGTTAAATTTGTACATTAACTTAGAACGATTAGTGTCTTTATTAGTTTCCAAGGGTTTCCATAACAAAGTACCATAAACTAGATAACTTTAAACAACAGGAATTTATTATATCTTAGTTCTGGAAGCTAGAAATCCAAAATCAAGGTGTAGGTAGGTCCATGCTCTCTCTGAAGACTCTAAGGGAAGATCCTTCCTTGCCTCTCCCTAGTTTCTGGTGTTGCTGGCAATCCTTGGTCTTCCTTGGTTTGTAGGCTCATCACTCCATATCTGCCTCTGTCATCACTTGGCTGTCTTCTCCCTGTATGTCTCGTCACTTGGCTGTCTTCTCCCTGTATGTCTCTGTCTTCTCTTCTTAGAAAGACACAGTCATATTGGACTAGGACCCACCCTAATGACTGCATCTCAACTTGATTATCTCTGCAAAGACCATTTCCAAATAAGGCCACATTCATTCACAGGTTCCAGGTATTAGGATCCAACATATTGTTTTGGGGCACACACTTCAACCTGTAGCAGTATCTTTATGATGTCTTTCTATCTTAGAAAATGGAGTGCCAATTTATTCATTTATTCATTTCACTAATGTAAATGGAGTCTCCTATTATATCTTCTGACATTTTTTTGTATGTATGAAGTTTTTTGAGTTTTGCATGTTGATTTATAGCTTGCCATTTGTGAAATTCTCCAACTATTTCTATGCTTCAGTAGTCCAGGGTTCATGGGTTCTGATCCTGGGTGCGGACCTAAACACCACTCATCATGCCATGCTGTGGAGGCGTCCCACATACAAAATAGAAGAAGATTGGCACAAATGTTACCTCAGGGTCAATTGTCCTCACCAAAAAAAATTTAAAAATGGACATAAAAAAATAGAAATGAATGAATTTTGACCTAGGGAACACGCAGTTGTCTTTGGTTTATTAGCTTCAACCTCTTAGACTGTTCCCATAATCCCAATGGTATTGTACTCAGTTAACTTTGTTCTTTACTCTATGTCATGAATTCTCTTAGGTCAGGGTTCATGTCAGGATCATCTTTGTTTTCTGAGTGTGTAGTGCATTGACTATAACATAGCAAGCATTTGAATAGTGTTCATTAAAATAATCCTAAAGCTAAATGAACATTTTGGCCAAACGCCCATAATAAATTTTATTCTGAGACAGAGAGTAAAAGTTGTTCTCTCTTCAAGGGAGAACTCCAGATAAAAAAGAATTGACAAACCAAAATCTTTAATTGGAAAACCCAAGTCAGAGAATCCTTGGAGTTCTGTGTTCAGCAAGAAAGTGGCACTTTAGTAGCTACAGAAGTTACAATCAGAGAAAAGTCCATAAAAGATTAGTCCATTAAACTAGCTGTTTGCAAATCCTGAAGCATGTCATAAAAACACTCTTGGGCCTATGAGGCCTTTTAGTATTTTTCACGCCAATGAAAAGCAGCAAATAACTTGAAATGTTCAGGAGATCCTCTTCATTTGTGGATTACATTCCAGAGAAGCAGCTCCAAAATGTATAAAGAAAATTATGTTTGTGGGATATTAATAAGATTAAGTGAAAAGAAACAAAAAGGACATATTACATGAAATACAGTTAAAAAGACTCATTAACCACAGGATTTCTCCCAGTCTTTAACTGTGATTCAGCAAGGAGTGGATAGGGAAGCCTGTATTTTCCAAAAGTTTTTGTTTACAGAGCTCTTCTATTTTTATTTATTTATTTTTCCTTCAGCACCTTTATTTTGAGACACATATTAGAGGTATCTCCACAAACAGAAATCCTGATGTGACATATGGTTCTGGGGAAAAGGTGTCAACATCAGAGTCCCTGGCTTTAGGTAACGTTCTTCCAGGGTTGACGCCATGCGCTGTGGCAATGTACCAGCAAGACCATCTTCATATCACAGAATGCTTTACAGGCATTCATCCCTACTGCTGAGACATATTTTGTTGGTATATTCAACATTTCTTTCCATTTAGGAAGACATATCAGCTGATAGTTCACAGGATCTTCAAGTACACCTTAAGGTGAGTAATTCTGAGAAACTACTTTGTTTACACCAGAGGAGTTCCCCTATGGATTCTGATGGTCTGAAACTACCGTAATCATTTTGCCAACCACTCTAGGTATTTTCAGGCACTGTGATGTGATCAAAATACTTTGCAAATGTGAAGCATTTTTCGGCTAACCCTCTTTGGGACTATCTGCATTGCCACCACATCATTTGGCAGAGGCTGCTTTTTCCAATGGACTAGTCCCCGTATCTGAAATATTGCACAAGACAGTACAGCAGCTGGGTGGAAAGCTGGTTGGTTTCAAAGTGATCTCTAGCCTCCTGATTGTCCGAGTTCCAAAATAGAATGAGTGTGATTATAGCCTCTATAAAAGGTTACAGGCTGCAGAAGGGCTGGCTCCAAATCAAATGCCAAATAATACCACCACGTATTGTACCTTAGGCTTGTCTAAAGCTGAACGTTTAGAAAACACTTGATTTAATCCAACAAATATTTATTGAGCAATCGTTATATGCAAAACAGTTTGTTTCATGCTAATTGCTGGAGCAAAATAATAGTCTCAAAGTTTAATCAGCAAAGCATTTATTGGACACCCAGCAGGACGATTTCCTTTAATACCACTGTAATTCCGTGCAGTGAACATTCATCCGGGCCACATGAGCAATGAGTGAAGGTACTGAATGAGTGAAATTGGGGGAAGGTCAGTAAAGCTCACAGCCCAGTCCCTCCAATTCCACATTAATTCTCCTTTTGGTGAATCTATATAAGGCAAGTAAGACATGTGGTTTGACAAGATTGGATCCTGACAGAGGAATATGCTAATAATTTCACCAATTATAGATTAATTTCCAATGATTTGGAAAGTGAATGATTAAAACCAGAGAATAGAGTTTATCTAGGCTGAGGTTATCTTTTCCAAGAGCCAGGAGAGAACATAAAGATAAATCCACTGTCAGCAAGGCAAGTGCTCAAATGAGTCCAAGTGTGGAGGGAGCTAGGCCTGTGTCAGATGTACGATGCAATTCAGGAAAGGCCTGGGGCTGCAAATTGAATCAAACCATGCTTGATATTTGATAAATATCAACATGTGAATAAAGAGATGAACTCAAGTTAGGACTGGAAACCAAATCAGAAAATCCAGAAAAAGTGAGAGAAGAGAACAGAGTAGGTTAAGTTGATGTGGTGGTTTGAATGATAGAAGAGGAACCTAGAGAGAGGAAAACATCAGAGTTTCCTTTTTTGTTTTCATTTAGAGATTAAAGCTGAGAAACACCAGGCTTCTGGGACTCCTCTGGAAGTTTAGATTCAAGAGTGATACAAAGGATTTTTTTATCCTTTCTGAAAACAGGCCCCTGAGAAAAGCAATCTCTGTGGTTGTATTCATTCCATCATCTATGTGGGGAAGAACTGGAGTCATGGGGGTTGTCCTGTCCCGGTTCATCTGGAGGTGTGGAAAAGATCATTCGAGACTTGAGGGCAGGAATGCCCGTTCAGCATCCCTTCCCCACCTATATCTTGGTGCTTGTCCTCGTTGGGCTCTTGACCACTTTTTCTCACTTTATCTACTGTGGCGGAGGCAGGCGGTGACTCTGTGGTGAGTAGAGGGATGCTTGGAGAATAATAGGGATCGTCTCAGGCTGACTCTCAACTGTGTGCTCTGGAGTCAAAATAAAAATTGCACCCAGATCTATTTTTGGCAACAAAGCTTGTATTGTTGCCAAAATACAAAGATTATATTGCCAACATATGTAATATTGTAAGATTTCACATCATCTCTGCATTCAGATAAAGATGAGGGGTAAAAACTTTATTGAATTCCCTTAAGATGTGTTAATGCGATTTGAGAAATATTAATCGACAGTCCTGGAAAACAAGATGGACATTCCCTTCCATTATAGAGCTTACGGTTTAGTGTAAATACATATAATTAGTAACAAGTACCTTAAGTGTTGCAAAAGAAGGCTTACTGAGAGATTCAGTAGTCTCTTTTTAAAAATTTTTCATTTTTCCTTCTCCTCCCAAAGCCCCCCAGTACATAGTTGTATATTTCAGTTGTGGGTCCTTCTAGTTGTGCTATGTGGGACGATGCCTCAGCATGGCTTGGTGAGCCGTGCTGGGTCCGTGCCCAGGATCTGAACCGGGGAAATCTTGGGCCGCCAAAGCAGAGAACGCTAACTTAACCACTCAGCCACAGGGCCAGCCCTCAGTAGTCTCTTTTAACCTGCTTAACCGAGTCTAATGAGTTAAGGAAATCTTTCCTGAGTAACTAATAGTTACAATGAAACTTAAAAAGTTTGGTAGTTTGGTAACAAGCAAGTTGTGGGGGAGTGCACTTTCTCTAGGACAGTGGTAACCTACATCCACACACATAAAGTGTGTGTAGCTGAGCAAAGAAGCTGAGCAAAGAAAACTTCCTGGCATCAGATAACCTCCATGATAGCATTGGTGAAGACAAGCATGTGAAGTGAGTGTGACGTTATCATTACAGATGGGGCGAGCCAATAGTAACTATCACCCATGGACACTTGCAATGTGTCCAGACGTCTCTTGTACCTTGATTCATTTAATCCTGACCATAGCCTGAGAAGATGGATCCTATCATCCCCTAGGAAGACTGATGGAGTTTCCCAATGCCGAACAGCTGATCAGGTAGGGACTGCTTTCAAATACGGGTCTGATTTCAAAGCTCGTAGCATCTTTTATCCCAAATCCCTTTACTAGTGCCTTACTGCTGCTTAGATACACATATAAGGATATATGAGGAGTTTAATGGTTGTAGCAGATGCCCTTTGCACCCTGCATCATCACATCTTTTGGCTGCCTCTGATTTCAGCTACAGCTGGGAGCCCCGTCCCAGTGCACACCAACAGTGCACCCATAGCACACCATGTTTTTCAGCCTCAGGGCTCTCCCGAAGCCACTTTTGGGGACTTTCTCAACCTGGGTGAGTTTGTGAGGTTATAACAGCCCCTGAAGTAACCATTACCCAATGGAGGAGGGTAATCTGGTGGATACAGGCCCCCATCTTCTCTTTTGCAGAAGGACAGTCCTGAGACACCTTCTGTGTGGGTCTTCAGAGGGCCCCTGGGGGATTGAGACCCAGTTGTCCACAGAGGCAGCCAGCTCCAGGAGGCACGCTTCATTTGTCTTGCGTCCCTGTCTCACTCTCCCCACTCCTTCACTCTTGCTTCCTGAGATGGTTTCCCAAACAAGTCCCTTGCATCTCATCCTTGCCTCTGGTTTTGCTATCAGGTAAATTCAAACTAAGACCTTCGTTTTAAGAGTTGAAGTTTTAGTAACAATTTTACACTGTGTTCCTATTGAAATCTGTTAGATCTTCAGTAAAAAGTAATACGCTTTGGTATTCTACCTGTATTTTACCACCATGTGGGAGGCCTCAGATATTTCATTTTTAGAAAAATACAACAAAACATGCGTAAAATGTGGTATAAAATCTGAAGGAAAAGTATCATTGGAAACATCTATTATAGAAACTAAACTGCAGAGTTAAAAATATCAAAGGCCAGAGACCAGCCCCACAGCTTAGTGGTTAAGTTCAGCATGCTCTGCTTTGGTGGGCCAAGTTCACAGGTTCAGATCCCAGGTGCAGACCTACACCACTTGTGGGGCATGCAATGGCAGCAACCCACATATAAAATAGAGGAAATTGGCACAGATGTTACCTCAGGGCTAATCTTCCTCAAGTAAAAAAGGAAGAGGATTGGCAATGATGTTAGACCAGTACTAATCTTTCTCAGGAAAAAAAAAAAAAAATCAAAGGCCAAATTCTAAGAGTACTCAGTATACTTATAAAGCCACAATTGTGTCTGGAAAAATTATTGGTGCCAATCCCACTGAGTTTGTATAATTGTATTGATATTTATTTGATCACCTCACCGATATAAAATGAAGAGTAAATTCCTATAGCCGTTTTTAACTGATACCTCTTGTAAATGACTTTTGAAATGTAATTCACGTTATTTACTTCGGTGTCTTGTATAGATGGCACCAATGATTTAGAATTTATCTGGGGTAAGTGAAATACCTTATGATCTAGTCTCCTTATAAAATGCCACACATTTTTCAGAAAATAGCCTTCTAAGCTTTCTTTCTTTCACTCACATACACTTCAGAAGCAATTGCTGTAGTAAAAGGTTAGTCTTTGAAGGGTTTCTATATTTTTCTGCCTCTTTTAAGTGTCAAATATGGGAACATAGAAAAAGCAAACATCTTGTGTTGAATGATCTATCATTCATTGGAAGGTGATAGATAAGGTCAGACTCATTCAGGCAATAAATTCACATCCATTTTCTCAGAAAGCTTTTTGACATAGTTTTGGAAGTCTTCCCTTAATGTAAAAATATTACCTCCTTCTCCCTGTTGCTCCTGTTTCTCCATTTCCTCCTCCCTGGTCTAGAAGGCAATGAGATTTCAATTACATTGATAGACCTTTTTAAAAATCAAACACGTCTCATGTACTCAATGAAAGTCAGTGCCTTGATAATCTGAAACTTTCCAAAGAAAACAAATTATGAGCCTTCTTCTCATAAAATTCATTAAAGTGAGTTTGAGGCAAAGGTAATTATTGTTTTCACACACTGAGAAACAGGTGTAGATCCTATTTGGAGATCCAAATGAACATGCCAATTAGTACATTAGGTTTATGTGCAAGAGTAGGCCACTTAATTGTGATGTCTGAGAAAATTTGGCTTTTTTATACAGTAAGTTTTGGAAAATACTGCTAGTCATTCACAAGCTATGATGACAGAATGCTAATGGGCGAGTAGAGAATGTTCGCACACTGCATCTGCATCTGGACCTTTTGGAGATGCCAAATTGGCCATTCCCTGGGTTCTGCCCCCTCGATGAACACTTTGCCTTATTACTTGTGCCACCCGGGTCACGATACTGCCTGGAGTGCAGGCCTACCATCAGTCAGTTCTGATAGAGCGCGTGTGTGTAGGTGATAGAAATATAAACAATATGCTGTGATATTCTGGAGGAATTTAGTAAGGCAGGAAAGCAATGCCTCCAAGATCTGATACCATGATTGCATTTTAAGAGACAAAGCAAAAATTAAGGAATATTTGTCTTAAATGTTCTTGGCTGAGGATTAATGTTGAGATGCCTGATTTTGTTTTCTTTTTTCTTACACTTTTATAAATTTTAGTCTAATGGAAGAGAGTGAGAGGAAGGAGGCTAACTTTGTGAGTGCTGTTGTCTGACGTGAATTGTGATATCTTCAGGTCAGGAAGAATATAAATGTTCAACAGAATGGTATTCCATGAAGCTAGCAATATATAAAGCAATTGATTATTTAGAAACATCATTTATGCCCTGTAGGCTACTATTTGTGGTAATAGGTTGGCAAGCTAGAAATAGCATCTCTTACGAAAGATGCTGATGCTCTCACAAGCCAGCCGCTTGTTTGAGCATCTCTGTGCTTTGCTTAGAACAACGCAAGGTTACAAGGTATATAAGGACTATCCTAGCAGTGATGGGAAAAGACGCGTCATTCTTTCCTGAGCAAATTATATAAGTACTAGTTTTGCTCTGAGAGATATTGCTTTTACAGCAAATAATTTGAAATAATTTTTTTTTTAAATGTGATTTTTGACAATACAGAGATTTTGAGGAAACTAGTTATAAGAGAACAGAAGAACGGAAGGTACTAGGAGAAGTTGCTATGATCTAATCCTTAGGGCTCAGGGAGTTCTAGAAGCTGGCACGCCTGCAAATTGGTACTTGGCCTGTACACGAAATAGCCAATTGATATTTGAGAAAGATTTACTACTTAATATTCAGAATGATTTTTCATTCAAAAATATTGCTTATACATTGCTTTTACTACATCTTGGGAGAAATGAAATTAAGTTCAAATCCATAATTTCTTCCTCCACCCCCTCAAAAAGCTTACAGTCGAGTTGTGAGGGCAAGGCGTATTCACATGAATAAAACAGAGCAACTGAAAAGAAACGCTGGTAGCAGGCTGTGTGAGCCACGTACGTGAGAAATACAGTTATTTTATGTGCCATTAGTATTCTTTTCAGGGCAGCTTTTTTCTCACCTTCTCATAACTTCTTGATTGAAACAATAATGATGCTCTCTCTTTATTCCTCCTGTCCTTTAACTAACTTTTTCATATTTCTTAACAAGAGAAAAGGGGGCTTTTGCTTTACTCAGTGTTGATGGCTTGACTGCCACGCTCTGTTGGTCTAATTAACTGCATATAGAATGAGAAGAGCTTAGAGTACTGTTATAATAAACGACCTAATATAAACTCTCCTGTTTAACATCTCTAAAGAATGTATTTTTGTTTCCGCCTTCTAACATTGTTCCTTAATCCTCTTTATTTTACATATATGCTTTTGCTTGTTGGTTCTCTTGGCTTCGAGTTAAGTCCATACTTCCTAGACAGGCAATATTCACTGAGAAGCTAAGAGAGCAGTGCGCAAAATTTACAGTGGGTTTTACATTTGATGTCAGTGATACACTTCATTAAAGACAACAGGTCAGATTTAAATAGCCATTCAGTATATTAAAACTTCCTATAAGATCTGAACATCTATAGCATTTATTTGCCATATTCTAGAGACAAAAGTAAGCATTTTTGAGAGACATAAGTTTGTTCTGCTGGTATAATACTCCCTTTTGTTAGTCATAGGCTCCCAGCTCCTTCTTAATGAGATACAAGCATAATTCAGAGAAAAATAGACTAAGAAACCAAGACTATTAGTAGCAAAAAATGTAATAAGAGTTAGAGAGGAAAGAATATGACACACAAAAGGAATTTTTACGAGGCTACTCTGTGGTACATTTTGATTGTGGGCAGACTCAAATTGAGATTTGACATTACATTTAAAATTTACCAACTGTGGGGCCGGCGCCATGGCCGAGTGGTGAATTTCGTGGGCTTGGCTTCAGCAGCCCAGGGTTTCACCCATTCAGATCCTGGGCGAAGACATGGCACCACTCGTCAGGCCACACTGAGGTGGCATCCCACATGCCGCAACTAGAGGGACCTGCAACTAAAATTATACAACTACGTACCGGGGGATTTGGGGAGAAAAAGCAGAAAAAAAAAAAAAGATTGGCAACAGTTGTTAGCTCAGGTGCCAATCTTTAAAAATAAAAAAAAATTACCAACTGTTAAACTGGCAACTTTATGATGGAAAGAGAAGAGACTTAAAAATTATTGTAGCTCTGAATAAAATATCATCTGATATTTCATCTTTAGATGGATATTTGTAGCATTTCAATTTTTTCTGGATAGTTAAAAAGATTTTTGATGCAAGTTCTTTGAATTGTGATTACCGTCACTAAGCCCAATAGGCAAGGTGGAAATAGTGTAATTTTTCAAATGTTATGAATTGATCATTTTATCTGATATTTTTTGGGTTTTTTAGTATGTAAGAGCTCACAGGTTGGATTTAATACTTAGCCAATGCCAAATATACTTTAGATGTGTATATAAATTGCCAAGTAGATAAGCAAACAGAATTCTAGTAGAAGGATGTCTACTCACCTGAAAGGTGCTAATCTATGTCTCATTTTGTTGAAGAAAGTCTTTGTATGATAATCACCCAAAGTATTTAGTGCTCTGAATGACAGAACGTGGAGGAAGTCACTGGGAGTAGCCCTCAGCGTGCGGTTAGTAGGTTAGCCCTGAACAGGTCCTCTGAGGTTTATAAGTGGCCAATCACAGAAACTTCTGCCTTTCAAATTATGATGCTGCTCAATGGAATTATGATAAGAAACAATTTCAGCTGAAAGAAAAAGGTAAATACACAATGAACTGAAATCACATAATCCATTTTTATTGGCAAGACATTTTTTAAAGGCATAAAACAAGAGCATCTAGATATTCATTGGCTTTGTCAGGAGGCTATGCTTTCTCTGTGAAAAAATATCAGTCAACAACCAATTAGAAGTAATCTAAATTACTAAAGTAAAAAAAAATTGTCATACGTTTAATAAAGAACGTGTATAAGTGAAAACTATTTTTGTTGTATTTGTCATGTGTAAGATCTAAGGTCTCTTCTATTTGACAGTATCAACTTAAATTGACGTAAAAATGTCCTTTTTCTCACACTATTCCCACGTATCCCCACACATTCATTAGAGCTCTTTGTAAGCTTCGCTGAGTCCTTTAATTTTTCCGTGCGCCATTTCTTTTGTGCAGAAGATAGACCAGTCTGGCATGAGATGTCACTCAGTTCACACTTATGCAGATAAGGAGAGTTTTACCTTCAATTTCCAAAACATGACTGTTTTCCCTTCCAGATCTCCAGGATGGAACCTTTATGATCCTTTTCAATAGTAATTTCACTTTTTAATCCCCCTTATACAAGGTACATATTTTTTCATCTTTGCACCTAATGTTAAAAACATCTACGTTATAGGTTAAAATATTTTTCTTTAACTCTGATCTTTATAGGTCTAAGAAATAGCAGCAGAGGCCCCTTGAAATTACTCTTCAAGTACTTGCACACAGTTCTGCTTCCCTTCAGGGGAAATGCTTCTGTCATGCTGACCGTTTTTTAAGAAGTAGCTCTATGCTGTTTCAGTATATATTAAATAATTCATTCAAGTAGTACCTCTGGTTCTGAAAAAAATATCCTTGATACGACCACTGCTTTTCCTCAAGAAGAGGTCACCCTGTTTGAAATAAGCCAAGAAAGGTATAATACATGGAAGTTAAAGAGTGTTTGTCTAGAAAGTTGGCTTTGTGAAATCGTATATTAATTTCAAATCTTCATTCTATAACCTCACTTAGAGATTTATTCTGATTAATGAGGTAGCTTATTAAAATTGCTGCACTTGTTACTTAGACTTTTTAGAAGTCAGTCAGTTCAATACTGACAGAGACTTCCTGAGGTCTAAGTTCTACTTATGACTCCAATACTTGAATGACCTTGAATAAATCTTTTCATATTTAGTAGTCTGTGTTTCCATATCCTTGATGAAATATTAATTGTGAGGCTGTGTGTGTATGTGTCCTTGAGAGTGGTTTTGCATGTAAAGATTACTAAGTAGAAACCAGTTTTGGTTTAAGAAATTAATCTTCAATTTTTGAAGTTCTAAACGAAAGGCTAATCCTTAAGCTTTAAGTTTGTACAAAATTTGTATTATTCTATTTCTAAAATGTAACATATTCTAGTAATCTAGAAATATCTAGTAAATATTTCAATCTTCTCATTGACAAACTCTCTTAAAGCACACATAATTCTTATAAATCTAATATATGCAACCTATCAATGTGCTAAAATGTAAGTTCACTTAATATTTTAAGTCAAAATTGCTTCAACTTAAAATCACAAGTTTAAAGAAATAATTCAACTACACATTTTAAATTAGAGTTATTGAAACTATTACTCTAATATTCGAAATTCTCTTAAACATTACAAATACACAAAAACAAATATACATTTCTTAACTTGAAATATTGCTTTGAGTTTATAAGTATTTTTATACTTAATTATAAATCTTCCTTTGGTTGAAAGATGGTGACCTGCGATAGGAATGTATATTGTTTCAACCAGTTCTGGGAGTACTTGCCATGTAATTTGGGGGTAACCTCTCAATTTCAAAGGATTGCAAGGACAAAGACTGGATTCTTACTAAAATTACTCTAGAACTTCCAGATGGGGCAGTCACGTGTTTGCATTCAAGTTGTGGGTTGACTGCACAATTCTTTTTCTACCCATAAATTCATATAAAAATTCCTCCTGTGATTTGATAGTTTTGTTTCTTTGACTCTTAAAATGTGTAAATATATTTTCCAGCTAACTCTAGAGACATTTGCACATGTTGAAATCTTTAATATTTTCCTATTTCTAGAACCACACTGATTTTATAATAATAAAGGATTGAATTTTGGATATCTTTCATTGCTCCAGATAAGTATTTAGTTAAAACTTCCAACGTCATCCTAATGACATAAAAGAAGATCATTTAGCAACATTTCCAGCATTAATATTCAACTTACTTAAAAATTGATTGTGTTTGTACTGTGCAAAAGAACATTTCCAAGAATTTGGAGAAATAAAAGGTTCATCATGATCTGGTTTTTCAGGGAGCTCAGACCAATGAGGAAAGAAACAAATCCCTTAAAGTAGAATTTAAGGGCAAAAAATACATGGTGTTCCCATAGATATAAAAAGGGTACTAAAAATTTTGTGAAAGGACCATTTGCTATTCACTAGGGAAAACCAGGCAGGCACCTTAGCAAAAGAAATTTATGGCTGAGCTTTGAAGAACTGACAGAGAGCTAAGAGGGTAAGAGGTGGATGTTATGGAAAACTTTACAGCAAAAGACCTTAAACAAGGCCGAAAACTTAGAAGATCACCAGCTATACCGTGGGAATAGCTATATAGAGAAAGGATGAGAGTGAGGCAATATTAGTGGAGCACATAGGTACCTCTCCTGAAAATAATTTTGAGTACTCGGCAGAGAGTCTGAACTTCGTTCTGTGAGCACAAGGAACGTAGCTCTGACAATAATGGATTGGGTAGGTTTGAGAGTGCTATGTATCTGGAAACTAAGAGCTCAGGAAAGAAGACAGTGGTAGAAATATAAAATGAGGGAGCCCTTCATATAAGGCGTGCATCCAAGTGATGGAACTTGGTGATTTTGCAAAGAATCAAGTGGTGAAAGAGAAGAGAGATCTGATCACTAAGATTCAGAAAAGCGTGAGCAGAGTAGGAGGAGCCAGGACAAGGGTCTGTGAAAAAGTAACCAGATTTGAAGACAATCGTGCTTCAGGGAAGCCTAGAGAGAAGGGAAATACCAGGGGTGGTTGTTGACGGTATTTAGCGCTGTAACGGTGAGATAACACTTCTAGACAGGTGGTGTCAGAGCTTAACTTCATGGGTGGAAGAGAGAAGAGAAATAGAAGCAGATGTAAATGCAGTGTTCCCTTTCAGTAAGTTTTGTGTTGCAGAAAATGAAAGGGATTGGACAGGAATTTGAGGTGGTTCAGTAATTTGGGAAGTCCTGAGAGAATGAGACTATCAGGAGGTAAGACCCAAGGACCCAGTGAAAAGGGAATGATTGGGAACCAAGAGGGAAACATTTATGAGCAAATCCAGGAGAAGACCAGGAGGAATAAATGTCTAGATAGAGAAGGTGTTGGGGTGGAGATGGGGATGGAGGCGTGGTCTAAGACAGGATATCCAACTTCTCCTGAGACTTGAGGAAAAGAATAAAGAGTAGATCCAGGTTTCAAGGAATTTAAGGGAAAGGGAAGAAGGAAAATTTAGGGAATTTGTGTTAGCTGCATTCAGTGTTATGAATAATTAGTCAGAACAAAGGCATAGGTGGAATACTTTTCCTTTCTGTGCCTCTAGTAATAACTGTGTTCTGTTTCAACATGTTTGAGAGGCAAAATGAGCCAACAATATATTGTATAATTGTTTGCCACTATTAATGTTTTTTATGGTACCTCTAGTTGGAAATGTTCAGGCAGAAATATCCAAATGCTTAAAACTGAATTCATTTTGATAGCTGAAATGTTATTGTTGTATTCATTTTACATAATTTCTTTTGCATTTTGAGATTTTATTATATGTTGGCAGTAATACTAGAATTTGTTAAAATGCCTTTGAAGAAAGTTTTAATATCTGTAATGTGTTAATTCTAGAAATCAATTCCCAAATAGCAAGATTGGGAAAAGCCATGAATAGTCTATTCACAAAAGATGAAATGTTAACGTTCAGTACATAAATGAAAATTTGACCTCAGTGGTAAGAAAAATGGAAAGTAAGTACATTTTTGATCTATTGGCAGAGTTTGAAAAAGAAAAAAGTGGTAGCGCTCAGTTTTGGTGAGGAGAAAGTGCAAAACATTACCCTGGATATAATATTGTATGGCAACTATACTTCAATAAAAAACAAACAAAGGAACAAAGAACATTGTCCTGGGAGTGAGAACACGGTGTGAACAGTGGGGACATTAACAAATCTCCAGGACCTTGAAGAAGAACAAAATTTGCCACCCTGAAATATGTCTTTTTAACATGAGGATTATTTTAGGCCAATTATTTTTAAGAAACAGAAGACCCAGCAATTTTTCTTTTACCTCCTCCATAGCACCCTGAAAGAATCTAGAAAAATGACCTATAACAGGAACAGAGCTATCACCAGAAACATCTGCAAAGAACGTGGGCTAAGTGTAATGGGGTGGACTTGGCAGGGCCTAGACATCAGAGTCCTCTCCATGTTCCACTGTCTCTGCCTCGCATGGTGTAACATTTGTTTACCAGACACTTGTTTCTCCATCTCCATGTGAATTGCCTTCCTCCCTTTGAAGTCCCAAACCACTACCAGCAAAATCCTCTTTTGCCTTTAGATGAAGATGGTATTTAAGGTGGTGGCTTTGGCTATTGGTGAGTTACTCAATTTTCCTGTGTCTCTCCCACGTATAAAAATTATTAAACTTTGTTTGATTTTCTCCTGTTATGTGTCTTCTGTCAATTTAAATGTTGGACCAGACAGAAGACCCTAAAAAGATAGAGGAAAATTCTTTCTTCCCTACAACCTTTTGTATATAAGTTCAGCTAACTTGAGTTTGAAAGTCATATTTGTCCTTTCTGTCTTATCTGAAGACTGAGAATAATGTGGACGGTAGAGATTTTGAGTAATGACTAGTATTTTACAAGTCTCCTTAGTAACACTTTTATGGAAGTAAGTTTCTCCATCACTAGATAGACAATTAGGGCTATCTCAGATATGAGACACAAAGTGAAAAAACTTTTTGGCCAAGCTTTGATTCAACCTGAAAATAGACATATAGTGATCAAATATGTTTATATTTTATTAGTGGGGGTTGTGGGGGAGCAGAATTCACCACCCCAAAATATGTCTCTTTGGCATAAGGATTGTTTTAGCCTGGTTACTTTTAAGAAACTGCAGACATAGGGGAAGCTCTGAATACCAAGTAGAAGTTACCTTTGTAAGAGACATTTACATTTGTAAGGGAAATCTTCTTTTGTAAGGGTGTCTCCCTGGCTGTTTGGGGGAGGGTGGGGGGATGACCTTCTCTCTAGAAACACTTATGAATGCAGAAGGTAATGATTTAAATCTGTGTAACACACTTACCCTTGTGTACTGCCCCTTTCCTGGTCACATCCCATAACTGACTCCCCCGACTCTGTTTTTTGTCTTTAGTTGAAGATGGTATTTAAGGTGACGGCCTCAACCATTTTGGTGAGTTTCTCAGTTTTCCTGGGTCTCTCCCATGTATACAGAGGGTATACATGTTTTTAAACTTCTGTTAGATTTTCTCCTGTTAGTCTGTCTCATGTCAGTTTAATTCTTAGACCAACCAGAAGAACTTAGAAAAGGGAAGAGGGGAAATTTTTCCTTCCTGACAGGGTAATTAAATCAAATTTATTTTTGAAGATATGTAAAGGGGCCTTTAGGCTTGGGCTCCAGTTTCTGTTCCATCTTTACAGTCTTGAAAGGATTAGGCAGTAGGAGTGTAAGAATGCAGTAGAAAAATGCTTGACGATGGCTTTAAAGTTTTCTCATGAATGTAGGATTTTAATTATTTTGTCTGTCATGATAATAGATCAAACAGCTGAATTTGTATACTGTTGGACAAAGGGTGAACTGAGAAAGTAAAAATCGGCTTTACTATTGATAAGGCTGGGGTAATACACATAGATCAAGCCAGCTGCAAAGTTAATAGGAACTATTTCTCCCAGGAGCAAGCTACAGCTACCAAGTGTCATAATTAACTCCTTCTTTGAATGACTATTGCTTTCTTACTCGCCGAGAAATGTTCTTCTCCAAAATCTTAGGCTGTTAGAAACTTTGCTGTTTGAAATTATATCAATATGAAAGAAACATCCCATTCCTGCCAGGAGGCTCTAAGTCACTTTGACATAGAGAAACAACTTTGATTCACAACCCAAATGCACAGAAACAACATTACACATCTATGTTAACTTGGTAGTTTCTAAGGAATAGGACCATGGATCCACCTTCTTTGGTAATTTTCATATTTTGGATTATTTTTTCATTTCATCTAGATTGTTGAATTATTGGCATTAGGTTGTATATAATATTCCCTTGTTATCCTTTTAATGTAGGTGGGATTTATACTGATGTTCCTTCTTTCAAATTCATTGATTTCTTTGCTTATCTTTCTTATCTTCTTCTTTCTTCTTAACTTGGGTTGATTCTGCTTTTTATTTACTAGTTTCTTAAGGTGGACACTTAGATCTTTATGAACTTTATTATTTTTTAATGTAAGTATTGAATGTTATAAATTTCACTCTAAAGACTGCTTTAGCTTCATTCCAAAAAAATTGTTTTTATATACTTATGTTATTGTATTCATATATTTATAGTTTTTATGACTTCAATGCTCTTAAATTATATAGCCATATGATATGGCTCAAAATATGGTCAATATTGGTAAATGTTCACATGCAGTTGAATAGAAAGTATATTGTGCTTTGTTTGGTAAATGTACCTTATCATGTGTTCTGTAAATGTCATTTAGGATAAGTTGGTTAAAGTGTTGTTTAGTTATTCCACAATTTTTCTGATCTTCTATCTACTTCTATCAGTTATGGAGAGAGTATTGTTGAACTCTTCAACTATAATTCTAAATTTTTCTACATTGAAGTCTGTCTATTTTTGCTTCATGTATTTAGAAGCTCTGATATTGAGTGCATATGCAGTTAATATTGTCATGTCTTCTTGATGCATTGACTTTCTAATTGTTAACTAATTTCCCTCATATCCCTAGTAATATGTTTTGTTCTGAAATCTATTTTATCTGATAGTAAAATAGTCGTTCCAGCTTTCCCTTATTTAGTGTTAACCTAGTAAATCTTTTCCCATCCTCTTAGTTTTATCCTTTCTTTAACTTTATAATTAAAGTGAGGGGCCAGCCCAGTGGCGCAGCGGTTAAGTTCACACATTGCGCTTCTCGGCAGCCCGGGGTTCACCGGTTTGGATCTGGGGTGTGGACATGGCACTGCTTGGCAAAAGCCATGCTGTGGCAGGTGTCCCACATATAAAGTAGAGGAAGATGGGTATGGATGTTAGCTCAGGGCCAGTCTTCCTCGACAAAAAGAGGAGGATTGGCAGTAGTTAGCTCAGGGCTAATCTTCCTCAAAAACAAATAAAAATAAAGTGAGTTATTTGTAGACTGCATGTTGTTGGTTTTTGCTTTTTATCAAGTCTGACAATCTGTCTTTTTTTGGAGTTTTTGGATAATTTACATTTAATGTAATGATTGATGTGATTGGGTTTGCTGTCTTCTTGTTGATTAATTTAATGCTATTTAGTGTTACATTTTATCTCCATTATTAAATAACTCTTTTTTTGGGAGTTTGTTCTAGGGTTTATCGATTTTTAACTTGCCACAGTCTACTTTGAGATAATACAATGTGATTTTGTCTATTGTAAGAAACTTAGGACAGCATCCTATTTCCTTCCTCCACAGTGTGCTTTTGCTGTTATACATTTTTCTTTTACATATGTTTCAAACTACACAATTCACTGTAATGATTTTTGCTTCAACCTGTCAGTTATCTTTTAAATAATTTAAAAATGAGAAAATATTTACATTTACTAACACACTTATAATATCCTATGCTTTCCAGTCCCTTGGGTAAATCTAAGGTTTCATCTAATATCCATTTTCCTCTACCTTAAAAACTTTTTTTAACATGCATTGTGGTGCAGGTCTTCTGGAACCAAATATTTTCAGTTTTTAAGTTTTTTTTTGTCTGAAATTTTGTTTTCTTTCACACTCATTTTTGAGAGATTTTTTCTCTGAATGTGAAATTCTAAGTAAACAGGTTTATTTAAAAAATTCAACACACTAAAGATAGCATTCATTGCCTTTTAGTTTTAATTGTTTCTAATGAGAAATCTGTGATAATTCTTCTTGTCTTTATTCTGTTCTATGTAATATTTTTTTCTGTCTGCTTTGAAGATTTTTTCTTTATCTTTGGTTTGTAGCAATTTGATTAGGTGAGGCTCCTTGTGTTTTATTTTGTTTTTATCCTTAAAATCTGTGGGCTTATAGTTTTCATCAATTTTGGAGTTTTTATTTCTTCAAATATTTTCTGCCTTCTGTTCCTCCTGGACTCAAATTGTTCGTCTGTTAACTGCTTGATGTTTTCCACTCCATCTCTGGTTTTCCTTTTTCGTTCTCTTTTCTTTCCATGCTTCGTTTTGTATGGTTTCTATTTCTATTGCTTCAAGTTCACTGATTTGCTGCTTCTGCAATTTCTAACATTGTTAAATCCATCCAGTGTATTTTCATCTCAAATATTGAATTTTTTATCTTTTGATCTTATATCTAGATCTTTTAGAATATCTTCCATCTGTCTCCTCATCACCGTCATTTCTATAAGACATTCTTAAACATGTGAAGGATATTGATGAGCTGTTTTACCACCCTTGCCTGATAATAACATTATCTCAGTCATTTGTGTCTGTTTCTTTTTTGTTTTTAATAACTAAAAGGTGTTTGTTTTTCACTAAAACTTTATCTTAAAGACATAACTAAACTGTGTCACCAACTCCCACCCAAACTTGAAGAAGGGTTGGTACAGTGAATGTTATAAAGCAGACAAGAACAGTTTGAAGGATTGGAACCAACGTTAACTGACGAAGAACAGCTGTCATCTAAATCATCATAAAAAGGTTTAAGGGAAACGAAAGGGAGGGCAACAGGGGTTTCAGATTGACCACATCCTCACACTTCATTTAATGCATTCAATCCTGGCTAGAGTGTACCAAAATAGAAACAGGATTACTAAAACAAAACTTCCACTACAGGAGGCTGTACACACCTATGTTCCAACCCTCTCCCATCCCACTAATACTTCCAATGCAACTATTTCCCACCGTAGCGGAGGAAGACATTTTCTCTACCTGCTCAGGGTCCTTCTGGCTGGAAAACGAATTAAATTCACATGAGACAGAATAACAGGAGAAAATTAAACAAAGCTTTATAACATGTATACATGGGAGAGGCTCAGGCAAACTGAGTAACTCACCAAAATGGCGGAAGCTCTCACCTTAAATACCACCAGCAGGTAAAGACAAAGGAGGATGTTTGGGGTGAGGGGAGTCGATCATGGGAGGTTACCAAAAAAGCACAGTAAACAAGAGTAAGGTTATTACACAGATCTAAGTCCTTGCCTTCTGCACTGGCTAAGGATTTCTAGAGATAAAGTCATCCCTCCTTCTTCCTGGTACAGAGAGGCAGACACCTTTACAGATGGACATTTCCTTTACAAATGTAGATATCTCTTCACAAAGGGTAAGTAAATTCTACTTTTCAGAGTTTCTTTCATGTCTGGAGTTTTTAAAAAGTAACCAGCCCAAAATAATCCTCATGCCAAAGAGACATATCTTGGGGTGGTCAATTCCGGTCCCGCATACCACCTTTTGGGCCTACCGATGAAGGAGAATGTAGCTCTTTTTTAAAAAAAATTCTTTTAATAGGGTGATATTGGCTTATGACGTTGTGTTAATTTCAGGTGCACATCACTATATTTTAGTTTCTGTATAGACTGCATCATGTTTGTCACCAACAATCTAGTTTTTATCTGTCACCATAGAGATGTACCTCTTTCACCCTCCCCCCACCCACTTCTCCTCTGGTAACCACTAATCTATTCTCCTTATCTATGTGTTTGTTTATTTCTCTTCTCTTCTCTTTAATCCAGTCTTTGTTATAAGGCTAGTATGTCTGGGTATTGGCTTAGTAAACAATGCAGCTGAGGTTGGCCAGATCATCCATAAAATCAAACAACTGACTGATACCATATGTGATAGAGGGGCTGTTGATAACCATTCTCTTTAGATGTTCTTCATCCTTTTTACAAATGGCTTCCATGCCTTCCTTCACAGATTGATCGTCAGCATGATTTCTGCCTTCTGGTCTCTAGGTAGGCTGTACCAGCAAAATGGTGTGAAACATCCTGCCAAACTCTTTTGTGTGGCCACTGCTGACACTGCCTCAGCACATGAGCTTAACCCCAATGCCACCGACAGCAAAACCCCAAGAGGCAAGAGGAGCCCTGTCTCTGATTCTATTGCTTGACTTTTCTCCTGGTTATAGATCATACTTTATGCTTCCTTTCATGTTTCAAAACATTTGATCAGATCCAAGGCATTGTGATTTTTATTTTGTGTGTCAGAGATTTTGTTGTATTTCTTTAAGTAATGTTGGATATTGTTCTGAGATGCAGTTGAGTTACTTGGATTAGTTGTGGCTGGCTTGGAAGAGTAAAGTCTCCCTTGTTGTAATTAAACCTCACTACAAAGAAATATGCTTCTGTGAATCTAACTTGGTGCCCCATGTCTTATGAAGCCTCACCACTCTGGCTGATAAGAACACAAACTACTCCCAGCCTTGAGTGAGCTTTGGGAATTTTTATGTTTCCTCATTTTGGTTGTTTTTCAGATTATGCAATTTCCACTTATAGACGTACAGATCTGTACTCAGCCAGACTTGAGGGAACTCTCTGGAGATCTCCAGAGCGCCCTCTGAGCAACCCCCTATTCTTTGGTGCTCTGCTCCACATATTCTAAATAGATGGACCTCTCAAAATCTGATCTTTGACCTTCAGCTCAATGAGATCAACCAGGCTCTATGTGGGTTCCTCCTCCCTTTGTTGAGGCCTGGAAAGTGGATCTGGGCAATAAACTGGTATAATTTTAGGGCTCATCTTACTGAGTTTCCTTCTCACAGCAAGTAGAGTCCTTAATTGTTTATTGTCTAATATTTGAAAATCATTGTTTTATATGTTTTGTCCAGTTTTCTAGGTGTCTAAGGCAGGAATTTAAATCCAATTTCTGTCCCTCCAACTTGGCTGGAAGCAAAAGTCATCCAAAACTCATTTCAATTCTGCTATTAACTTTCACTTTTGTTAATTTTTCTTGTCATCATTCTCCATTTAAAATTTTCTATGATCTGTAATTCACAGCCTGTTCAGTCCTTAGAGTTTCTTGTCATTTAATTAATGCCAAGTCTTTTTCACTTTCTGGGATGTAGGATGCACACAGCCTTCAAAAGATCGTGGTTCCAGGGGTGCAAGATTACGAATTTTGAAAAATAACCAAAATTCTTAACAACTCAAGTGAAAACACTTAGATTATTATCACAGACTCTGTCAAGGACTGACACCATAATTCAATATTCATGCCTTGGTTAGTGCCATGCTCGATTCTTGATGCACAGTGTTGAGCTTTTTAAAATAAGCCATCAACTCACATTATATTAGTGGGTCTTATTCTGGACATGGTCCGTGGATGCGTTTAGGGGCTACTTGAACCCTTGCAAATTGATAGAACATTCTGTGTATGTACTTTAGTTCCATACCTCTTTGTAGTAGTATAGGGCCCAAGGAGACAAAAAAGTTTAAGAATTGCAAATGAGATTATAAGCTAGCTATTACTTATGCATATATTTGATCTGAAGGAATCACTAAAAAATTTTATGAAATTTTTTATTTTACTTTATCTTTTATTCACTGCTTGATTTTTTTTATATTTTCTGTATGTTTAGAATTTGTAGTTACAAAGAAATGATTTGCAGCCTTCAGAGTGTGTTAATCTTACTCAAGGCTTCAGAGATGAAGATGACATTTTTTTTTTTAACTTTCATTAGCAATGTGATCCCTGCTATTATTTTAAGGAATAGTTGGGAATAATGATTGGCAAGAAATAACTAAAAGTTCCATTTTTCACTAGAATTTCTGAGCCTCCTCAAAAGTTTCTGTTACTTCTCTGAAATCTCAATATTATTCAGGGAGAGGTAACTACAAATGAAAAATCTATATTCCATGATGTGCTTTTTCTCTCGTAATGATGATATGATGGTGAGATTTGTTAGTGTGCAGGGCGTATTGATTCAAAGGAAATAATCTGTTAACTGCAAAATGGTTTCAGTAAAGAACATTAAATCTATGTTTGACAGTGTTTCACAGAACATGTCTTTTTACTAAAAATATCTTTTTTAAAAGCTTTTTGTCCTCAAATTGATACAAAAGAGTTTGGCCTTTTTACCATATTATTGAAATTAAAATGTGGGTGTTTAGTATATTTCAACAATTATTGAAGCATAATTTAATTTAGATACCATAAAATTCATGCATTTTAATCGTACAATTTAATGGTTTTTAGTAACTTTACAGGGTTGTGCAACTATCATTACATTCCACTTTTAGATCTCTTCTATCAACCCCAAAATTCTCTCATGCCAGTTTACAGCTAACTGCTTCCATCCCCAGCCCTGGTTAACTCCTAATCTGGTTTCTAGCTCTAGATTTGACTTTTCTGGAAATTTCACAAAGATGGAGCTGTAAAATACGTAATTGTCCACGTCTGAATTCTTTCATTCAGTATAGCATTTTTGAGTTTCATCCATATAGTAGCACGATTGATAGGCTGCTCCATTTTATTGCTCTAGATTGCATTCTAAATCAACCTAAAGTTCATTATTGCCACTAGCGGGATATTTTTTTCAATTCATTTTCAAAACATTATATATGTATTATACAAGGATTTATTTCATGTGAATGTGAAATATTTTAGAGAATACCTTTGAAAATATTTTAAGGGAATTTTGAAATATAACTGAAGCATGTTTAATAGTTAAAGGGAATTGGAGGTAACAAATATTTATGACTACCTACTCTGCTACAAACAATGGGATTACATAGATATTTAAGACATTATATCTTCCTTGAAGCTGCCTCTATAGAAAAACATATGTGCTAATTCTTTTGCACACCATTTCATATCCATTTATTTCTTGCTGTGTAACAAAACACTCTATATTAGTAGATTAAAGCAGGGTTCACAAATTATAGCCCACGGGCCATGATTTGTGGTCTGTTTGTGTGTGACCTATAGACTAAGAATCTTTACATTTTTAAATGTTTATTTTAAAAAAAGCAAAGAAGAATATATGACAGGGAACACACGTAGCTTGCAAAGGCTGAAATATTTATTATATGGCCCTTTACAGAAAAGTACAAAGTTCTGTACCCTGGCTTAAACAAAAATTATTATTACCTTTGAGGATTCTGTGGGTTGACTCAGTTCAGATGGGTGGTTCCTGCTTTGAGTCTTTCCTGTGATGCCAGTCAGCTCTTGAGGCTGCAACCACTGAGCCTGACTGATTGTTCATTCACGTGGCTGGCATATGATGCTTGCTGTCACCTGGGAACCCAGCTGGGACAGTCTACCAGAAACCCACCCTTGCCTTTCTACGTGACTTGCACTTCATATTTTCACAGCATGCATCTAGATTCTTAAATGGAGCATCCCGACAGTAAACATTCTAAGAGAGCTATGCAGAAAATGCAAGAATTTCTGTTGGAAGCCATGGAGCGTAATTTCTGCTGCCGTCTATTGAATATACAGCATCAGCTAAGATTCGATGCGGGAGGCGTCCATTGCTTCGGGGAGTGGACACTGGGAGGTTAAGGTTCACTGGCAGGGGTTGGGAGGGGGGGCTTCTTTGGAGACTAACTTCCAAGTCCCCTCTGGATCCCAATGATTCTCTTCCCTCTCAAGTGCAAAATATACTCAGCCCCTCTCAGGACTTCCAAAGTTTTATCTCCTTATGTTATCAGGGTCAGTTTTAAAGTCTAGAATTTCACTATCAATCAGGTCCAGGTGAGAATGAAACTCTTCAACTAAGATGCTCCTTAATCTGAGGATCTACAAATCAAAGAGACAATTTACCTGCCTCCCACACACCCAGCGTAGAATGGGGGAATGTGATTAATGCCATAGACACATCCCTCTAAAACGGGAAATAGCAGGCACATAGAAGCCATTGTTCCAGAGCAATTCTGAAATCCAGCTGGGCTCAGGTGATAATTCGCCCTGCTTTGGGTGTAGGAAACTTATGTGGATTAAGGGCCAGTTCTGCCCCCTGGGATTTGTTTACTTCTGGTTTTGGCTCAATCCTTTGGGCTGTCTGCTCCAAAATGAGTCATTCCTCTTTTTGCTGAGGAAGATAGGCCCTGAGCTAACATCCGTGCCCATCTTCTTCTATTTTATATATGGGACACTTGCCCCAGCGTGCTTGTAGGTCCGCACCCTGGATCCAAAGTGGTGAACCTCGAGCCACCATAGGGAAACGTGCAAACTTTACTCCTGTGCCACAGGGCAGGCCCCTAAAGTGAGTCCTTCATTCTTCTCCATGAGAAATACTCCAGGCTCTCAGCTGAGTAACTTTCACAGCCTGCTTCCTGCTCACAGAAATTTGAAGGGCATGAGACATCTTTTCATTTTAACTCTCTGTCCCTTTCAGTATAAGTTGCTACAATTATTTTAAAAAAATTTGTTCCTTTTTATATATCATCATAGTACACATTTTTATGTCGGCCTCATTAGACTAGGCCCACAGGCGCATTTCTTTCTGAGACACTCCCTCCTCTAGCCTGTACCACCTGCATGATTTTTAGTAGTCCTTGTCTAGTAGAGAACCCAACAGGCAAGTCCCTCAGATTCGTAGCAGACCTTTTTTCTAAGCAAGAAAAACTAAGAAGCATACCCTTAAGATCTTTGGAAAACATTTTATCTAGCTGAGAGAGTCTAGAAAACATGCCCTTATTATTCTCAGAAGTCATTATTTTTCTAGTTGAGAAGGTCTGCAAGGAACTGTCTTAAATCTTTCGGAAGCCTTAACACAGGGTTTACAGAGGCTCTCTCAATCTGAAATTTATCCTGCGGCCACATTTTACAAAAAGAGCCTTGAATTTAATCTTTGTCCAGATGCCATTTCTTACTTTGAGAAACTTCTGCTGTCTGGAAAGACTAGGTATGAGAAATAATTCTTTATTTTAAGAAAGTGATGGGGTTCAGGACAGGCCGCCCTAAGATGTGCTGCTTTGGCATGTGGAGTATTTTGAGCTGAAGGCAATTCAGACTCTGTGGACTCTAGAGAAACTTTCACTGCTCCCTTAAAGAATTTAAATTTAGAGCCTCGTCCATAATGAGAGTTCTTATCAGAAATAACTTTTTATGATCTATCCCTATGACAGGGCAAATATTTAATTACTGAGTATCTGCTCTTCTTATCATCCTGTGAATTACCCTCCTCTTCTCTGAAGCCCCAGGCCCCTATCCCATTCCTTGGCTCAAGGTGGTATGTAATATAACTCATTTTACCTTTCTGTCTCTGACTCTTTCACGTATATGGGGTTCCTGTATGTACATAATAAATTGGATTTTCTCCTGTTAATCTGTCTCATGATATTTTAATTATTCTACCAGCCATAAGAAGCAAGAGGGGAAAGGGAGGAATTTTCCTCTCCCCAACACAAGCAATTTTTTGTTTCTTTTTAAAAAATTTTTAAAATTTTTTGTTTTTTAAATTGAGATTCATAATAGTTTACATCATTGTGAAATTTCAGTTGTACATTATTTCTTGAAAAATATGGAATGCTTCATGAATTTGCGTGTCATCCTTGCACAGGGGCCATGCTAATTTTCTCTGTATTGTTCCAGTTTTAGTATACGTGCTGCCAAAGCGAGCACAAGTTTTTGTTTCTTATATTTCCTTTAAATTCTGATAAGAAATTTAACAGTATCTTCTATAGCTCCACTTTATGATTTTTCATATTCAGCTATGATAAAATAAAAGCAGTTGACACTTTTGATATTCTGCCAGGAAAAAATCTCCTGAGCTATATCAAATGTCGTGAAAAATTGATGTAAGTGGAGCCATTTTAAAATAGAGCAGGAGCAGCCATTCCAGAGGGACTGCCTGGCTTGTCTTGTTCCTGGAAACTCGGACTGGGCCCAAATGGCAATTGTTTTACAAGTCAGAAGGAGAACAGACATCCTGATGACAAGACTGACAACTGTGGACTTTCTGAAGATAGAATCAATAACCAATCATGCAGGCCCAAGGGTTGCTTAGCGTGTCAGCATCAATGAACTCTTCTTAAAAATATCTTATCTCATCTTCGTCCTTTTTCTCATAAAAACCCTGAGCCCCTCTCCTGTAATCGGGACACTGTTTGGGTTTCTACCTGAGTCTGTGCTCCCTGAATTGTAATTCTTTAATCCCAAATAAATGCGTTGTTTCTTTAACTGGTTTCTGATTTTTGTCAGTTGACAATCTCATTAGGTAAATGTTTGATACCACAAACAGTAATGCGTCATGGGGAAAATGGTCAGAGAAGTCCTCCCAGAGTGCAGGCAGTGAAGGAGTGCATTATCTGCGGAGAATTTAAAAATAATACTGAAACTAACTAAAAGTAATTCTTCATTCTGTTATCACCATTGAGCAGCAATTCTAAACAATGTCATTGAGAAAACGCTCCTCTCTGCTGGGGCAGACCACTCCACTACTCTCTCCTGTGTTTATATTTGGATAGCACTTCCATGATTATATTTTATGATAAAAGGGATTTTGCAGATGTAATTAAGTTCTCTAATCAGTTAAGTTCATCAAAGAGGTAATATCCTGGGTGGGCCTGACCTAATCAGATGAGCTCCTAAAAGAGGATCTAGAGGTTAGAGACAGAAGAAATCAGAGAGATGCAATCCTGCTCACCTTGAAGAAACACATGCATGTTGTGAACTTCCGATGAGGGCCAGGTGACTTCATCTTCATGAGACCCTGAACAGAGAGCCAGACACACATATTCTGAGATAATAAATAGGTGTTGTTTTAAGCCACTGGATTTGTGGTAATTTGTTACACATCAATAGAAAATTGGTACAAGTTGGGTTACATTTGTGATGCTATGGTTTCCTATGGGATAATGGTTAGGAAATGTGGGATGATGATAAGTTATAAAATTAATTGCACTATAACATAAATAGTTATCAACTATTTACGTGCTAAATGTTTCTAAAGTAGAACAAAAGTGCTCTTGGAGATAAATATACCATTCTTTGGAAATACAGATGATGAAACAATTGCTTATCCCCGAAGCTTTCGAGGCATCCTGCATCATGTTGACGTTTGAATTAGACCTTGAAGGGCGAGTAACAGCTGGCCAGGCTGACAAAGAAGGAAAGGACATTCCAGAATGAACAGCATGAGTTGTCGCCCTGAGTAAAAGTTAGTTGCTTGAGATTATGGAAAAGAGACAGATTGAGCATTAAAGTGGTTTTAATGTACAGTTAACTTCACTGCAAATAGTCTAATTTTAGAGGATACAATATTTTGTTTGAGTTCATGGATAAAAATTTCTTTTAAAAATGTGGATGCCTTTCGGAAGAAAAGCACTACAGAAGATTAAAATAAGTCCCTTGTGTTTCTTGACTTTCTTATTGGTTAATAATATCTAAACCGTCAAGCTGGGACAGGTCAAAGAATTTTAAACTAGAAATAATAAACATTTACTCAGCTATGACAGTAGTCTTCACACAAATGATATTTATATCCAACTTTAAAGGGCTGTATGCTTTCTATAGGTATATATGTGGCCCCACTAAAAAGTTTTATGAGAAATCCTGAGATTTATGGCGTATGAGATGCTGTTTTACATTTAAAATGTTGTCAGTATTAAACTAGACATACTCTATGTAAACATATCATAACCCATAATAAAATTATTCTACATTTGACATCTCAATTATAAAGTAATGTATTATTTTCATAAGAAAGCCATTTCAGATTAAATAAAAAGTTTGAAATACTTCTGTTTCTTATTTCATTGTACATCATTTTTATGTGAAATCAGTAGAGAAAACACACAAAAAAATTCAGTGATGAAAAATTCAATCGGTTCTGGACATACAACAATATTGAGATACTAAACCAAAAGGAACAAAGTATAATTGTGCCTTTTCCCCTCTAATTTGACGTGCCACTGAGATGAGCCCAGGCACTTGTACAACCAGAGTAAGAAAAGCATGAGCTAGCCACAAATTTGAAGATTACGTTTTCATAGTGGATGTACTTAGTGAAGCTTCTAGAATGGAGCTCATATTTTGTGTCTCTTCATCTCCTTATCTCAGTTTTAAACTTGACTGCTTTACTCCTTAACTACTATGGCTTCTTTATTCTATGAGGAAACTGAGGCCCAAAGAACTTCACAGAATCACAGAGTCTCATATTTGGAGTGGAACATAGATGTCATCTAGACCACTCTTCTTCTGGTTTATGTCTCGAAGTCATAAGAACCCCGGAGTGACATCCTTTGAATATTAAAGATGTCATTACCTCTTAGAGGGAGCCCTTTTAGGCTTGATATCTAGAAAGCATCCTCATCTTCAATCAAAAGACCTTTGGAGGCACACAGATTAAGTCTAATGCCTTTCGCATAAGACAGCCTGTCGAATATTTAAATACAGCTCTCATCACTGAAGTCCACTATCTGCTAGGCTAATTCCTTGAGTAGGTTAATGGTTGAGTGGGGGTTAAAGTTCAGGTCCCATTCCGCCCATACTCTTTTTTTCCTCCCTGCACTGTCTAAGGGGCAATTCAGGCTGTGTAACTAGGAAAGGGTAAGTCATCAATGCATTCCATGAAAATCTTCTCATAAATTTTTACTAATATTTTTATATAATTGAATTTTCAAAAAATGCTACACAAATGTTTGCATTTAGAAATTGCAATATAAATCATATGTGATATTAAAGTTATTTTAGTTTATACAATTTCCAAAAGGTTAGAATGAAGAGCCTTACAATGTATGGAGAGCATCAAGCCTGTTGAGACGACTTTCTGGAATAATTGGGTGTACCCCTTCTAGAAAGAAATAAAGGATATATATTGCATTTAAACCCGCTTCCTAATTGACCACCTATAACAGCTGCCCAGCACATACAGATTGGCTCACGCATTTTTTCACTTCGCTGTAATGGTCAGTTAGGAAATCATTTAAAGCTACTAGATAGGAAAATATCGTGACTATGCTTTTCTAAACTGTCAAGGGGATATCATAACACTTGCAAAGGCATTTTTAGCCAGAATATTATGACAGTCTTAACAGTTGACCGATGTGATTTGCTCCTATGTTGTCATGGTTTTTATGAATGTGGAAAGATGTGTCATTAGAGAGGAGGAGGCCTGCCAGCTAATTAGCACGTTAGACGCTCCATCAGCTTTCTGGTTTCCTGAAGATAGTATAGTTCAGTATATTCAGATTTATTTGGCATAAAGAAATGACCCTTCCTTTTACATTTTAACTAGTATAGGTAAAAAATATAGTGTCTTATGGTCTGAATGTTTGTATGCCCCCAAAATTCGTATGTTGAAAATCTAATGCCCAATGCAGTGGTAATTAGGAGGTGGGGCCTTTGGGAGGAGTTTAGGTCACAAGGGCAGAGCCCCCATGAATGGGATTAGTGCCCTTATAAAAGAGACACCAGAGAGCTAGCTAGCTTGCTGGCTTCCGTCACATGAAGATATGAGAAGTCTGAGGCCTGGAAGAGGGCCCTCGCTCAACCGTGCTGGCACTCTGATCGCAGACTCTACCAGCCTCCAGAACTGTGAGAGAGAAATTTTTATTGTTTACAAGCTGCCCAGTATGTGATATTTTGTGACAGCAACCTGAACGGACTAAGACACAAGGTAAAAGAAATTGTGAATTGTGTTCACGATAGATTTATATTTCTTTACTTTAATTTGTACTTCATTAATTTTAATGCATTTCCTATTCCTGTTTACACCTCAGAGCCCAATGTAAATGCCACAAAGTATTACATGTCTGACTATCAAAACAGATCAATTTAAGCTTAGAAAATGAACAATATATTTACATAGTTACGTGTTATTTTACCCATTTTCAATAAATTAGAAGGAAAATGCCTCATTCTTGCACAATATGACAAGAAGGTCATTGTGGAACTAATGGTTCTAAATGATTTTATGTGGAACACTGAGATGGTTTGATAGTAAATCAACGGTTCAGTTATTAGAAGGATATAATTTTGGGACACTCTTGTCAGGGAAGAAATTGTAAAGGATTGTGGAAAGAGATCACTTCCAGCTCCATGTGTCCAGGTTTCCAGGATTTTACTCTAAGCTCTATAGACTGAAATAAATACATCTGAACTAGGATTATGAGTTGCACGTTCCTGTTAACGTTTAGTTTGCAAATTAAGCAAATCTTAATCTGGGAATATTGGTCTCCTCCAGTTATTTAACAAATTGTAAACTAGACAAATGTGGAAAGTTGTCCACTTGGTAGATGAGATATACAAAAACCACAAATAATAGAAAAAATCTTCAATGAGTTTATGCAGCTGAGTGGTCTTTTCCCCTTTTGTCTCTTTATCGCTGACCTGACTCCACGGAGTCACAGTTACAGGTATTGCGCACCCCCTCCACCTCCTCTCTGTGGTGACTCATTTCCTCTGCTTAGAAGCACTTGGAGGCCTCCTTTATCTCAGATGAGGAGACTTCTATGGGATCTTGCCTATCACGACCCCTATTATTAAATGAGACTTTTACATTCACGAGCTACACCCCTACAGGTCCGTAAAGGTCTTAAACAGCCCTGGCTATTCAAAGCACTACAACTGATGTCAAGCCCAGCACCTGTGTTTTATATTTTATTTCCCATCTTCACTTTCAGGAATTGTCACTATCCTTTCTCTGTCTTATGTACTCAACCTTTGCTTTTCAAGTAGAATTTTTCCCCCACTAATTTTTAAAAATATTTTCATGTGTCCATTGAAAATCAAACGACACATGATAAAATTCCTTAGTTCACCACCTACCTCCTATTGCTACTATCTCATCTCCTTCCTTTACGAATCAAATAGGTTTTAAGAATAATCATTTTTGTCTCTTCAATAAATGGTGTTGGGAGAACTGGACAGCCACATGCAAAAGAATGAAACTGGATCACTATCTTACACCATACACAAACATCAACTCAAAATGGATGAAATACTTGAATGTAAGACCTGAAACCATAAAACTCCTAGAAGAAAATATAGGTGGTAAACTCCTTGACACCACACTTAGTGATGGCATTTCAGAATTGACACCAAAAGCAAAGGCAACAAAAGCAAAATTAAACAAGTGGGACTACATCCAACTAAAAAGCTTCTGTATAGCAAAGGAAACCATCTACAAAACAAAAAGGCAACCTACTGAATGGGAGAAAGTCTTTGTAAATCATATATCTGATAAGAGGTTAATATCTAGAATATATAAAGAACTCGTACAACTCAGTAGCAAAAAAACCAATCTGATTAAAAAATGGGCAGAGAATCTACATAGTTGTCTCTTTAAACAAGACATAATCGATGGCCAACCAATACACAAAAAGATGCTCAACATTACTAATCATCAGAGAAATGCAAATCAAAACCACAGTGAACTATCACCTCACTCCTGTTAGAGTGGCTATCATCAAAAAGACAAGAAATAACAAGTGTTGGCGAGGATGTGAAGAGAAGGGAACCCTTGTGCACTGTTGGTGGGAATGTAAATTGGTGCAGCCACTATGGAAAACAGTATGCAGCTTCCTCAAAAGAATAAAAGTAGAATTACCATGTGATCTAGCAGTTCCACTTCTGGGTATTTATCCGAAGCATATGAAAACACTTATTTGAAAAGATATATACACCTCCACGTTCATTGCAGCATTACTTGCAATAGCCAAGATATGGAAACAATATGTGTCCATTGATGGATGAATGGATAAAGAAAATGTGGTACACACATTCAGTGGAATATTCAACCATAAAGAAGAATGAAATCTTGCCATTTTCAACAACATGGATGAGCCTCGAGGGTGTTATGCTCAGTAAAATAAATCAGACAGAGAAAGATAAATACTGTATGATATCACTTATATGTGGAACCTAAAAAAAAGGGAAAACGAAAAAACCCCCAAGCTCGTAGATAATCTGTTCTGGGGATTGGGGGGTGGGCCAAAAGAGTAAAGGGAGTCAAAAGGTACAAACTTCCAGTTATAAAATAAACAAGACTTGGGGATATAATGTACAGCATGGTGACAATAGTTAATAATGCTGTACTACATATTTGAAAGTTTTTAAGAGAGTAGATCTTAAAAATTCATATCAACAGAAAAAAAATTATCATTTTTATTTTTTCAGAATTTCATTATCTCTGCATCTCTCACTCCTTCCTCAAGCCACTGTGGTCTAGCCTCTTGGTATTTTTTGCCCCGGTAGAGCCCCCAATAAGTTCACCAATCACCTCTCTGCTGCTTATCCTGATGGTTATTTACAGTAACATCTCATTCAATATTTCAGAATCATTTAAAACTGATGACCACCCTCTCCTTGAAAACTTCCTTTTCTGGGTTAAAACGCTTTCCTGTTGTTATTTTTTCCCCTTTTCCTTCTAAATCTCTGTCCATCCCTTCTCTGTCTTCTTTGGTATTATCTCAAGGCACAGTCCTGGGATTTCTTACCTCCTCACTCTTCACTCACTTTTTTCCCTTGGTGATTTGATCCATATCCAGTGCTCAGGTTACCACCTATATGGAGATGAAAACTGGACTCATTATCCTTCTCTTCCAATTCTACCCTTGCTATTGTTACTTGGCTAAAGAATGGCACCATCCAGTGGCATAAGCCAAAATCACAAGAGTAAGCCTGACACCCTTTTCTGCCTTCCTTGTCACCCCTTATTCCGTGCTTTAACAAATCCTGCCAAAATTTCCTTCTGAATATCACTTGAACTTGTCCCTTTATTCTCCATCTCTGCCATAATCACCACCACCCTTATCCAGGCTATCATGATCTTTTGCCTGGATGATGCCATAGTGTCCTATCTACATTCACTCAGCCTTTCTCCAATTAGTTCTTTATATTGCAAATGTTAATTTGATCATGTTGCCACCACCCTTAAAATCCTTTGATAATTTCCCTCTGTTCTTTGGATAAAGACAGCCTCTTTGATAAGATCTGTAAGACCCTAGATGGTCTGTAATCACCAAAGAAAGTCTTGGTTTCTTTGCTCCAATCACACTGCACTCTTCAATCCCTTGTGTCTAACATACCTTCCAAAATACCTCTTTATTTAACTCTTTATTTATTCTCAAATTGCAATTCAAGTATTGCTTTCTCCATATAGCCTTTTCTGTCTCCATGATAGAATCAATTGCCCCATAATAGTCTTTCAAGATCCTGCTAACTCTTGTTTTTAGCACTTCCTCCAGTTAGAACTTTGCATTTTTATCAGTAATTATTAAATATCTACCTTTGCTAGTCAAATATAAGCTCAATCAGGAAAGACATTAAGATTTTTGTTTTTTATCATTGTATAATTAATGTTCAAGGATAATTTATTGTATGACTTAATGAATGCCTCCTTGTATTAGTTTCCAGCTGCTTTCTGGAGAGTTCTTAACCCTGGATTCCATTCCACTTTTATTTTTTAAATTTTTTTGAGGAAGATTAGCCCAGTGCTAACATCTGCTGCCAATCCTCCCCTTTTTTGCTGAGGAAGACTGGCCCTGAGCTAACATCCATGCCCATCTTCCTCTACTTTATATGTGGGACGCCTACCACAGCATGGCTTGCCAAGTGGTGCCATGTCCATACCTGGGATCCGAACTGGCAAACCCCGGGCCACCAGAGCAGAACATGTGAATATAACCACTGCACCAGCCCATATTCCACTTTTATGTTCTTTCTTTCGACCCCTTGGTCCCAGCATTTGCTTCTGTTCTCATTGGTTCTTGACTCTGAGCATCCTCCTAAGGACTTCATTTGTATTTGCCCCATGCCACTCTATTCTGAGAATTTGTAGAACAGATAGTTCATGCAATCTGCCACAATTCCAGAGTTTGGACAGAACCTTGTGGCTACTTAGAGCTGCCATTCTCCTTTTCCCTTAGGAAAAGTTTACTTACTTCCTCTTTATTTATTCCTGCTTTATCTGCCTAGAACTTTAGCTTCTGACACGGCGGGTGTTCCTTTGGGCACTATCAATTATCTTAAGAGTGTTTGAGTTTTCAAATCTAGGACATTTGCTCAATGAGACTTTTGAATGTGTTGGTTACCTCCTTATCTACCTTCTTCCTCTTGCCCTTTAATTGTAATTATTCCTTGAGAGTCAGTCTCTTGATCTTTTGAATTATTTCTTATTCCTCTAACTCATCTATAGATATGGCTTTGTTTTTAATTTTATTAAGATATAATTCACATACCATACAATTCATCGCTTTAAAGTGTACAATTTAATGGCTTTTGGTATAGTCACAGAGTGTGTATCCATCACTACAATAATTTTTATAAACTCTTCATTACCCATAAAAGAAATCCTGTACCCCTTAGCCATCACCCTCTAAGCTCCCCATCTCATTCCCTCAGTCATAGGCAACCACTAATCTACTTTCTGTTTCTAAATATTTGCCTCTTCTGAGCATTTCTTTTAACTGAGATCACACAATATGTAGTCCTTTGCAATTGGCTTTATAGTCATGATTTTAAACCACATCACCATGTAAATTTTTCAATCATTTATTTCTATACATAACTCCTCTTCTGAATTCCAGTGTTGAATTCACAAATACACATTCTATATAAATCATTCTCACCTCAATTTAAAATACCTAAAGTAGAATTGTTGACTTGTCAACTAGCTTGCTTGCCTTTATTCTTTTTTCTGTCAATGCTCATGACATCACAGACACCTGTTACTGTCAGCCAACCCTCACTCCTACTGTAACCCTATCTATTCAGTGCCTAGAAAGTAGGTGTTATGTGTTTTTTGAATGAACAAGTGATTCAGTAACTGGATGCATCTGTTTATCTTCTCTCTACTCTCATAACAATTATCCATGCCTTCAATTTCTCAGGCCTGCTTCCGGCTATCTTTCCACTCCAAAGTTACGGAGCCTCCAATTCATTATTTTTAAAATATCACTTTTCGAGGCCAGCCTGGTGACACAGCTGTTAAGTTCACATGCTCCGCTTCGGCAGCCCAGGGTTCACTGGTTTGGATCCCAGGTGCCGACATACACATTGCTTATCAAGCCATGCTGTGGCAGTCATCCCACATATAAAGTAGAGGAAGGTGGGCACGAACGTTAGCTCAGGGCCAGTCTTCCTCAGCAAAAAAGGCAGATTGGCAGTGGATGTTAGCTCAGGGCTAACCTTCCTCAAAAACAAAACAAAACAAAAAAACTATCACTTTTCTGTTTAACATATACTTATAGAACTTTTGCTGGGAAAGCAGACTTGTGCAATTCAAAGAGTACAATATTGAATGTCATAGGCTCTGGGTCAAAGTCCTGATTTCATTACTTTCCTGCTATGTGATTATGTGTGGATTACTTTAGCTTTTTTTGACTGAAGCTCATCATCTGTAAACCAGGAAAAATGACATTAGTAATGCTTATTCCACGGGAGATTGAAAAATTTGCAGTACTTATCATAGGACCTAGTATATTGTAGGTACTCTCAAATATTAGTGGAAAAAGACATTCAAATGTGATTATGCGGTTTAAAACGCTCTCTAGTTTAAAAAGATTAATTGATTAATAGAGTTAACCCTGCTTCAAGCACTGAGAGAGAAACAAATAAAAGGTCTAAACCATTTTCTAGGAACAAGAAATTTTGTAACCTGCAGACTTAATGAAAAGCTGGACGGTAGACTTTCATTTCAATGCACCGGCTTAATGGGGAGACAATTTTATCTTTCAAATGTCACAGGATGTTTTTCAATGTGTTTTGAAAGATTGGTGCATTATTTCTGTTTGTATAGCCTGGCCTCAGAAGCAAGGATACTCTTTTTTTTTTTTTAGAAAAAGATTTTATTTTTCCTTTTTCTCCCCAAAGCCCCCTGTTACATAGTTGTGTATTTTTAGTTGTGGGTCCTTCTAGTTGCGGCATGTGGGACACTGCCTCAGCAGGGCTTAATGAGCGGTGCCATGGCTGCGCCCAGGATTCGAACTGACAAGACCCTGGGCCGCCAAAGCAGAGCGTGCGAACTTAACCACTCAGCCGTGGGCCTGGCCATGCAAGGCTACTCTTTATGAAGGTGGTCCCATGAATTGAGAGGGCTTATGGCCTTCGCTCAGGGCCCTGTGAGGTAACAGGGCCCGCCGATGGTCTGTGTTGCTGCTGTCGTACCTGCTGAGACCCTCTGGCAGATGAGCTGTGCTCCTCTGTGGGGTCATCCAGGATCCTCGGGCTGTTGTAGACTGCCAGAATCACTGCCTGGCTTCCTCCACAGTTCTTGTCAGCACAGGAACTGTAACCCATAGGAAGCAGAAAACAACAGTAATTCTGTTGGGCTGGGGATCTCCTCCTTTCCTCTATGGAAGGCGCTCATGGATCTGTGCTAACTGTGTAAAGAATCACTCATTTTGAAGACAAGGAATTGCTCTGGAAATAAGAATTTAATCAGGCTAACAGAATCCCAGTGGCTTAAATTGTTGAAATACTCTTCTGGCTCCCTTTGGTGGGGCTGTATAATCAGATCTTTATGTATTTTCATAATCTGTTTTCCACTTTATCTTGATGTTAACCATCTGATCCAGCAACCATCATTGCCTCAGTGACCCCACAGACATAACTTTTTTTCTTACCTTTTCACTTTTTTTTAATTCACTTCTGCATGCTAGAAGTATGTTCTTGATTGCTATGAAGCCTTCCCAGACCATGGAAATCCACAATCTTCTCCCCTTTTCTCAACCTCAGTAGAATTTGTTCTAAGCACAACACACTTTTGGTACTGACTTGCTTTCTCAGTGAGATTATAAAATTCTCAATAGTTTTTACACCTCTTTGCATGTTATAAACATAGAATGCAGTCAATACATATTTTTGAATGGATAAACAGGAATTTTCTATAAGCTGAGAAAAATAGATACCATTAGGAAAAATTCTCTTAGATAGTTGATTTGAGAAATTTTAATAAAAATTATAAAACAAGGACTTAATTTTAAAGCCATAGACAGAAAAGCACCTAAAAGAACAATGAAAAATTTATCAGTTAATTGAATTCTGAAATTAATCATTTTTATATGCATACAATGTCCCTGTTTCTAAGTTCAAGTAAGAATGCCAGTGTTGAATTCAAATAGCACTTTGGTGAATGAGTAACTAGCTCAAGGTCAGCAACAGGCTAAACATGCTGTTTGCCTGCTTCCCAGTCATACTGTGGAAGTTCCACGTGTAGCTAAAAGGTCATTGCATCACCCCACAATTTGCATTATTAAGACTTCCGGAAATGAGGTTCTACATCGTGATGCCAGCTCCTAGACTTCTTAAGTTTTTAAAGCAATGAGATTGCATGACCTTGGGAAATGATATCCCTTCCCTGAACCACCTGAAGCATAGAAAAATGACGTCACAATGTCAATGACGTTGAGCATCCTTGTATGATATTGACAGGTTGAAAACTAAACCTAGATGGTAGAAATCTATACACAGATAGATATGACTTTCATTTACTGGGCCCTATAAGTCAAATCAATTAATATTAATTAATTGATCTTGTATCCAATTAAGTGGTTTTGTCTCCACTCAGGTAATATTGGACTGTAGCATGTGTGTGTTTGTGTGTGTGTATCTGTGGTAATGATGTTGAGACCTGTGGTCTTTGCTCACTACTAGTTTAACGTTGTGGATGTTTTAGGAAAATAGAAAGTATGGTTCCTCCCCTCTCGGAACACATGACTGCAAACCTCACTTGAGATCTCTTAACCTGGTAATTGAGGTAAGACTATTTTTTTAACGCAAAATGTTCTGAAACAATGATATGAGCACTCTTGGATTTTTAAACTCATTTTTCTTAATTTCATATTGAATATGTACGCAAGGCATTCTAAATCAGAGTCACATTATTATCTACTTAAAAAGCAAACAATGATCATGTTGTTCCCCCACACTTGGATTCTTGCCACAGGGGCGACTCTATGAAGAAAATCAGGTCAAATATCTTATGTGTAGAGGAGGAAGATGTTTCCTCTACCCACTCTTGGTCCTTATGGCTCGGCAATGAATTAAATTCACATGAGACGTGTCGACGAAAATAATCCATAACCAATCTGTAAATGAAAATTTGGGTGAGTTTATTCTGAGCTGAAATCTGAGGATTATAACCCGGGAGAGTCTTTCCACAAAGGAACAGAGCACTCCAAAGAAGTGGGGATGCATAGGGCGGTTATATACCCTCAAAGAGGGTGTTTCACATATGATTGAAATGTCCCTCCTGCAATAGTCACAAGATTGCCCTGTCGGCACAGCACTTGATGGACACAGCAGGTAGTGGGTCTGCTATCTTCGTGGGCGTAGCAGGAGGCAAGTCTATTGTCTCTAGCTGGGTGGTCACAGGTAAGTGCAGCAATCAGTTTCTAGCCTAAGGAAAGATGCTTAATCCTTAAGGAGACGCCAATGTTGGGAGGGGGAGGGAAGTTGCACCTTTATCTCAAGGGCCTTTTGCTCTTGCCATAGGGAATCTCTAAAGCAGATATACAATGCATGCTCAATGGCCTCGGTCAGGCCCTTTTGGAAAGACAAGGTCAGGCCGAATTAGGTTTACACCAAAATGGCTTCCTCATATTCTCCAATATATCCTATTACTTGCCATTTTTATTTGACAGACGGAATAACAGGAGAAAATTAAGCAAAGCTTTATAATATGTATACCTGAGAGAGACTCAGGAAAACTGAGCAACTTGCCAAAATGGCAGAAGCTCTCACCTTAAATATCATCCTCAACAAAGACAAAGGAGGATGTTGGGGGTGGGGGAGTCAGTTCTGAGAGATGACCAGAAAAGCACAGCAAACAACAGGAAGGTTATTATGCAGATTTAAGTCGCCTTGATAGGATTTCTAGAGATAAGATCTTCTCCCTTCTTCCTGGTACAGAGAGGGAGACACCTTTACAGATGGAGATTTCTCTTACAAATGTAGATGTCTCTTTACAAAGGCTAAGTAAATTCTACTTTTCAGAGTTTCTCTCATGTCTGCAGTTTTTTTAAAAGCAACCAGCCCAAAATAATCCTCATGCCAAAAAGACATATCTTGGGGTGGCCAATTCCAATCCCCCATGTATGCATACAAATTTCAGAATCTATGAAAGATGAAGAGCAGAGAACTTTGGATTTTCTCCCTTTATATGTAGGAAAGAGTCAGCCAATCCTTTCCTTATCCTGAGATAAGACGGAAAGAATCCTAGTTTTCACTCTAACTTTTTTGAAACATAAATGAATCTTTCCAACACTCATATAAACCATGGGTGTCTCCTACTTTTATGACCTAGAGATATCACCAAGTTCTAGGTTCATACCCTTTGAAATATAAATACCTGGAGAGAGAGTGCTCCTGTCTTCCTGGCACCTTGAAGCTTAACCTAGGGACCTGGTCCAGGGCATTCGGCCCTCTCGGATCAGAGTGACTAACTAGACAAATGGCTACAGATCTAATTCTTAGGGTATATGAAGAGTAAAACGCTTCTTGGGGAATTGAACGAGTCCATTCCCTATCTTATATACATTTCCATTTCTCAGGAGGTTAGGGGCTTTTCACAAGAGTGCCGAGAAATCTAGGGGCACTTTATCTCCCCACAGGCCAGATTCAGAGACAGGTGCTTTCCAATATATTACCTGATTGTCACAAGAAGTCTACACTATAGTTATCACTATGACAGTTTTTAAAGTTGAGGAAAATGAGACTCAACAAGTTTAAACAGTTGGCCCAAGATTATGAAGCTAGAGTAGTTACTGGTTTGGTAAAAATAAAATTCTGCCAGGTTCCAAGCCCATCTTCTTTCCACTGTGCCAAACTGAAGTGAAGGAGAGCAATTTCAAGGCATCTCTTGTCCCAAGAATTCTTTGGCAAATAAAACAGATTTCATTTTATTTATTCCTTTCACTTTATAGAAAGTTAAAACCTAAAGAAATATGAATCCACATTGGTGCCCAGGGTCTGGGTCAAACCTGGGAGGAAAGAATACAACATGAAACTTTTCTTCTAAGTTTCAAAGGAAAATTTTGTAAGTATCTTGATATCAGAGAAGGAACCTTTCTAAAAAAGCGAAACTGCTTCAAAATGTGTTATTTTCTGGCACTAGTGACTTCCTCAGATGGACACATCTTCTCTATCTTTTCAATAACTTTCTATTCTTCCCAGTTAACATGAGGAGATCCAATGTGAGAGCCAAGATAAGTACTGCTAAGAAATTATACAATAGGACATCACACATCTGAGAAGTTGCCCACATATCTGTAGCCTAAGGTTGGAATTTAAATAAAGGAAACATGCTAAAGCTGGAAAGCTGGATGTTATTACTGGGCTAAGGTCACTTTTTCAGCCTGGAGTTGAATGCAAGGCAAGAGGCAATATCTTTCTTTTCATGAAATAAAGTATTCCTATAACCTGAGCAGAACAGATTAACCAGCAAACTCTTCATTTCCTTAGTTCACATCCCTCATTCCACAACAAAAGAAATCAATCAAATCAAATCAAAATCAAACACAACAAAACAGTGGCTTTATAAGTAATGATTAAAACTTCCTTTGCCTTTTTGAAAATGAAAAATAACCAAATATTCATAAACTAACTTTTCCAATTTAGAGAGTCCTAGAAATATTTTTAGACAACAAATGATAAAATTTTTACAATCTGTCCTCAAAATATAGAGTTTTATATTTTAATAATTGCGAATAATTGGAAAGCTTTTCTTTGTGGAAAGTCAAATGGCTAGCAGCTGATTCAAGGATTTATCTGAAGAAGAAATGAAAGAATAATGCAATCATTTAAATTGGAGTTGAAATCTTGTCCTATTTTATTTAATTTGACATGATTTTTTGGGAGGAGGAGAAATGAAAAAATATGGGTGTGTATATTTTCTTGATATCCTCCTAACAGATTATACATGGTAGGAAAAACTTTAAAAACATATAAATCTAAAGTTCTAAAACATTTATTTGTAAAGCACTTCTCATAATTATTTTATTTTTAGAAAATGCTGCAAATTATTCATAGGAGCTTCGAGGATTGTGTGAACAGGGACATGGGGGAATATAGTTCTCCTCCAGATACACTAATATTATGCCTAGTTACTTTCCAAATCCACTTGATTGTGAAGCTTTCCATCACACAAAGCCTTTTCAGGCTGACCTTTTATGCCTTAGAACCTCTCAGTACCTTAAGAATTGACTTGATTTTTATTCCTCAGGCTCAGGTCCTTAGAGACATATCCACTTGCCTGTTTCCAACAGTATATTTAGTTGATTCATAATTCTCCAGTTTTGTCTTTTCTTTTAGGTTGAAATTCCCTTGACATCATGTGTTTTCTCTTACTTGCCATGTAGCTCTACACAAAACCCAATGGGACTAAGTTGTTATTTGCAGAAAGAATTGTTTAAGGAAGTTTTTGGAACTACAAGACAGTCAGCAGCCCTGAAGGAAACATGTTTAAGCAATTCACTTAAATAGGTATGATTCCCTCAGAGATATTCTAAAGAAGTGGACACTATATGGAGGCTGGCTTTCATTAAATGTTAAATATATGAGTGCCCATTGTCCTTGCTCTTGGGAAAATCAATATGTTATATTGATGGGTAGTCATTTGACTGGCTGGCATAACATTAGGAAATTTAAAAATAATATTATCATGCATCAACGCATATCAGGAGAATCATATTTAAGATAACATATGTAGGGGGCCGGCCCGGTGGCCGAGTGGTTAAGTTCGAGCTCCGCTGCGGCAGCCCAGGGTTTTGCCAGTTTGGATCCTGGGTGCGGACATGTCACCGCTCGTCAGGCCACGTTGAGGCAGCGCCCCACATGCCACAACTAGAAGGACCCACAACTAAAATACACAACTATGTACCAGAGGGGATTTAGGAGAGATAAAGCAGAAAAAAAAAATATATTGGAAACAGTTGTTAGCTGAGGTGTCAATCTTTTAAAAAAATAAAATGACATATATAATAGAGATCATTTAAAGCAGAAGATAGAAAATGCTTAAAATCCTCTAGTAATAGAAACTCCAAATGATTTATTCACTAATTCTACTAAATAATGAAGTTGAAACTGGCTTTTACTTTTCCCAAATGAACAATATCACTACAAGGCACTAAATTACTCCAATTACAACTTGTTTAATTTGACAATTTAGAGGCCAGTGGAATGGGAAAGTAAGAGAAAGGAGCGGTCCTCCAAAGTATGAGTTAAGACAGATCCAACAAACACCAGGGGACCCCATGTGGGTTCTTTTACAGTAGTTACATTAATTGCTTCTCTTATTCATTAGAAGATTGAATTTCTTTCTTCCAAGGAGCTAAAACCACTTTATTTCCTTCTTTGAAATGTACAATAAAATATCATGCATATGAAACCTCTTAAAGACTCAACAAGATTAAACATAGATCAGGATTAAGTAGAGTATCAAGATTTCTACTACCAGTGTAAAGTGTAATTCATTGTACTATAGGCGACGAGAAAGAGATTTTTATGGGTAGATTTTTCTTTCCTGATCACAGCAAGTCACATTGGATTTAGTGAAGAGTTTGCACTACACATAAAACAGCTGAATTTATCCCCTCATATTCTAAGGTTCTCTACATCATGGATAATGTTTATCTTTTAGTGCTATATACTACCACTCATCTCGAAACACATCTTACTAAGCTTCAATGATCTCGGAGCCTTACTCTGCCTCTCACCATATTCTCTCTCCAATGAGTAATGTTCTGTGGTTCATTCTCATCTTTGCTTCCTTTCAGAAGCCTAATAATTCTTTGAAGCTATCTCAAGCTAACTCTTACCTTCCTAGATTTTTGTCGTGACCGATTCCAGTGCATCTTGCCCTATCTATTTGATAGGAAAGAAAGTTCCTTTGAAAGGCAAGAGAGTAGGGCAGCAAGAAAGTCAACTGCTAGATAGTCTCTAGTTTGTGGCCTATTTGCTGGCAATGAAAATCACTTCAGAATTCAGTCGTTAGTTTCTCTGTGCTTCCTTTCACACTGACAAAGAAGAACATGTAGCTGAACCAGGGAGGACCACAAAGGGCTGGGCTGACTGCAAAGTTTTGCAAGAAAGACAACATGTTCCTTTTGAAGATTGCTTTCCCTTTGGGTTACTATGGGAAACAAACACTCAGAATAAAAGATGTATACTCATTGTGGTTTTCATCCCTTGGCTCCGCTTTATCTTCCCTGGTTCTTCATAGAAGTTATTACCATTCTTAATCAGAAAACTACTGCAGCCTGTTCCTAACAAGGAAAAAAAGAGTTAAATTGGAGGGTGAAGAAACCAAAAGTTCCCTGCCCTTTATACGGATAGTGAGAGTATACGCCAATTGCTTAGGCTCTATCTACCACCTTACATGGCGGTTTGTTGCTGAGCCTCAGTTACATGACTGGGATGCTCTAATATTTCTGTTAACATCATGATCCTATAGCAGGCTGGCTGCGATCTACCAGAAGCATTTTAGCAACAATGATATTTTGGCATCAGTTAGAGGGGATTCTTGGTGGAAAGATCTAAGAATGAGGGCATTTACGAATAACTCATCTACCTGGAGAAGAACAATAGATACCAATGCCCAGAGATACAAGCCTGTTTGTGCTTAGCGAATTGGGGGAAAAAAAAGGTGAAACTGCATTTTGCTTCATTGTTAAACACAGTTGTTCCGTCCTTCGCTGCCTTGCCTTATCATGTGAATTAGATTCTTTTTTTGCTTTATAACCTTCCAGAGCATTCTTTGCTTCTTTTGGTTCTGGTCAATTTACCAAATTCCCATTTATTGTTTTGTACTTTGTTTTACACTTTTTCTCCTCTTATCCCTTTAGGACGTTCTGACTTTTAGATGGTTATGGAAATTGGCATAGTAAGTTGAATTAATTATCATTTTTTTCTTGGTTAAGTTGCACATGGCTCACTGCTCTTGTTTGTTGCCACCTTCCCATCTGGGGCTCCTCATTCTGTTCTAAGGTAATGTACTAAAGTAGACATACAGGAATGCTAGCCTCATTTAATATGCCTGGTAAACCTTTCCCCAAATTATGCTTTTTTAAATACAATTTTCTGATCAAAAACCTTGGTGATTTTTCTTTCTATTGTACACTAGATATAATCCAGATACCTTCACTGTCCATTTATGATCCTTCACAACCTTGTCCTAATTTGAAATTACCTCTTCTTCAAGCAATTAATCTTACATATCCATTATCCATGACTTGAATTATATCCTATTACTTGAAAAATTCTTCCTTTTTCTCTCATCTGATATAAATCATAAGCCTTCTTTTTACCCAACTCAAACTTCACCTCTTTGATATTATATTTTAACTTTCTCCCTCTTCTGAACTCTTATATGATTTATATTCTCTGTTATCCATTTTAATACTTTTCATAAAGTCTTACTTATAAACTATCTCCATACATTGAATACTTTTTCAACTAGATTCGAAATGTCATAAGGAATGAGGCCATTCTTTTTTAGTTTTTATTACTACTCTAGTATGCCTTTTCTGATAGTAATTGCTTGGGAAATCTTTTTTGTTTGTTTGCTAGACTGATACAGCAGATTATACCATGTTGAGTGTAATCTAGTGTAGAAAGTTCCCAGAGGTTCCTAGCCAAAGATAACTCAGGTAAATGAGTTAATGCTCATGATGGCATTAAGGCACAGAATGCAAGGGATGTATTAGTGTGAGGAGATAATGATATACACGTTAGATTTTTATGTCCGATGTAACATACATTTCCCCTTTGTTTTTTTGAGTAGATATATTGATTTGGATTATGGAGTAACTTTAAAAGAGGCAGAGATTAATTAGCACATAGCTATTGGTGAGTTTTTATTAATCTCATTAGCTAATAATCTGAATCCCAAGACTTTAAAAAACATCTGTATTTTTGACCAAGACTTATACATCTCCTAATACCTACCACATTACATAATGTTTCCTCCAAAATTTAGCAATGTACAACATATACCGGGTCCACCAATATTGTGTGACAAAGGAAGTAGAGAGAGTATTAACAAGAAAGGAAGGATACTCTTTGCCTTTTGTTCTTGGATTTCACTCCCATTTGCTTTTTGGCAGGTCTTTTCATCTTAAGATCTTCAAAACCCATCACTAAACTCTAAACAGTGAAAAAATGCCAATTCTGCTAGATATATTGGTGTTAGAGTCTTTCTACCACATCTAACAATAATAGATAAGCAGGTTACATGACAATTAGAGAGAGATGTCAGTCATTCAAAGACCATATGGCTATTGGAGAGTATAATTATCACTGACTTGTTCAGGCTATTATATAAGGAAAATAAGATGATTGAGGAACCATCCCACTGCTCTATCTTGTCTATCTCGTTGTAGGTACAGCTCCAGAACATTGAGAGAGGCTGGAATACCCCCCTCTTCTGACTGATGCCTTCCTAATATGAATAGTTCAAGTTTAAGAGATTCACGGAAAATCTAAGTGGGGACGACCTTTTGCTAGTTGAATATATGTGATTGAATCTTGAGAAAAGTGTTAAAAATAACTATAGCTACAATATTTTGTTAATGGATACACAATATAAAAATATTGTGACAAACTGTAAATTGTGACATCAACATAAAACGTGTGTTTGGGGACAAGTAAATATGTAGAACTTTTCTAAGCATCTCCAGTTAAGTTATTATCAGCTTAAAATAGACTATTATAACTATAAAATATATTATGAAAATCTCATGGTACTTACAAAGCAAAAACCCATAATAGATATGTAAATGATAAAGAGAAAAGAATCAAAGCATACTACTGCAAAAAATCATCAGTTCACAAAGAAAGACAGCAAGAGGGGAAGAAAGGAACAAAGGAACCAGAAAACAATTAGAAAACAATTTTAAAAATGATGATAGTAAGTCCTTGCTTATCAATGATTACACTAAATGTAAATAAGAAATTATTCAATTGAAAGACATAAAGTGCCTGAATGGGTTAAAACAACAGCAACAAGACCTAACTATATACTTACATACAAGAGACTCACTTAAGGTTGAGGACACTCATAGACTGAAAATGAAGGGATGGAAAAAGTTATTTCATAAAAATAGAGAGCAAAGAAGGCAGGGGTAGCTATACTTAAGTCAGACAAAATAGACTTTGAGTCAAAAGCAGGACAGCAAGAGACAAAGAAGGTCATTGTATAATAACAAAGGGATCAATTCATCAAGAGGATATAACAATTATAAATATATATGTACCCAATATCAGACCACCTAAATATGCTAAACAATTATCAACAGATCTGAAGGCAAAAATAGACAGCAATGCAATAAGAGTGGGGGACTTTAACACTCCACTTTTAACGATGGAAAGATCAGCCAGACAGAGAATCAATAGGTATATAAAGGGCTTAAACTACACTTTAGACCAAATGGACCTGACAGACATATACAGAACATTTCATCCAACAGCAACAGAATACACTTTCTTTTCAAGTGCACATGGAACATTCTCCAGGATAGATCATATGTTAGGTCACAAAACAAGTCATAACCAACTTGAGACAATTGAAATCTTATCAAGTATCTTTTCCAAACCCAGTGATATGAAACTAGAAATCAATAACAGGAGGAAGCTGAAAAATTCACAAATATGTAGAAATTAAACAACACACTTAATGAACAAAAAAGGAATCAAAGAAGAAATCGTATGATGTCTTGAGACAGACGAAAATGGCAAAACAACACACCAAAATTTATGGCATGTAGCAAAGTGGTTCTAAGAGAATTTTATAGTGATAAAGGCCTACATAAAGAAAAAGGGAAGATTTCAACAATCTAACATTACTTCTCAAGGAACTAGAAAAAGAAGAACAAACTAAATCCAAGTTTAGCAGGCGAACAATAAAGGGAAGCAATAAAAGGGAACAAAAAAGGGGAACAATACAGGGAAACAATAAAGATTAGAGCAGAAATCAAAGAAATAGAGACTAGAATGATAATAGAAATGATCAATGAAACTAAGAGTTGGGTTTTTTAAAAGATAAAGTGTGTAAACTTTCAGCTAGACTAAGAAAAAAGAGAGATGACTCAAATAAATAAAATCAGAAATGAAAAGTAGACATTACAACTGATTCAGTGGGATGCAAGGAATGGTTCAAAATCCACAAATCAATCATTGTGATATGCCACGTTAACAGAATGAAGGATAAGAATCATATTTATTTTTATAGAAAAAACATTTAACAAAACTCAACATCCTTTTATAACAAAAACTCTCAACCAATTTGGTGTAGGAAGAATATAACTCAACATAAGAAAGGCCACATGTGACAAGCCCAGAGCTGACATCATACTCAATGGTGAGAAGTAATAAGCTTTTCCTCTAAGATCAGGAACAAGACAAGAATGCCCACTTTTGTCTCTTCTATTCAACATAGTACTGGAATAACTAATTGACATAGCAATTAGGTAAGAAAGAGAAATAAAAACATCCAAATTGGAGAGGAAGATGTAAAATTATCTCTGTTTGCAAATGACATTATTTTAATATAGAAAACCCTAAAGAGTCCACTAGTTAGGACTAATAAATAAACTAATGAATTAGAATTAATAAATAACCTCAGTAAAGTTGCAGGATAAAAAATCAATATACCAAAATCAGTTGCATTTCCATATACTAACAATGAACTATCTGAAAGAGAAATCAAGAAGGTAATTCCATTTATAATAGCATCACAAATAATGAAATACTTAGGAATAAATTTAACCAAGGAGGTAAAAGACCTGTACACTGATAAGACATTGATGAAAGAAATTGAAGAAGACACAAACAAATGGAAAGATATTCCATGTTCTTGGATTAGAAGAATTAATATTGTTAAAATGTCCATACTACCCAAAGTGATCCATAAATTCAGTGCAATCTCTATCAAAATTCCAATGGCATTTTTCACAGAAATAAGAAAAAACAACCCTAACATTTTTATAAAAGCACAATAAACCCCAACTAGCTAAAGTAATCTTGAGCAAGAAGAACAAAGCTGGAGGTATCATACTTCCTGACTTCAAACTACATTACAAAGCTATAATAATCAAAATCGTATGGTACTGGCATAAAAACAGACACAAAGAATAAGATACAAACAGGATGAGAGCCCAGAAATAAACCCACACATACACAATCAACTAATTTTTGACAAATTCACCAAGAATATACAATGGAAAAAGAATCGCCTCTAGTATGTGGTGTTGGAAAAACTGGATATCCACATGCAAAAGAATGAAACTGAACCCCTATCTTACACTACTTACAGAAACCAACTCTAAATGGATTAAAGACTTAAATGTAAGACCTAAAATCATATAACACATAGAAGAAATCACAGGGAAAGAGCCCCTTGACATTGGTCTTGGCAATGATTTCTTGGATAAGACACCAAAAGCACAGACAACTAAAGCTAAAATAAATAAGTAAGACTACCTCATATCAAAGAGCTTCTGCACAGGAAAGGAAATAATCAATAAATTGAAAAAACAAGAAAGAATGGAAGAAAACATTTGCACATTACATCTCATAAGGGATTAATATCTAAAATATACACACAATGCATTACAACTCAATGGCAAAAAAAGCAAATAATCCAATTGAAAAGTGAGTGAAGGACCCGGACAGACATTTTTCCAAAGCAGACATACAAATGACCAATAGGTACATGAAAAGTTGCTCAACATCACTAATCATCAGGGAAACACAAATCAAAATCACAGTGAAGGGGCTGGCCCCATGGCTGAGTGTTTATGTTTGTGCCCTCCACTTGGGAGGCCCAGGGTTTTTGCTGTTTCGAATCCTGGGTGTGGACATGGCACCACTCATCAGATCATGTTGAGGCAGTGTCCCGTATAGCACAACCAGAGGCACTCACAACTAGAATATACACCTATGTATCGGGGGCTTTGGGGAGAAGAAGAAAAAAAACCAGTGAAATATTACCTTATATTTGTTAGGATGGCTATTATCAAAAAGACAAGAGATAACAAACATCATCAGTGAGGTTGCGGAGAAAAGGGAACCCTTGTACACCGTTGGTAAAATGCAAATTGGTACAGCCATTATGGAAAACAGTATGGTGGTTCTTCAAAAAATTAAAAATAGAACTACCATATGACCCAGGAATCCTACTCCTGGGAATATATCTGGAGGAAATGAAATCAGTATCTCAAAGAGATAGCTGCACTCCCATGATCATTGCAGCGTTATTCACAATAGCCAAGATGTGGAAGCAACTTAAATGTTTTTCAAAAGATGAATGGATAAAAAAAATGTGATCTATATATACAGTAGACTATTATTCAGCCATAAGAAGGAAGGAAATCCTGCCGTTTGCAATAACAATGAATGAAGCTGGAGGATATTATTATAAGTGAATTAAGCCAGACAGAGAAAAAGAAATACTGAGTGGTATCACCCATATGTACAATTTTTAAAAAACCCAACCTGATTCCATAAAAACAGTGAATAAAATGGTGGTTGCCAAGGGCTGGGAGGAGAGGGAAATGGGGAGATGTACACGAAAGGGTCCAAATTTTGAGTTGTAAGATGAATCATTTCTGACCATCTAATGTACAGCATGGTGCCCATAGTTAATAATACTGTATCGTATAATTGAAATTTGCTGAAACTAGATCTTAAGCATTCTTACCACATACACAAAAAACAGCTAACTGTGTGGTGATGGATGTGTTAATTACCTTGATCTTGGTAATCATTCCTCAATGTGTATTATATCAGATCATCACGTTGTACACTTTAAATATATACAATTATATTTGTCAATTATTCCTCAATAAAGTTGGGGAAAGAATGGTTTATTTCTAACTCATAAGAAGTCCATACAGTAATTCAGAGATGTAGACTCCTTCCTGCTTGTGGCTCTGTCAACTTTGGCATGTGGCTTCTGAGATTCCGCTGGTCATCTTCATCAAGCCAGCCAGAAGGTCAAGGTCAGGCAGCACAGATGAAGGAGATTTTTATGGTGCCATTTAGGCAGTAGTAGACATTATATGTTCTCATATTTTTGGCTGGTGCTTTGTCATATGGTCAACCTGTAATCAGCTAACGACAAAGGAGTTTGGGAACATTAGTCCAGCTGTGGGCCCAGAAATAAGAGAGAAGTAAGAGGTTAGATGGACAATCTTCAGGTTTCTGCCACTTTCACTGATGTAAATTGTTTTATTTTATAGGTTTTAAAATTACATAATTCTAGTTCACATTGGGACTAAATACTGTGGGAGAAATCTAAGTTTTTGAAAAGAAATTTAAAATAGTCTTATGATGACTTTCTGTGTTTTACCTTTCTAAAAATGAAACATTCTTATGCCTACTTTGGGATAAAATTAAGCTATCTGCTTTTTAAAATTATATATGAAAATAATAATTTTTTTCTATATAACGAGTACAATAAAATAAACATTCTGGAAGCACTTTAATCTTAGTTCATTTATTTTTTGTGGCCAAAGGTTGAGAAGTTAACATTTATTAAATATTGAAATGCTGTAAGTGTTGAAACCAACTAGACATAAGGCATATTGCTATGCATCTTTTAACAAATAAGAGAAATCCAGTTTACCTATGACAGAATTGAGAAAAAAACATACTTTGCATAAAGACAAATATGAATAACACATTTAGTTTGATTTTTAATATTCTCAATGCAGAGAAAATTTGAATTTAATAGAGGTCTATTTTCCAAAAATACCTCCTAAAATACTAATTAACAAATAAGGGGACGGGAATCTAAGTAGCCAATCAAAAACTTGCATTTTGAAAAAGATCAGAAGATTTTTCCTGTTTTCTCTCTGACTACCCTCTCATCTTGCCCTCCCACTCCCTAATCCTTCTGCGCATACGTATAAGACAAGTGAACGACTCCAGCAGCAGAGGAGAATCACACACAGGTACAATATTTTTATTTTTTTCCATTCATATAGAAGCAAAATAAAATAAAATTTGAACCTTAAATGAAACATCAAAAGAATGGAAAATGTCCCCCTCATTCTATGACACAAGTATGCTAATAATTTTCCCTTGAAAATCTGTTTGAATTTTTCTAGTGACACTAAGTAGAAAAAATTACTAGTCATTATAGTTGTGATTCACAGTGAATCCCTAAAATTACATAAAACAAGATGTAGTCTTCTTTCCCTTAGTAAGTTAACTTCAAAAAAGAGCAGGCTATTTTTAGAAACTGGGGCATCATGCTTGAACTTTGAATATTCATATTTGATATCCTAATTGTACACAGCATACAAATGAGAAGCTGTAGGGACTAAAGCATAGGGGAGGGAGGGAAATGGCTGAAATAAGATCCATATGCGTTATTGTGAAGATTTTAGCATTAATAACTTTATATATTAAGAAAAACCTAAAATACCATTTAAAGATTTAAAAAATGTAGCTATATTTAGACATCCCCAAGAACTAAAAGAAGAATGCCCAACAGGTTCTTTTTCCTTTCTTTTCTTTTCTTTTTCTTTTTTGAAGATTGGCACCTGAGCTAAGAACTGTTGCCAGTCTTCTCTCTTTTTTTTTTTCTTCCTGCTTTTTCTCCCCAAATCCCCTCAGGTACATAGTTGTATATTCTAGTTGTGAGTGCCTCTGGCTGTGCTATATGGGATGCTGCCTCGGTATGGCCTGACAAGTGATGCCATGTCCAGCCCAGGATCTGAACCAGCAAAACCCTGGGCTGTTGCAGCGGAGCATGCAAACTTAATCACTTAGCCACAGGGCCAGCCCTGCCAAACAAGTTCTAATCATTGAAAACTATCTTGTATTTCATCATTTCTATAGTTTTCATTTCAAATTTGCCCTTGAGAACTTGTGGTTTTCATGCCTCACTTGAGTGACCACAATGTAGTATGAAATTACATTTTAAGGGAGGAAGACATTTCCTCTACCCGCTCTGGGTCCTTCTGGCCAGAGAACGAATTAAATTCACATGAGACAGAATAACAGGAGAAAATTAAACAAAGCTTTATAACATGTATATGTGGGGACCTGGAATTGGCCACCCCAAGATATGTCTCTTTGGCATCAGGATTATTTGAGGCTGATTGCTTTTGATAAACTGGGACAGGCAAGGAGGCTCTGAGGAATGGAACTTGCCCTTCCTTAGGACACATTTACATTTGTAAGGTAAATCTCTATCTGTAAAAGGTGCCTCCCTCTCTGTACCAGGAAGAAGAAAGGCGATGACCTACTCTCCAAAAACTCTTAATCAATACCAAAGGCAAGGACTTAAAATCTGCATTTTATTGTGCTAGTCTGGTAACCTCTTGTAACTAACTTCCCTCCCCCTCCCAACGCTGGCATTTCTTAAGGATTAAGCATCTTTCCTTAGGCTAGGAACCGATTGCGGCGCTCATCTGTGACCCCCCCCCCCCCCCCCCCCAGCCCGAGGCAACACACCTGCCACCCTGCGGCGCTCACTGAGACAGCAGACCTATCTGCCGTTTCCATCAAGTGCTGGGCTGGCAGAGCAGCCTCGTGACTATTGTAAAAGGGAATTTTCAATCACATGTGAAACACCCCGTTTGGGGGCTATATAACCACTCTGTGCACCCCACTTCTTCGGTGCCCTTTCTTCCTTCGGGAAGAAAGGCCCCGGGCCATGGTTCCTCATAAAGCTTTGTTTAATTTTCTCTTGCTATTCTGTCTCATGTGAATTTAATTCGTTCTCCAGCTAGACGAACCCCCATTTGGGGAGAGGAAATGTCCTCCTCCCCTACATATACATGGGAGAGGCTCAGGCAAACTGAGCAACTCACTAAAATGGTAGTTCTCCCCTTAAATACCACCCTCAGGTAAAGACAAAGGAGGATGTTGGGGATGGGGGCAGTCATGACTAGTCATGGAAGGTTACCAAAAATTCCAGTAAACAAGGGTAATGTTATTATGCAGATTTAGGTCCTTGCCTTCTGCATTGATAAGAATTTCTAGAAATAAGGTCATCCTCCTTCTTCCTGGTAGAGAGAGAGAGAGAGAGAGAGAGAGAGAGAGAGAGAGAGGGAGACACCTTTACAGATGGAGATTTCCTTTACAAATGTAAACGTCTCTTCACAAAGGGTAAGTAAATTCTACTTTTCAGAGTTTCTTTCCTGTCTGCAGTTTTTAAAAGTAACCAGCCCAAAATAACCCTCATGCCAAAGAGACATATCTTGGGGTGGCAATTCCAGTCCCCCACAGCATCATGCATGTATTTATGTTCTTTGAGCTTCACAATGACCAATGTGTTCTTGGAGGGAGAGAAAGAGAAGGGAAAGGAGGGGAAGATAAATAATGTCAGAAATTCTCCTTGCAATCGTACTCAAGGCACTTACACTTCAAGGGAGGTCTATGAAGGACAGTGGGATCTTTGTTGTTGAGGATGTGGGCTGGGATGTGTGGGGGCACAGCATCAGTTTCAGAGGGCCTCTCATAGTGTGGATATCTTGTAACCTGAGTGTAATTTTAGTGTTTGAGGAGTCATAATTGAGATGCTAATGACTCTAAGTACCAGTCAAAATTTCCGTCTGTTGCCAGCTGATAAAACATCTGTCCAATCCATTGTTGGAGGAAAAGCTACTTTTGGTACCATTATTGAAATATGATAATCTCTATATTACAGAGTTGTTATGGGATAGTCAAAGGGATTACTCACAGTAATTTGATTATATACAGTTTAGGAATTAAGAACCAATTTTAGAACATTTACCCTGTGTAAGATGGGATTCCACTGGATACAATGTGTATAGTGCTGTATCATTTTTTCCTGCTCCATTTGTATGTATATGTAGTTTCCCATATTAAGTGAGTTTATTTGTATTTTTAGTTTTGTTCTTCCAAAGAAAACTTGTCATTCTTTCAACATCATTTGTATGTCCTATTCCTCATATCTTTACTTGAATCACTTAATGATTTCCAGAATCCAATCTTTAAAAGAGTCATAAGACAATGAGATGTAAGACTCATAACCAAAAAAACCTTTTTCTTAAAGTAGAAAAAATAAAAAAATTGTAACCCTCAAATATTACTGGAGAAGGGTCAATAAATGCACATTAAAATTGATAAAATATTTTATATTCCCAAAAAAGTAGAGAATAATATCATGAACCATGTAGCATAGAAAATGTAACCATTTTCGAACAGGCCCCATCTCTGATCAACAGCGTGGTTAAGAATTGTCTGTAGAAAGTTTTTCAAAGTTATGTGGCCAGAGCGTTCACAGAGGAAGAAATCTTGACCTGAAATGACCACAGAACCAAAGATTCTCCTTCACACACAACCAAAGGACCAGGACATGACCAGAACGTAAAAGTCAGACTCTTGTCAGAGGCAAGGGGTCCGTCATTCAGGAAGATTCGGTGTGAAAATTCCTTTCCCACCATACCATAAATGTTGGAAACCTTCCTATAAATGTTTAGAACCTTACCATAAATGCTTGAAGCCCACCAATAAAAACCTGTCCCACCAGCACTTCAGCCTGTTCTCCCTAATCTCTTAAATTTCACCCCAAATCCTGAATTGGGAAGACAGATCTGAGAGCATATGCCCCTGTCTCCTTGCTGATCCATCTTGCAAAATAAGGCTGATTTACCTTTTCCCAAAAGCAGATGCCATAATAATTTGACTTTTTTTGTTCACTTTGGGCAACAGAACCCCAATTTTGTGCAGTAACAAAAATGTTAAAGTGGGGCACTAATTTGTAAAGATTTGAGCTTCAAGAAGATACCTCTTATGGTTGGATTAGAACAGTAAGACCAAGAAACCTGGGATGTTCAATAGGAAACTTTATAATAATGAGGACAGCAGTCACCCAAGTAAGTGTCGTGGCTCCTGCCTGGGCTGATCCACATTGTGCTGGAGGGGTATTAGGACTTTCTACACTTTTTATATGTCATCGAAATATCTTGGAATGTTTTAAAATAAACTTTATATGTTAATATAGTGTTATGTAAATGGTATATAAATTGACATACATATTTGGATTAATCCTAAAATTTATTTATTCATGGTGGTGTATTTTCATTTTGGAAATTCTCAAGCTAGATATCAATACTCAAAATAAAAGAGCTATCTAAAAGAAACTTTATGGAGACTTATGGAAATTAAGCCTTTATTTTCTTACAAGCATTTCTTACTGCTTTTAACATGACTGTGCTTTTCTCCTGTAGACTAAAACTATAGTACAATTTTGGAGTTGATTTTGTAGCAGCTTACTGTAATATTAAAAGCTTTGTGTGAAGTGGGTTATGATGAGTAAATCCTTGTAGAAGCTGAGAGGCTGCAAATAACGTTGTATGTCTTGTTAAATTTAGGGCATGTTCATGTAGGTTATCGTGAAGTGAAGGGGCGGAAAATTTTTCCCTTCTTCCTTTCGAGGTTTTTTGGCTGGTCTAATAATTAAACTCGTGTAAGACAGATTAGCAGGAGGAAAATTTAATTATATACCAGCAGGAAACCCATAAAGATATGAAGACTCAAAAGGCATCCAGGTAATTGAGGCTCATACACCATCCTGAGCTAAGGGAAATGGCTAGGGTCTGGGGATACAGAGGTCAGGAAGGCCATTCACAGGAAGGCAGAGGAGGTGTTTGGAAAACAAAGGTGCCTGTTATGCAGACAAGTTTCTTGGGTAAAAAAGGTGTCTCTGGTGATAGCTGTCTTCCTGACACAGGCCCCTTTTCTAATATAAAATTTAGTCAGTTAGGGGTGGGGGGTGGCAAAGGGCTTTTCCTTAATCTGCTTAGTTTTCATTGTTTTTAGCTCAAAATAATCCTCATGCCAAAGTGGCATATTTTGGAGTGACAAATTCTGCTCCCCTTCAGTAGGAAAAACCATTTGTCCTGTGTGTCTCTCCTTTGCTCTCACACTACTGACACCGAGCAAAGGGCTCGCTCTGCTCACCATGATCCGAGCCAATTAATCACAACGAGTGGGAGATTGAGAAAGGAAGTCTGATTAGATTAGCCAGCTAATCGGAAGACAGGTGACTAATGTCTCAAAAACCCATCTTCCAGTATTTCAGAATCTTGAGGCTGTTATGTAGGGAAAATAGGCAGTGAGAAGGGGATCCACGCATGTTGGTCTCCAGGCATGATGGGCTCCAGGCGTCACGTTGTTCCATTCTTCTATCAGCTGTGATGGACACCTTGTAGGTGTGTTTCCCGCCTATGGTCAGCCTGTTCCTGGAGAGAAACTCATAGAACAAAGTTTTAATTTATCAAGGTATCAGGGGGTACATATGTAAGTGGAGGCCGTAAATCAGGAGAGCATGTGAGTTTTTTAAAGTACATACAGAGCAGCGAGTAGTCACACAGAAGAGGGGCTGGGGCTATTTAGCAAAACAAGATGGCCTCACTTTTGCTCACTTACACTATTACCACATTCACAGCACTTCTGACACTAGATGCCTATTTTTTTTCCCTACACCAAGCAGTTCTCTGTGATACCAGCTGGGTGTCCTACAATTTAATTCAATTCTGACACTATCTACCTGGAGATAGCCTCAGACCCCATAAGTTAAGTGCTCAATCTCATGAAATTGCCCCCACTTCAGATGCCAATCGCAAGTAGTATGTCCCCAGATTACCTACGAGTTCTGTCTGACTTGGCTATAAATGGGAGGTTCTCATGACCTCCTCCCCCTTGGATTTATTATTTGCTAGAATAGCTCACAGAGCTTGGGGAAACGTTTACTTACATTTACCAATTAATATATAATAAAGGATATGATAAAGGATACAGATGAACAGCCAGATGAAGAGATACATAGGATGAAGTCTTGGAGGGTCTTGAGCTCAGGAGCTTCTGTCCCCATGGAGTTGAAGTGCACCACTCTCGGGGCACCACTCTCCTGGCATGTGGATATATTCAGCAACCTGGAAGCTTTCCAAATCCCATACTACTGGGATTTTTATGGAGGCTTCAACATGAAGACGTGATCCATCTCTAAGTCAATTTCCAGCACCTCTCTCCTTCCTGGAGAATGGGGCATGCGGCTGAAAATTCCAAGCTTCTAAACATAGTTTACTCTTTCTGGTGACCAGCCCCCATCCACGAGCCCACCCAGAGTAATTTCATTAAAACAAAAGACACTCTTATCACCCAGGAAATTCCAAGAGATTTAGGAATTCTGTGTCAGGAACTGGGGTCAAAGAGCAATTTTAGAACAAAAGATGCTCCTAGTGTTCTTATCACTTAGGAAATTACAAGGGTTTTAGGAGCTCTGTGCCAGAAACCGGGGGTGGAGACCAAAAAATATATTTTCTATTATTTCACAGTCATAGACTCTGATCATAGTTCCTCTCTTGACTTTGAGGCTTTTACTTTTGCGGTCTTGTAGCATTACACAACCTGCAGGAGTTGCACTGAATGGACATATGCCCGTATCTGAAAGAGGCAAAGCAATGGTTTGCAAATGTTGGGGATAGGTGACATAGAATTAACCATGTTTCTAAACTCCTGAACTTAGGTGAATAAGGTGTTAGCATTACTGACCTGAGTCTTTGGAATAATGAATGAGGGTCAAGAAAAGAACCTCTGTTAGTTGCAGCAGATAGATCACATTGTAAAAATTACTCAAATATGTTTTCTTGATTATCATTTATGAGAAATTATTTACAAGCTCTTTGATTATTTAGAAATTAGATGAGCCTTTTAGCATCCCAGTGAAACAGGTTTGTGTTTTTGCTTTTTAACAATAATCTGATACACTAAGAGTAAAGAATAATCTAAGAGTCGCAGAGAAAACTAATGAAGAAGTGGAAAGAAAGCTCCTAATTTCTATGCCATTTATATGTCCCCTCAAGTCAAAGCGCTAACCAAACAGAAGTTTAAAATTGGGATGCTCTGTTTATGATCTTGTTTTATTTAAAATTTTAGTTTTGAAAAATCCTTACTTTCTTGTAAGTTGTATTTTTACTTACATGTGGTTATTTGAATCTATTTTCTTAGGGATATATAATTATGAACAAATTCTAGTTTGGCTTCGCAGATTAGCAACCTGGCCGATGAACAATGAGCCCCTTTTTGGGATATTTTTGCAATTCTTCCAAATCCTAATGAGAATTCAAATTTTCTGCTTACTTTTAGGATTATATTTTGAAGAGACAATATTTCTTGTGAATATAGGCTGAATCCTTAGATCAGTGTTTCTCAAAATGTGGTTCACAATCACCTAAGCTGCTTGTTAAACGGTGGATTTCTAGATCCAATTGCTGATTCAGTGAACGAGAATTTCTGCGTGAGGAGCATAAGACTACGTCACGAGTATCATCAAATGATTCTTATGCACATTAATGTGGGAAAGCCACTCGTAAAGTGTACAAAGTTTTCTGGAAAGGGTGATATGAAAAAATCTATTTATATATTACTTTCATACATAGTTTTCTGGAAAACATGACATGAAACATTATCTATCTAGGTATCTATAGATAGATATGTTTGCAAACATCTATGAAGACATATATAGATATAGTATATGTTTCCATGTATATATTTATACCTAGGATGTTCTGGGGTTTTTTTTAAGGATTTTAAAGATGGCAATATTTTGTTTTAATATATTATTCCTCAGTGTTGTAAAACTATATTAAGGATATTTATTGAATACATCAATAGTTTTCAAACAGTAACATGTAAAAATCTTAGAGAAAATTCCTCCCAGGTATTGAGTGTGGATGTATTTGTGTTAAGTTAGTGAGAAAGGCATTAATTGACCATTACTGCAAGTAATACATATAATGCATTATGCACATTAAGTGCGTAATTATACAATTTTTTCAGCTGTAGCATAACCTATGAAATGGTGAAATAACCACTATAGTGTTGTAACAACAATTCGTTACACCACTGAGCCACATTATTGTGGAATCAAAGTTTTCTGTACAAGTGAAGAACTTGTAATGAAAGCAATCAAACTAGGCACGCAGAACATGGATATTTCCTTCGTATCAGATAAATGTGTGTCTCAAATGTAGAAGGGAGGAAATAGATCATTATTGATGTAAGAATTTCATTCTTGGCATTTTAATAATCTTCAAGTGTAGGAAAATACTTCTTTATTTCTATGTCCAGAAATCCAATTATTTGACATTCATTTTAAAGCATTATTATTTTTATTAAGACTATGTTTGGTTTTTTCCAGTTGTTTTAAAGACATATTTTTTAAAACATCCCTTTGATAGTCAGTGTTGCCCTTTAATATTAGAATTAGGCATGCCGTATTCTGCCTACTTATGCAGTAAATGAAGCAATTTTCTCTAGCAAGAGAAGGAAATATGTAAAGAACACATTTTGAAAAGATAAACACATTTTGAATTCTGAAACATTCTAAAATGTCCAGATGAACACATCCACAAAGTTCCTTGGTCTTTTAAAACACTTTTTCTTTCTTAACAATTTTTTTAATTGCAGTATAACATACAGATAGAAAAGTATGTACAATTCCATAACTTATCACTGCCTGGACACACTTGTAATCTTTATTCAGGTCAAAAAATAGAATGTTACTGGTACCCGTAGGCTTCCCATGTGTCCCTTCCAAGTTATAAATTCTGATCTCCTTCCCAGAAAACACCTCTCCTGACTCCTAACACCGCAGTTCAGTTTTGCCCCCTGTATATGTCTGTTAGTTCCTATCAGCAAATAAACATATATGATTATTTACACGCTATTTACTTGTATACAAGAAAAAAACAAGGATAGACTGGTGTCTTCTAATAAATTTCTGCAAAAACAGAATTTATATTCAAGAAAGAAGGGAGATAGAGAAGGAAAAACTGCAACTAAAGTAGCACATTATATTTTCCTTTCCTTTGATAAGATGCTAAATATCTGGCAGTGAGTAGAGATCAGTAGCGGTTTTCTGTCTGGAAACTGAAGCGATCACCGAAGAAATCACTTCCAGTGGTTTAAAGATTCTCCAGAGAATCTTGGTTGTCTAGCCATGGGCGTGCAAGTAACAGGGTGCCTCTCTCATCTGACTGCCAGTGTCTGTTTTTCATCTCTTCTGTCCCAGCTATGTCAGCTCTGTACCATTTGCCGTATACACTCATGCACTTAGGTATGCATGGTGGTTGGATACTATATCTTAGAGGTCGAAATGAAGTATCATAGTCAATGTGTGTGCTCCACTTTAGTGGACACTGCCAAACAATTTTCCAGAATGCCTGTACAAATTTAAATTCCCACTGGTAGTTGACGAGAGTTCCAGTTGTTCCATATCCGCTCCAACACTTCTAAGTTACCTCTTCTAAAGGGTGTGTAATAGTATTTCATTGCAGTTTTAAATTACGTTTCCTAATGACTTATGGAACACAGTGTTAAGAGCCTTTCCTCTAGCCTCAAGGATAACCTGAGGATTTGACTATTCATTGAATCCTCTTTGCAACATGAGCCTAATGAGTTTATGGGAGTGTATAGTATCCTATGTAAATATTATGTACTGATCCAGTCACCTGTACCTCATCGTTGAGATCGTTCAGTGAATAATCAATTACTGACAAGTGACACTTAATTGATGAGGTACTAATAAACAGGAAAATGGTAGCTGGTTATATCCTCCTGCAGGGGCTGTAGGGAAAGCGATATATCTAGAAGTGATAGCTTTGCAGATGCTTTCCAAGGCCAGTTGTTCTTCTCCCTTGACTACTTGCAACCTGAACACGGAGTGAGATGTCAGAAAAGGCACCCAGGAGTCATAAGCCTCCTATGTCCTATTACTGTGTGTGTTGTGTCGCTGTCCTGTATCGTTTCTTGAGGTTTTGATGCTGAGTAGTCTATTGTGTATCATGAATTTCATTGTCCATCCACAACTATATTGCTGTTGGTTGATCAGAGCAGGCTTTGTAACTTATGAGTTGAGGATCTTCTCATATCATTTGTGGCCAGTTGGTACAATTTTAGAAAGTTTTAGTCCCTTTTCTTCTCCGTTTTTCTATTGAGTTGACTGCCTTTTTCATATTGATTTGAAAGAATTTGCTATTCATTTTCTATATAAGCCCTTCACCAGTTATATTTATTTTAAAACCCTTCTCCTTGTCTTTTCATTCTCTTAATGAAGACTTCAGTCCCAAGAAATTCTCAGTTTTAATATATTCTAATTTATTAATATTTTTCATTTTGGTTCATGTTTCTTATATCTTGTTTAATAAATCTTTTACTACTCTAGGGTCATGAAGATATTCTTCAGTGTTAACTTCTAAAAGCCTGTGTGTTTTACCTTTTACATTTAGAGTGATAGTCCACCTGGAATTGATTTTTGTGTGATATGAAGTAGCAGTAAAATTTCATTTTTCTTATGTTGATTTCAAATTGTTTCAGCACCGCTTATTGAAAAACTTGCATTTCCCACTTCTCTCTAGTGCCGCCATTATTGTAGGTGAGGGGTACATGTGGGTTTGGATTTGTTTCTGAACACTCCGTTCTGTTCTAGTCATTCATTTCTACTTTTGACTGTATCGCAGGCTAAATTATTGTACTTTTATAGTGAGTTTTGATGTATGATATGGTAGATCTCCTAACTCTGTGCTTATTCAAGAGTATTTTTCTCTTTGTGATGCTGTGCGTTTCTATATAAATTTTAAAATCAGATTATCCATTTCCATACACACATATATATGCAAATATACATGGAAACGCTTAGCATTTCAGCGGGTAGGGAAAAATTACACTGAATTTATAAATTATTTTGGGGAGAATTGACCTCTTTACAATAATGAGGCTTCCAATCTGTGAAAATAGTTTATCCATTCATTTATTTAGATCTTTTATACCTTTCTCTCACTTAATAATTTTTTATGTAAAAGTCTTTCATATCTTTCATCAGCTATATTCCTAGGTATCTGAAGTTTATTGATGCTATTTTTAATGGTATATTTTACAATTTCATCTTCTTTTGTGCTTAGTAGGTAGAAATCCATTTGTTTTTTTGTATGCTGAGTGTTTTTGTTTTTTTGGGGTTTTTTTTTTAGGGAGATTAGCCGTGAGCTAACTACTGCCAATCCTCCTTTTTTGCTGAGGAAGACTGGCTCTGAGCTAACATCCATGCCCATCTTCCTCTACTTTATATATGGGATGCCTACCACAGCATGGCGTGCCAAGCGGTTCCATGTCCGACCCGGGATCTGAACCAGTGAACCCCGGGCAGCCAAGAAGCAGGACGAGGGAACTAAACCGATGCGCCACTGGGCCAGCCCCAGTATGTTGAGTTTTGATTTAACCATCTTTCAAAATCTATTCTAATTCTGTTTATCTGAAGATTTGTTTGGACTTTCTACACAAACAAATCATATCATCTATTAATTGGAACTGTTTTATTTCTTCCTTTCCTATCTGTTTGGCTTTAATCTGATTTTCTTCCCTACTTGCATTGGCAAAGATCTGTAGTACAACACTGAGTAGAAGTAATGAATATAGATTGTAATAGTTCCTTTTCTTATTGTAGTAAAATACACATAACTAAAATTTACCATCTTGACCATTTTTTTGACTCCACAAGATGTTTTTTGAGAAAATATTGCATGTTATGTCATTGTTTATAATAGTGAAAGTTGTAAACCCTAATGTATAGTATTGATTAGATATAAATATGAAAATTTGATAATTGAATACATCCATTAACATGTTCTAGCAATATATTTTTAACATGAAAAGGTTTTCACAGGTTTTTTTTAAATAGAAAAAAGTAGATTATAATACAACATAAGCCTATATATATATTTTATATGTTTTTTATAAAATATATATATTTTATTGCAGTAACATTGGTTTGTAACATTATATAAATGTTGGGTGTACATCATTATACTTTGATTTCTGTGCAGATTACATTGTGTTCACCACCCAAAGACTAATTGCAGTACATCACCATACACGTGCACCTAATCATCCCTTTCACCTTCCTCCCTCTGTTATTCTCCTCTGGTAACCATCAATCCAATTCCTGTCTCTATGTGTTTGTTTGTCGTTGTTTTTATCTTCTATTTATGAATGAGAGCATACAATATTCAACTTTCTCCCTCTGACTTATTTTGCTTAGCATAATACCCTCAAGTTCTATCCATGTTGTCACAATGTCAAGATTTCATCTTTTTTATGGCTGAGTAGTATTCCATTGTATATATATACCACATCTTCTTTATCCATTCATCCGTTGATGGGCACCTGGATTGCTTCCAAGTCTTGTCTATTGTGAATGATGTCGCAATGAACACAGGGGTGCATATATCTTTATGCATTCATGTTTTCATATTCTTTGGATAAATACCCAGCAGTGGAATAACTGGATCATATAGTAGCTCTATTCTTAATTTTTTGAGGAATCTCCATACTGTTTTCCATAGTGGCTGCACCAGTTTGCACTCCCACCAGCAGTGTAGGAGAGTTCCCTTCTCTCCATATCCTCTCCAACACTTGTTTCTTGTCTTGTTAACTATAGCCATTCTGACAGGCATGAGGTGATATCTCACTGTAGTTTTGATTTGCTTTTCCCTGGTAATTAGTGATGTTGAACATCTTTTCACGTGTATGTTGGCCATCTGTATGTCTTCTTTGGAGAAATGTCTGTTCAGATCTTTTGCCCATTTTTTAATTGGGTTGTTGGTTTTTCTGTTGTTGAGATGTATGAGTTCTTTGAATCTTTTGGATATTAACCCTCTATCAGTTATATGGTTTGCAAATGTCTTCTCCCAATTGTTAGGTTGTCATTTTTGTTTTGTTGATGGTTTCCTTTGCTGTGTAGAGGCTTTTTAGTTTGATGTAGTCCCGTTCGCTTACTTTTTCTCCTGTTTCTCTTGCGCAGTCAAACATGGTACTTGAAAATAGCCTGCTAAGACTGATGTCGAGAAGCATACTGCTTATGTTTTCTTCTAGAAGTTTCTTGGTTTCAGGTCTTACATTCAAGTTTTTGACCCATTTTGAGTTAATTTTTGTGTATGGTGTAAGACAATGGTCTACTTTCATTCTCTTATGTGTAGCTGTCCAGTTTTCCCAACACCATTTATTGAAGAAACTCTCCTGTCTTCATTGTATGTTCTTGGCGTCCTTGTCAAAAATTAGCTGTCCATAGATGTGTGGATTTATTTCTGGGCTCTTGATTCTGATCCATTAATCTGTGTGTCTGTTTTTGTGCCAGTACATGCTGTTTTGATTACCATGTCTTTGTAGTATATTTTGAAATCATGAAGTGTGATGCCTCCAGCTTTGTTCTTTTTTCTCAGGATTCCTTTGGCTATTCGGGGTCTTTTGTTGTTCTGAATAAGTTTTAGGATTCTTTGTTCTTTTTCTGTGAAAAATGTCATTGGAACTTTGATAGGGATTTCACTGAATCTATAAATTGCTTTAGGAAGTATGGACATTTTAACTATTTTAATTCTTCCAATCCAAGAGCATGGAATATCTTTCCATTTTTTTGTGTCTCCTTCAATTTCTTTCAACAATGTTTTATAGTTTTCAGTGTATAAGTCTTTCACCTCTTTGGTTAAGTTTATTCCTAGGTATTTTCTTCTTTTTGTTGCAATTGTAAATGAGATTGTATTCTTAATTTCTCTTTCTGCTACTTTGTTGTTAGTGTATAGAAATGCAACTGATTTTTGTATGTTAATTTTGTATCCTGCAACTTTACCATGTGCATTTATTATTTCCAAAAGTTTTTTGTGTATTAGTCTTTTCTATATATAAAATCATGTCATCTGCAAATAGTGACAGTTTCATTTCTTCCTTTCCAATTTGGATCCCTTTTATTTCTTTTTCTTGCCTGATTGCTCTGGCTAGGACTTTCAATACTATATTAAATAAGAGTGGTGAAAGTGGGCATCCTTGTCTGGCTCCTGTTCTTAGGGAGATAGCTTTCAGTTTTTCTATACTGAAAATGATACTAGCTCTGAGTTTGTCATATATGACCTTTATTATGTTGAGGTACTTTCCTTCTGTACCCATTTTATTCAGAATTTTTATCATACATGGATGCTGCATCTTGTCATATGCTTTCTCTGCATCTATTGAGATCATCATGTGATTTTTATTCTTCATTTTGTTAATGTGGTGTATGACATTGATTGATTTGTGGATGTTGAACCATCCCTGCATCCCTGGAATAAATCTCACTTGATCATAGTGTATGATCTTTTTAATGTATTGCTGTATTTGACTTGCTAGTATTTTGTTGAGGATTTTTGTATCGATGTTCATCAGCGATATTGGCCTTTAACCATTTTTAAGTGGACAATTCGGTACTATTAAGTACATTTACATTGTTGTGTAACCATCACCACCATCCATCTCCAGAACACTTTTCAGCTTGTAAAACTGACACTCTGTACCCATTAAACAATAAATCTCCATTGCCTCCTCCCACCAGCCCATGGCAGCTGCCATTCTAATTTCTGTCTCTATGAATTTTACCTACTTATATGGGAGAAGAAACTCTAGGTACCTCATGCAAGTAAAATCATATAGTATTTGTGTTTTTATGACTGGTTTATTTTACTAAGCATGAAGTCCTCAAGGTTCATACAGGTTGTAGCATGAGTCAGAATTTTCTTCCTTTCAAAGGCTGGATAATATTCTATTGCATGGGGGGCCAGCTCTGTGGCTGAGTGGTTAAGTTCACGCGCTCTGCTGTGGCAGCCCAGGGTTCGGATCCTGGGTGCAGACATGGCACCGCTTGTCAGGCCACGTTGAGGCGGCGTCCCACGTCCCACAACTAGAGGGATCTGCAACTAAGATATACAACTATGTACGGGGGTTGGGGGGGGGTTGGGAAATAAAGCAGGAAAAAAAAAATTGATTGGCAACAGTTGTTAGCCCAGGTGCCAATCCTTAAAAAAAAAAAATTCTATTGCATGCATATGCCACATTTTGTTCATCCATTGATGGATGCTTGCATTGTTTTTACCTTTTGGCTATTGCAAATAATTTTGTTACGCACATGGGTGTAAGTTTGGGGTTTTTTAAGCAAATACTTACTCCCTTTCTATTGTGGATTGATTGCACTTCCTGCTCCATTAATGTTGGAGTTGGTCCTATGTAGCATGTTGACAAATGCAATGCTAGTATACATTTTAAACACCACATGTTTATCATGGTTATTTTATACAATAGTAGGTTTATATTTGTAAATTTCTTGAGAAAATTGCCTGGCCATGCTATATAAATATTTGATTATGTATTTTTACGGAAGAAATGTTATCAATTTTCCACTGTAATCACTTCTGTTCTGCATTTCTTTACCTCATAGATTTACCCATATATCTACCATTTCATTGGCCTTTATTCCTTTGTGCCTTTCTTAGCTTCCACCTGGGGTCATTTTTCTTGTGTCTGAAAACATTCATTAGCATTTTCTTCAGTGCAGATCTGCAGATGATGAGTTCTCTCAGTTTTTGTTTCAATATTTCTTTAAGTTGCCTTCATTTTTAAAGAATATTCTTAGTTAATACACAATTCTATTCTATGTTGGAAGTTTCTTTTCCCCCATCCATGTAGAGTTTTCCTTACATTTTACTTTGACATTCCTTGTTTCTATTGAGAAATGCTTTGTTAGTTTTTCTGTTGCTCTTTTAGAGGTAATAAATTTTTTCCATGCAACTTTCCAATTTTTTTCTTTTTCGTCAGCTTTATTCTTAAATGCCTACATGTATTTTTATTTCTATTTATTCAATATGGGATTGATAAAACTTATTTATATGTGGCTTAATGTTTTTACTAAATTTTGCTAAATTTTCAGAGTTTTCTTTATAAAACACTTTATATAGTGTTTTTGTACTATTTTATGCCCTTGTCCATCCAGGTCATTCTTTTCTGAATTTTCCACCATTTTGTGTTTTTCTTACTTAGCCTATATGTTTTCTTCTGAACAATTTTTCAGTTTATGAACTCTCTCTTCAACTGTGTGTCAATTCATTGAATGTCTTATTTCAGTTATTGTGTTTTCAGTTCTACACCCTTTTATTTGATTCCTTTGATAGGGTAAAATTTCCTGTCAGGTATTTAATTCTTTTACATGTTAATCACTGATGTTTTAAGTCCGTGTATGAGAATTCCATTGTCTTGTGGAGCTATTTTTACTGTCTGAGGGTATGGTTTATTTGTTTGCTTTTTGTTTTTCAGTCCAGTCTTTGACTTCTATGTGCCACTCCTTAATTTCAAGAATTATTTTAAAACTACAGTAATCAAGAAAGTGTAATATAGTACACCTGAAAAGAAAAAAGAAAGTGTAATATTGACATAAAAATAGGCTAGTTGATAAATCCAACAGAATAGAGTCCAGATATAGGCTCTCACTTATACAGTAAGCCTGTTTTCAAGAAAGGTTTTGTAGTAGTCCTATTGTGCCATAACAAATTATCACAAACTTGGTGGCTTAAAAAAATACATATGTTCTGTTTCAGTTCTGGCTGCCAGAAATCCAAACTGGGTTTCACTTGGCCCAAATCAAGGTTGGTCAGGGCTGCCGTCCCTCCAGGGCTCTGGAGGAGAATTTGTTTCCTTGTCTTTTCCCATTTCCAGTGGCTGCCTGTGTTTCTTGGCTTGTGGCCCTTTCCCCCATCGTCAAAGCCAGTGAATCTTCTCCCTCTGACTCTCCTTTTGTTCCCATCACGTGGCCGCCTTCTTTTCTCTAGTAAATCTCCCTCTCCCTTCTTATAAGAACACTTGCGATTACATTTAGAGTTTGTCCAGACAATCCAGGATTATCTCCCCATCTCAAGATTCTTAATCAATCTGCAAAGTCCCTTTACCATTTGAGGTAACATTCACGGGTTCTAGGCTTTAGAACCTGGATATCTTTGGGGGCCATTAGTCAGCCTACCTAGATGCCAAGGCAATTCAATGGGTTAGGACTAATATTTTCAACACATAGTCCTGAAACTGTTGGAGAGCCATAAAATAGCTAGCTAGCTGGCTAGGCAGCCAGCCAGCCAGCCAGCCAGCCAAAGAAAGAAAGGAAGAAAGGAAGGAAAGAAGGATGGGAGGGAGGAAGGAAGGAAGATCTCTTTACCTAATGGCATATACAAATTTTAAGTCAACATGGATCATTGACTTAAATGGGAGAGCTAAAACTATGAAACTATAAGAAAAATTATAGGAGCATATCTTTGTATCTTGGATTTTTCAAAGATTTCTTAAATATGACAAAAAACCATGAGGTATAAAATAAAAATCAATAAATTGGTCTTCATCCAAATTAAAAACTTTTGTTCTCAAAAGACACCATTTTGAAAATAAAAAGGCATAATGACTAGGCATAAATATTTACAAAACATATATCTGATGAGCAACTTGTGTCTAGAACATATAAAGAACTCTTACAACTCAGTAGGAAGACAAACAACTCAATAAAAAAAGGGCAATGGTTTCAACATTCAGTTCATAAAAGAAGATATATTGATGACAAATAAGCACATAAGAAGACACTCAAAAAAATCTTGCTCTCCCTACAGGTATGGTTTATTACTCAACTATACAATTGTCTTTGTATTCTTTTCCAATGAAAATAAACCTCTGCTTTCTTGATCCTCCCTAAGTCACCTAACTAAATCCAAACCCTATAATAAGTACTTTCTGACAGCCTCCTACTGAGATTCCACACAGTTGCCCATAGTGTGCACTATTACTCATAGCAATTAGGAGTAAACCCAATTTGTTGGCTGGAAAGAAGGGATCAATAGTGGTGGTGACATCTAGCCCTGTAGTAACATGACGCTAACACCTTCCAACATGTTATGTAGCAATGTTTCAGTCTGATGTTAATCTAACACTACAGCCTCCTTTTGTGCACTAGAACTCCTTCCACTAGCCTACTCAAGAGCATTATTCCAGGAATTCTCCCCTCAGGAGATGGCAGAGAGTAGCTGGTATCAGCATGGACCCTACAGCTACATTGCCTGGATTGAAATCCCAGATCTGCCACTATTGTGTGACCTTGAGTAGCTTAGTTGTCTCCTCTGTGCCTCAATTGTCATATCTTTTAAAAATAAGGATAACAATATTACTTATATCATAGGATTGTGAAGAATAAATAAGTTCTATTTTGTAAGTGATTTATAAGAGGGCTTTGCTGGTTGTTAGCATGATAATGACTTCAATTAATACTCATCTCGTGAATCATCAAATTTCACTCTCCATTGGATCCTTTTCATTAATGTACAAACATGCTTCTTTATTTTCTCTTTCATTTTAAAATCCCAGATCTGCCATTATTAGCTCCACTTTGTCGTCTAGCTACTGCCCTATGTTTTTTTAAGAAGTCCTTTATAGCCAAATTCCTAGACCGTTAACTCTACTTCTTGTCTAAGTCCTCTTCTACCATTCTCCAATTTTTGCCCCACCACTCCTCTGAATTTACTCTTCTCAAAGTTACAAATCATCCCCCTCATGTTGCTAAATACAATAGTTAATTCTCAATTTTTGTTTTACTTTAACTATTAGTATTTTATATAGTTCTACAATTAATTTGTCCCTTCTGTTAGATACTCTTTTTTTTTTTTTTGAGAAAGATTAGCCCTGAGCTAACATCCCCCACTAATCCTTCTCTCTCTCTCTCTCTCTTTTTTTTTTTTTTGGTGAGGAAGATTGGCCTTGAGCTAACATCTGTGCCCATCTTCCTCTATTTTACATGTAGGATGCCTGCCACAAAATGGCTTGATAAGTAGTGTGTATGTCTGCACCCAGGATCTGAACTGACAAACCCCAGGCTGCTGAAGTGGAACAGGCAAACTTAACCACTATGCCACCAGGCCGGCCCCAGATACTCTTTCTTTACTTGGCTTCCAGTACTCTTCACGCTCCTGTCATTTCATTGGTCACTCCTTTTTGTCCCTTTTTCTAGTTATTTCCTTTGTCCTTGGCTTTTTAATTTTGGTGAATGCCAAGGGTCTTTCATTGGTCCTTTTCTCTTTTGTTGTTAGTGTCTTCACTGTCTTGGTGAGCTTATCTCTTCCTGTGACTTTTAATACTATCATACAACAGTGACTCCCCAAAGTCTAGAATAATATATATACCCACACCCTCTTGACCATCTCCAGTTCAAAATGCCTCTCCATCAATATCCTGACCTTCCTTCACCAGAGATGCTCAGCCACTAGTCCTTCCCATTTTAGTTTTTCTCTATCCTTCAGTTGCTCAGGATAAAAACTTGGTGTTATCCTTGACTTCTCTCTTTCTCTCATACCTCAGATTGAATCCTGTTTGTCTTCAAAACCTATCCAGAACTTGACTGCCTCTCATCCCATCCAATGTTATCGATGTGGTGCGATCCCTCATCACCTCTGGCCTGCGTTTCTACTATAGCCTCTTAACTGGCAGTCCTGCTTGTACTTGTAGTCATTACAATCTATTCTCAGCAGAAGGTAAGTCAGATCACAGCACTGCTCTACTCAGACCGTCATCATCTTATTCAAAGTCGTTAAAACTATCTCTGAATCCTCTCTCCTCTCCCTGCTTCCCCCTACCTAGCTGAGTCATGCTTCTGATCTCCTCCCAGGTTGGTTGTCTGCTCTCTCTTCTTTCCTTTGCCTACACTCTAGTCACATTGGTCTCCTTGCCATATCTGGAACATTATAGAAAATCATTCATCATAGGGCTTTTATACCACAGAGTCTGTCTTCCTACAAGGCTCCTCCCCAGATAGCCACATGGCTAACTCCCTTGCAGTCTTCAAGTGGTAGCTCAGATTTCACCACCACAATGAAGCCACCTTCCCTCCTCCCCTATTTAATCCTGCAGCTGCTTTTTATGTGGATAAATGCTTTATTCTCTTTATTTTGTTATTCTCTCTCATATTTTTAATAGCACTTAAACACTGTAATATACTTAGAGTTGACTTATTCATTGTTTTAATCATTTATTTTCTGTTTCCCCTGCTGGAATATATGCTCTATAACGGTAGGGATATTTACATCTTTTCCACTGATATATCCTAAGAATGTGATTAGGCACATGAAATAATAAATATTTGCTAAATGAATGAATGAATAAAAATAAAGGGATTGACAGAAGGAGATCTGAAACTTCTACCCCCCTCCAAAGATATGCTAGTATCTTTGTCTAGGAAGTCCAGTGGAATAAGTAAAAGCTTGTAAAATTTGGGTGAGCAAGAGCAAGAAATGCAACAACTTTCTCATCATTCCCTGACAAATGCAGACTACTTGTGATTTGATATATATGAGGGTTTATACTATCTCCTAAGAGTTAGTAGTCTAAGAACTATTATTTGTAAACTTCTTTATTGTTTAGAAGGGCTTACTACATTTCCAAATATTAATAATCCTGGTTTAAACTTTACGTGTTTCTTCAAATTCGTTTACTTCATAGTCTAAGTGTGGAGTCTCAAGAAACCAGTGGGTTATAAGAGCATCTGCTTTGTGAGTTATCTTACAGTTCAGCTGGGGCGAGTGGCTCTATGCTTATCTCCAGGAATGCCTTTGGATGACTGATACTGACCCTTGACCAAGATCAGGATGAATCAGGGGAGCTAGTGACATTTGAATTTTGAAACTCTGCTGGAGAGACCCAGGGCTGGTTGGTTACCTTGTTTAGGGGTGTAGTGATTAACAGCTTACATCAGGTTTAACAAGTCACAGCCTCCAGCTTTGCTATAAGATCCTCCTGGAAGCATGCCCAAGCTCTCCTGAAACCAAGACTCCTCACGCATATCTTTGTGGTTCACAGTCAGAAACCGGAGCACATCCTGTGCTAAGAATGGACCCTAGGGCACTGCACCTGGAAGCTTCTTGGGCTCCCCAGTCTTGCCTGTTCTCTCCTTCTGTTGATGTGCCACAGCTGTTGCCTTTATTAAAGGCTTAATGTGTGCATGTAATCTAGAGAGGCTTGTGACTTCTTTTACTTATACTTGTATAATTAACATAGTGTTTGTGCTTTCTTTCAAGGAATAAATTATAATCTATTTTCAGTTCTAATTTATTATTTTTTCACTGCAACTTTTTATAATGTTTAATTAGGAGAACAGATAATATTTTCACAGGTTATCTGCTGTAATAAACTTCTACTTCTCATAAATTGTCATTTTTTTCTCATTCTTTTGAAACGTCAGTAAAATACAGCTTTTAGAAAGATAGATTACAAGTCAGATTTTCATTATTGTGAGATGATTTGGATATAGTTTGGTTACTTCTTAACTTCTGTATGTCATATAAACTTTTAAGGCCATCCTGTATTATTTTTTGAGTGTGACTCTCTTTTTTTCTTAAGTAGCAGCATGGAATTATATTTCACTATAACTACGGTAACTCTGATTGTCAAACATAGTTTTAAACTTTGTTTCTTTTAAGTGATTGAAAATGAATTATTTTTCTGATTTACCCACAAAGTCTAGAAGGAATACTTCTTGGAAGTGTAGTCTCTTTGTTAATGTGCTGCATTTTTTGGACGATTTTCACAGAGCCAGAGAATTCCTAAAATGAACTTTATGGCAAAGTCATGTCATCATTGATCTGCTCAACAAAGCTTGAAGCACTAATAACTCAGAATGGTTACAATATTTCATTACCATGGAAATTGGAAGTGATGGCTATGATCTTGATGCATGAGTTGGTGACCCAAAACATGTAATGGATTCCAAGTCTCGAGGTGCTTGACAATTACATTTGTATAACCTTTTGGGATCAAAGTATTTTGATCCTAAAATGAATCCACTGAAATTTGTTAGTAAGCTGCATATTTAAGAAATTATACTGTTACTCTACTGCCTTTTATCTATTTGAATACAGATGTAAAATTTCCAATGAGGCTATATTTGTTGAATTCAAAAGTATAAAAGCATCCTGAAATAGTGCTATACTTCAAAGGAATGTTTGGATAGAAAACTTTAAATTAGAAATAGTAATAGTTAGCTAACAGTCATGCCTGTTGGTTCATTTGTAATGTATACCCTTTTCAAACTATATATTTTCTTTTAACCATAACATTTTCTTAGCTTTTACTTTCAAATCACCCTCTATTGGTTCCTGAATTTTACAAATCCTTTTGTGGCAAATACCGGCCACGTGATCACCATCACCATTTCCTCTTCCCAGGCTTCCTTGCAGTTGTGTGTGTAGGGCGGTGCAATGCCAGAATACTGGCAGAAGTGAGGTGCACCATTTGCAGTCCTACGCCTCCTAAGAGATCTTCCACATTCTCCCTTCCCTTTGTCTTCTAATTGGGTGCAGAAGATTGAGCATAGGACTCTATAACCCTATCGTACAATAGCACCTCAAGACTGAAGGACCCTTGATTACTGAATTACTGCTAGTAGGGGAGCTGCTCAGCCAACAACATCCATACCATACTTTGCATGAATAACATATACTTTTATTGACTTAATCCACTCAAATTTTAGTTTAGTTTTAAAAAAGAAGTTAACATGTCCTGACTAACACAGCTTCTTACTTTATATTTTAAAAAATGAGTACTATCTCTAAATTGTGACATTTGTGATATAAATTTTGGCATGCCACGACTTCATTGGTTAAAATTTTCTAAATTGCATCTTGTCTTAAAGCACAAGTATGCTGACAGCAGATGTAGAAAAATAAGGTAGATTTTGATCCTATTGCTTTATTTGGGGGAGGGTAGACTGAGACAGAGTCAAGATAATGTGTAATTCCTCTTGCTTCTAGAATTGTGACCAAAATTTTCATACAAAATGTTATCTGATTATCAAAACAAACAAAATCCTTTTAAAAATGGCTATCCTATGCTTTCATATTATCCTTAAATACTGAAAATCCATCCTCAAATCTCTTATTTCAGTACATTTTCCTGGGCTACTCCATGCCTTCTTGTGCGTCATATCCATGATTTACTTTGCTTTTGTAAAACATTGCAAAGTGAGACATGATTTCATTCAACGTTTACTCAGTGCAAATTCATTGAAGACCTCATGTCTGCCTGATGATATGTTAACTGCTGAGTTATACAACAGTGAGCAGCTGTACCTGAATCCTGCTCTAATAAACTTGGGATCTAGTAAGGAAACAGATTCACAACAGTTAATTATATAAATAATCGACAATTACAATTATGATAAGGAAATTGATATTGAGAGATACGTGAGAGTGTGTTATAAGGGACCTAATCTAATATAGGGAAATGGAGAATACTTACTGAGAAAGGGACATTTAAAATGGGACATTACCAAAAAAGAAAAAAATTGTCCCAGACCTGGTTAACTTCGTAAGGAGACATTCCTGTCAGTTTAGCGAGTTAGGTCTCCATAATCCCGATCACAAAGTATAGATCTACATTGTCCAGAGGGGGGTTTTAGCTTAGAATTTTTATAATGAGGAATGTTCTTTCAAAAATCTTATTTACTTAAGGAATTATATTCTGAATTCTCCGACAGTTTGTTAAGATGGGCTCTCCGAATTTCACAGCCCAAGACAAAAGGTAACAGCAATTGAGATCACTTTAGCTGCTGGAGAATTGAGATTTTTATCAGAGGGTGAATTGAAGTGATTTACGTTATAATATAAAGTTTGGGCTTCAGAGATAAGAATGATTGTCTCACATTCAACTGGACTTTCACTCAAACTAATACTAAAAGCTGTCCATTAGATTACTCTAGCCAGAGTGAAGCATTAGGAAATCAGTGGAAGATCTGAGCACGCTCATTTTTGCAGTTCAGCCTGCGCTGGAGACCTCCCCGCCTCTCCTACTCTCAGCTTCTTTAGCCTTAGCCATTGCAGCAGCAGCAAGCTTTGCACTCCGTCCTCCTCTCCACTTTGGACTAACAGCATTCTGCTGCAGGGTCCCCTGAAGCCCCTACGGGAAGATGCCTGCAGTAATCCACTCAGCGCTCACCCACGAATGCGAGAGCTTATGCCCTATGGGGCAGCCTTTCACCAGTGGGACATGGGAGCTGGTGGATAAATTTTCCCCAGTTTCCATCCCATGAGAGGACAATTCTAAATTATTCTTAGAAGGTTTTGGCAGTATCGAATGATAGCTTTCCACGGCAGTGATCAGCTTGATAATGTATACTAGAATTGGATTTCTCTCTTTTCCTGTTTTCCTTTTCTCAATCCTAGTTATCAGGATCACTTCTAAAACTAAACTACCTGACTGTACGCCCTATTCTCAGGTTCTGCTTTCGGGGGGGACCCTAGGCTAAGACAATTGCTTCTCAAAGTGGCCACAGAAAGCACACCGTCAATATGGAATACTGTAACGGGAGCACTTGGTGCTCAGATGATGGGGTCCTGTTTTGGGCGCTGACTGGCAGACGCTTTTAGTGAGAGGTAGCACATGCTCCTGGACTAATGCTACTCCGTTCCTCTGCCAAAATCAGCTCAATATGCTAGTGCTAAGCTGAGATCAAGTTCTGCTGCATTACAATCACACACATAGCTGGCCCCAGAAGGCAATAATGAAAAGAAATTCTCCCAGTGGGCAGATCTGTGGGTAATGGACTTCTCTATTCACTTTTTATAGAGAGAGAAATGGCATGGGTATGTAAAGACTACTGGGCAGAGATGAGCAGCTTAGCTTACTGATCAGGAGCCCAAAAGGAGCAAAATTAGAAAATTGGAGCGAGAAAGTTAGGTGAAGAGGCATTTGTATGGATTAATGGGAAAGTCTCTCATTAAAGTTTCCTAGAGAACATCTATAGCAGATGAAAAACTGAGTAACCAAACAAAGAGTGTGATTTGTTCTGTGGATGTCACCATCACTCAAGGAGACCACCCAGCTGCTAATGGACACCTTTTGCCAGGGAGGGGACTCGTCCTTAATAGAACTGATGACTACTCTGGATATAGGTTTGTTTTCCCTGCCTGCACTGCCTGTACCAGCCTCACATTCTAAGGGCTTGGCATGCCTGATTTATTAATTAGAGATGTATGATTTAAAATACACAAAATCTTCAACTTAATTCCATTACTAGGAATACATCCTACAACAGCATATATAGTACTTGCATAAAGAGTTATATGTAAAAATAGTCATGGCATTTTTGTTTTTAGTAGCAAAATAGTTGAAACAACTTAATAAGGAGAACTTTTATAAATGTTGGTATATACATAAAGTGAAATTCTATATGGTCTAAAAATAATACAGATATGAATGGAATAATATGGAATTATTATTATAATTATATATCTCCTAGATATAGTGTTAAATGAAAGAAGTTGCAGTATGTGTGTTATGGTACTTTTGGTATACAGAAAATGTATGTCCATGTCTAAATTATTATTTCTATTTCTATTTACATATATACATATATTCTTGTATGTGAATGAAATAAATTGAAACAAGATGTGGTCATTCTATGTAATAAAGTGAGATAGGTGGTGGAAAATTCAGCTCACTCTTCTAGGAGTTAGATATCATTTTTACAGAGATAAAGTTAATTAGTTGAATACTAGTGCTGTTTTAATTTGATCTTTGCTAAATATTGTTAAATTTATTATATTTACTGAAATATTTAGTGTTTCTATTATGTTTAATATTTAGGTTAAAAAGTGAATTTGGTTGTTGCTTGAAGGGAAATATGAGAATACCAGTAGACCTACTAAATTGATAGACTCTGGGCTGGCTTCCGGGTAGAAGTAGTTGACCCCTGGCAGATGACCCTAGTTGTACAGAGACAAGGACTGGGAAAAAGGATTTGAAAATTAGAGCTCCATTTTTGAAGAAAAGGAATTACAAAACAGTAAATCAATTCAACATAAACGTATTGATCCTTTCCTATGTACTGTTGGACATCATAGAAAGAACAATGACCACAGCAAGCTCCACTTGCCTTCCTAGGCTGGGTCCCACTGGTGTTCCTTCCATCACCATTAGACTGGAGGTTCGGGTTACCAAAGAAAAAGAGAAGTCAAAGGTTTTAAAGTCCTCTTTCCCCTTTCAAATGCAGTGCTAAACAGGGTTCAAATATTCTGAACAATACATTGTGCCCACCACTGATGGTAAAATTCTTCCATGGTGGTTTATCCAGAACCCCACGTGTGGTTTATTGGCCCCGAGGGAGACAAGAAGGTGTCTCTGCCCATATCCCAAAGCAGACTGGAGGAAACAGGCAACTCCTTTTTGCATTAGCACCCTGAGACAAAAAACATGCAAATCTTCCTAATATGAAATCACAACTCAGTCTCATCATTCAAAGGACGTTGAATGCTGACATTCAGCTCCTCACTCCCCCCCCCTGCTCCCACAATTGCCAAGTTTTTCTTTATTTTGTAAGAAAAGAACAGAAAGCGAAGATATATGATCTCAAAAAAGATTTCAGCAAGAAATTTAGCAAATGTTACTTTTGCCTCCTTTCTTGGTATAGTTTATTTTCTGAGAAATGTGTCTATAGTTTTTGGTGTGTCTGAAGAAAATTGTGAATAATCACTGTATGTAGAATCCTTGCGTTAGATGCTGTTGATTGCCACCCAGCATCCATTTCCCCCTTCTTTTTGGCTAACTAAATCCCAATTCTCAGGTACCCAACCTTCAGAGAAGGACACTTACATCCTTAAAGTAGGGATAAATGGTAATTTTTATTAGTCTAATATGTGGTTATCAAACTTTTTGTTCTCAGTTTTTATGTGAGTTAAATAAATCCATATTTACCATATTATAAATTAAAATCTGTGAAATTTTAAGCTTATTTTTAATTAATTTACTTGAAAATAACAACATTGTCCCTATGCCGTGTTAACATAAATAACATTTAAAAAAATAATTGTCTCAAATGAAATAAATTTTGTGAGAAGGGTGAGATTGTTTTATACTTTTGCAAATCTCTTTAATATTTACCTTTAATAGAGATTCTCATAACTACTTCTGCACTCAGTCTGTTGTAATGTGTTGTTTTAATTTATATATGTAAAGAAAATCCAGCCTCATTGAGACACATAGTTGAAAATCGGAGAAGTGTTTTAAAAACACACGTAGAAAATTGCAGCAATTTTTCTTTGATATTATATCAAACAACAAGTGGTATTTTCTTAGAGATAGCTGTAATGTGGAATCTGAATGCTTATCAATGAACATCTCATACTCTATTATATTGAAATCCATTGGTCTTTCTTGCAATTTGGATAATTACGTAACATCATGTATTGGTTATTGGAAAAATACTGATTCACTGAATTCACAGATCTTCAAAAGTATTGATACTTGATTATACAGTATTTTAAAAGATTACATTTCTTAATACAACTTGTAAATATCACCACCAATCTCATGAAAAAAACCTTTAAGTATGGAAAGCTGTTGACCTCATAAAGGCAGATACAAGTTTTCCAAAATTCTGTTTCAGTCAAAAGCTCAAATATTAGCAACAAATACTGTCAGCTTTCCTTGAATTAACAGGCTCACTTTGTTAATTTTTTTAAAATGTCTGCCAAATAGCTAAGTCTGAATTTTCATGGGTTTTCTGTCATTATTTCAAGCAAAAATGGCTTCTCATGTGAAATTGAAGATAAAGCAGTTAAAGTTCCCCTGGATTAGGATGAAATTGTGCCTGTACACACAAGGTTAACATGGGAAACAAAGTACCCACAGTTTCTGAGCTTTCCCTGCAGAACAGCAGAAGGAACTAAGAGAGTAGCCTTGCTGCCAGCCCTCCACCTGACTAAGCATCACACAGGAGCACTGAGAAGCTAAAATGACTGATTGTAAGGTTGACGGCATAGACTAAAGATCCACCACATGCAAGATGTAGAACTCCCCAGAATCTGCACATGAGGCCCGTGGAGAAATATGAAAGACAGTTAGCCCTGCACAGAGAACTCTTAGAACTTCAGCCCCTAGGGTCTCTTGCTCTCCTCTCTATCTTATTCTCACAATATGCTTTGTTAAACACTTAGAGCTGCACGTAGGCAAGCTAATCTGTAAGCACCAGAAAGAATAACTTGTTAGCAGAAAATTTGTGTCCTCTGCCCAGACTGTTGCTTCTGTCCCGGATAAAGAAGTAACTGAGGGTTTCTTACATTTTTCAGGAATGTTGCAGATTAGCTACAGAGAGGTGCCCAACGTTCTGTGGTCATCCATCTCCTGACGCTCCTGAGCCCCCGCCACAACCCCGTTTGCCTTATATAAGTCATTTCCAAATCAGTTCCCTTCAGACGGGTGTTTTTAGGACGGTAGTCCGCCATCTTCTGCTTTGCTAGCTTATCGCTTATTAAAATTCTTTCTCTACCACCACCTGCTTGGCCTTTTATCTTGCAGTGAGCAGATCGAGTGCTTACGTGTTATCACATGGAAAACATACTAGTTCATCTTACAATACAATCCACAAGAGCTTTTCCTTGAGACAACCATTGTACTTCATTATGTTGCAGAAATGTTTTATGCCTGCTTCCTGTTTACTCACACAGCATATTAAAGAGTTATACACTGAAGGGTTAAAGTCTAATAAAATAAATATCTTTTTTCTTGTTTCATCAAGGACATTCTTAAGTTAAACTGCCATTTTTTTGCTTTTAAGAGCAAGTGCATGGCAGTGAAGAATGCGATGACCACTAGTACAGTTTGGCGCCACTGCCTTGACGTGTGCTAAGGTGCTAGCAGTTTTACACACCATTACTTGCTCCATCATTCAATATAGTGAAAAGGCAAATAATGCCTTAGTATTATAATGAAAATGGGTTTGACCTTGTAAATGCTCTGAAAGATTCTTGGGGGCCACATTGACCCATAGGTTGGTTCAGTTGGTTTAGGAACAGCATGTTACCCAGTTCTAATCAATGAGACGTGAGGAGGGGTCTGCCAAAGAGTCTTTCGATGACTTTCCTAACTCTTAAGTAGACACAATGAAAAACATAGCTCTTTTCTATAAGGAGTTGTCTTCTCCAGATATTTACGGTATGGATGTGAGTCTCAGAACTGCTTCAGTCAACCTGAAACCGTGGTGGTCATTAGGGCCAAAGAAAAAGCTGACACAGAGAATGGCAAAATTTTCAAAAAGCAATAATAATAAGGAAAGAAGCTGGATCCTTTATGGTGTCATAAAGCTACTCTGAATAACTATCCGTAAAACCTGCTAACCATCCTTTATTGTTACATGAGATGATAAACAGTCTTACTATTTAAATACAGTAGAGTTTGGATTTTCTGTTACTTGTAGTAAAAGGCATCCTAATGGATAAGTTCCATCGTCTTTTTACCCAAGAAATGGAAAAACAATCACTACACAGTTATAGGAGAAATTACCCCTGCGTCACCCATTATACAAAGAGGAAACTGAATCTCGCAGGAAAATCTCTCTGATTAAAGAAGGGAAATTATGTCAGATTGATAGAGAAACATGTGCACTTGATCCTGGGAGACTGCTAGACTCCTTGAATTGCCTATGACTAGATGTAGGTTGATTTCTAGATTATAGGATGGAATTGAATCTCTAGGAACAAACTAAGAGATTTCAATTTACAAAATTGTTAGATGTAAAGGCAGGGAAATGTTCAAAAATCCACAAAGAATTACTAGATCAATTAAGTTACCCACATATTTGGATGTTCAGTAACTTGGAACATTGATTTACCAGCTTCTGCCTGTATTGCAAGGGACTGAGCTCATCCTAGAACATGCATGTTGTGAAAAAAATGAAATCTCTTGTAAACAAGTTAGACAACATCTGTTACAAAGTTTCTCTGTGGAACAGCGTTGATTTTAATTCCAGTAGTACTCATTGCACTCACTCTTGCCTGGAGGTAAAGTACTTTAATGAAACTTGTCAAGTGAATTGATGACCAAAATAAGACAAAGAAAAATACCCACACTGTGATAAACCTTTTGGTTTGCACAGGAGAAAGTTACTCAAATGCCACCATTTCTAGTAAGTGTTGAAATTGTTTTAAACAAGCACATTAAGCACCATGTTTTCTCCCTTAAACTATGCTTTCATTGTAAAAATAACATATACACAGCAAAGAAAATTTAGCAAGTAAGATAAGGATGGAAAATATTTTTCTATAAATCAAATTACCCAAACACAATCACTGATAGTTTTTGTATATTCACAATTTAGTCTTTTTTTAAATTTAGCATCTTTTTATAGATAAAATTGCACCGTTGTATATATAATGTGTATTTTATAATTTCCTTATTATAGTTTCATTTAACTCAGTGAATTAAAGTAATTGTAAAATGAAACATTGAATGAATTTGCACAAGTCACTTAGCTACTCACCTCTTGTTGAATATTCAAATTGTTTCTTAATATTTACCATCACACACAATGCTGAGATGAAATCCTTTGGCATAGTTTTTATATTTAATAAACAGGTAGGGCTACCACTTTAATATGGTTTTCCAAAGAATAATTAACAAATCAAATAATATGAAAAATAACACCTGGTTATTTTTGTATAACCTAATGCCTTTCCAACATACTATACGTATTTATACAGTAAATTTACAGTATATGAGAGAGTCACTGTTTCATTACTTCTTCCTCATGGAATTATAATTTTAATATTTGTTAATATAAATTGAGTAGTCAATAATATAACACTGCCAGCTTTTATAGTTTTTATAACCATGTAGACAAGTGTGTCTAACATAGGAAAATCTTGGGCTGTTCAAGGATCTAGGAGATTGCAATGTTTCACTTTATTATTTTTATTTTCATGTTTATTCAATATACAAAATTTGGACAAACATGAATGTAGAAATAACAAAATGACAGATCCAATAGGGCCCGGTGAGGTAAGTGGCTTGAGTCATACAAGTACAGAGCTGGATCTTTTTTAATCTAAAATTTTGATATTTTGTTCATCATGGATATTCTGCATTTTTATATTTTATATTTTTAAATCTTTCCTTAAATATTATTCACTGCTACTACTGAATTTCTTGTCACTTCCTTAAATTTTGTGTTTGCAAAGAGTGCCTTACTTTCCTCATCCTAGTCAGAATTATTGCCTAAACATCAGCCTGAAAGTATTTTGTATAAATTTTCTCAATTCAAATGTCAGATATTTTCCTCAAACATCTTAAACTTAATTTTTTTGGTGAGGAAGATTCACTCTGAGCTAACATCTGCTGCTAATCTTCCTCATTTTTTTTTTTTTTTTGCTTGAGGAAGATTAGCCCTGAGCTAACATCTGTGACAATCTTTCTGCACTTAGTATGTGGGATGCCACCACAAAATGGCTTGACAAGTGGTATAAGTCTGTGCCCAGTATCTGAACCTGTGAACCTGGGCCACCACAGCGTAGCATGCTGGACCCAACCACCGCAACACAGGCCTGGCGACTTCAACTTAATTTTTTTTGAAGAAGAAGATTAGCCGTGAGCTCATGTCTGCTGCCAATCCTCCTCTTTTGCTGAGGAAGATTGGCCCTGAGCTAACATTCATGCCTATCTTCCTCTACTTTATATGTGGGACACCTGTCACAGCATGTCTTGATAAGTGGCGCATAGCTCTGCACCCGAGATCTGAGTTGGCGAACCCTGGGCCACGAAAGCAGAGTGTGTGAAGATAACCGCTATGCCGCTGTGCCAGCCCTTAAACTTAATTTTTAGTGTCACTTTATTCCTAACAATAATTCTTATTTCATTGTACTCTTCAGCAAGATTACACAATGTGATACAACTTTAGTCAATTAACGATTCCATGACCATACGGGCATAAAGCACTTTATAATTTATGATACATAAAGGAAAATAAAAAGTAGACTTTATTAATAAAAATATGACATGACAAAAACATTCTAGTTTTTATAAAACAAAAAATATATATCTTGCAAAATTATCATAAAACTACAGAAACAACTCATATATGTTAACTCTGCAGACCAGAGATGTCCAATAGAACTTTCTGCAGTAGCGGAAATGTTCTATACCTGTGCTGTTCAGTGTGGGAGCCTCTAGCCAATGTGGCTATGAACAGTTGAAATGAATAACTTAATTTTACATTTTATTGAATTTTTACTCATTTAAACTTAAATAGCTTCATGTATCTAATGGCTACTGTAATGGATAGTATTTACAGACCCTGTGCCATGTCTTAAAGGATGAACTAATATAAACTGCTTATTTCAGTTTACATTTGATCCCAAATGTTACCTGGGCCTATGGATTTTCCCAAACCCAGTGGTGGCAGCTCAGGAATGGAAGCGTGTTTTTCTTTTAAAAAGTAAAGTACTTGGAAACTTGATGGGGAATATTTGACAAATAACTTAAATCCCATCAACCACTTTTTTGACAAATGCTTTACAGCTTCTGAACATCTCGCAAATTATTCCTAGTCTTGTGTGTTTTAGGAGAATATTTGCCTCCATAGGATCTTCCTTAGAAGAGATAGAAAAAAAGATTTTCATCTGTGTCGAGAGGATAATCCTGAAACTTAAGCTAGCTGGGAAAAAAAATCACAGAAACATCAATGTATGATTTGCATAGAACAAACAAAGCCCAGAAAGCCTGCTTTTGATAGTCTGCTTGAGAATTTTTTATTATCAGCTCAGTGTAAACTCCATGAGCACCTGAGCTCTGTGTGATGGCAGAGCTAAAACCTCTGTGATCACATGGAACACCTTGTTAGTTTCCATCCCAGGAAATAATGGAAGACCCCACAGGTACATACAATGAAGGACAGGTCTCAGGGGAAATACAGCGCTCTCTTTGGCAGGGATGTAATTGTATTTAGAGTGTTGACTAATGATATCACACGGTGATGGTTAATTATCTGAAGTGATTTTAGGTAGCTTGCTTCAAATGATTAGTTACTTTAAATGGTAAAGTACAACATTCAAAGCTTCCTCTTCTGATTGATTTTGCAAACGATACCTGGAAACTAAAAGAAAGCACAGTCTTCATTAGTAGACAATAGAACCCTGTGTTTGGATCTGTGGACTACTGTTTGTACGTATTTCTGTGAGTTTTTCCTTGAATTTTGAACAAATGTCAAAATAATTATTTGCATGCTACAACATGGCCACTATGGAGTCCAACTTAAATTAAGAAAAATGGTCCACTTAAAAAACAAAAGCAGAATAAGACACATGAGAAGCTAAACAAACAATTTTAGAAGAAAATATAGAAACATTTTTTCATGAATTCAAGGTGGGGAAGAATTTCTTACACAAACCATAAAAATGCCAACCATTAAAAAATAAACATGATTGATAAATTCTACTACATTATGTTAAGAAGACTGCACATCAAAAGACACGATGAAGAAGTAAAAAGAAGCCAAATCTGGGAGAAGATCTTTTTCATACGTAACAGACGACCCTCAGAGAGTTATTATTTACAACATATAAAAAACCAAAAATCAATTATAGAGCAAACAAGCCAGGAGAAAAATGAGCAAAACATAATAATAAGCATTTTATAGAAGAGAAAATAGGAACTGTCAATAAACATAGGAAACGATTTTCAATTTCATTAGTAATTAGGAAATGCGAATTAAATCCATAGTGACAGCATTTTACACAATCTAGGATGGCAAAGTTAACAAGAGCTTCTGAGCATGTGAATGAAAGAAACCTCATATACTGATGTTGGCATGTAATTGGTACAGCTACTTTGGAAAGCAATCGGGAATTATCTTGTGAAGCTGGATGTGGTCATCTGTAAGTTTCAGTAATTCACTCCTAAAATGATAATACAGTTATATTCCTGCCTAGGTAAACCAGGGCATATATGTAAAGATGTTCTTAACTAATAGTAACTGTTTTAGCAAAAGACAGGAAGTGACTCAGATTGTTTTGACAACGAAATGCATGCAATGGGATGTTACACAAAAATGGAAACTCAGTGACCAATCGCTGCAATAGTTTGGATGCAGTTAAAAAAAACTGTCAAGTGAATCTTTTTCTAAAGATAAGGTACAGCATTTCTTTTTATAAAGTTCATAAAACCCTCAAAGAATGTGTTTTTAGTGATTAATATATACTCTTAAAAAACAACAAGGAAGTGATTTTCTCAAATCACAAAAATGGTTGTAATGGGGATGTGTGTCAAGGTAATGGATAAAGCCATTGTTGGTAATTTTTAATTCTTTGGTTGAGATTTGAGGTTACAGATTTGTATTTAACAACTGAAGATGTATGTTAATTAAATTTTTATATTTTGCAAGTATTACATTAAAAATTAAGGTCAGGGGCCAGCACCATGGCTAAGTGGTTGAGTTTGCGCACTGTGCTTCTGCGACCCAGGGTTTTGACCGTTCGTATCCTGGGCACAGACCTAGCAGCACTCATCAAGCCATGCTGAGGCGGCACCCCACATAGCACAACCAGAAGGCCCTATAACTAAAATATACAACTATGTACTGGGGGGGGGGGGGGGGGTTGGCATAGAAAAAGAAGGAAAAATAAAAAAAGATTGGCAATAGATGTTAGCTCAGATGCCAATCGTTAAAAACATTCCATAATTGGATCTGGGGTTGATCTGTTCTACCAATAGATTTGTTAAAGGACTTACACAATAATCAACTGTTTCCTGAGGAAAGATCGTCGTTTTCCCTTTGTCCTGATTAATTATTTTCTGAGAGAAACTATATTTCATTTCTTACTTATTAGTCAGGACATCTGAAGAGTTAATACATATGTGATGTTAACATTAAATATCTGTGGTAGTGTTCTAGCAGATAGATTCATTTTATTTAACTGTTTACGTTTGGTCCTCTTCACTGTAGAATTTCAATATCCCGGAAAAATATTCTTAGCAGATTTAACCTCATTTTAACTGTTCTCTGATTTCAAAAAAGTGATAGCCATCTCTGCTTCTTTTCTATGTGGTACTATCTGTCGTAATTAGGTTCTAAATGCATGAACCTAACATAGAAATAGACAGGGATGCCCTGTTTTGTGATGAAATGATGTAAGCTTTGCACTTTCTTTTTTACTCATGATTTTGAATAGCGTGCTGATCCATGCTTGCTCAGGTCTGTATTTTTGCCTATCATCCAGCTGATAGTCCTAGAATAGTGTTGAGCAAGTGAAAGATTGAAGCATTATCAATATAAATTAAATATTTTGTTATAATTGTACTTTAATATTAGAAAATTATCATATACTTTATTATGTAAAGAATTACTACATGGTTTCTTATTAAGATACACATTGTACTTCAAAGAAGGATTTTTCTGTCACTTTAAGGTATTTCGTAGTGATAGTTTATTACTTTTCAGTAATTGTATTTTTATAAAGGAAAATAATATAAACAAGATTTCCAAACTGTACATTTTTACTAGTCTCATAACTAAAAATGTCATTACAACTGTTTTAAATAATTTGACATTTCTGCTTTGCACAAAGTAGATTTAAACATTGAGTCTTATCCAGTGATAGGAAACTGCCCATTCTCATATTCTTTGTGCTTCTGTTTTATGATTTGAATTTAGGATGAGTATTGCATACAATAAAATGACCCTTCTAGACTGAACCAGCTAGATTAGTTACAGCTCAGGAAGCAGTTTGTAGAATAATAAAGCTGTCGTTGCCTTGTGCTTTCCTATTTGCTGTTTTTATTTTTATATTGGTGGTAGTACATTCTACACCAGAGCTTTATGAAAAATAAGAATCATGCCTCCAGCAAAAGTACACTTTGTGTACCTAGCACCAAGCAAAATATTCCACGAATAAAATCCAATGTTTGGGTTCAGCTGTTAAAAGGACTTGATATTCACAAAGTACATTAGAAAAGTACATGAGTCAAATTGCTGAACCCCAAACTTCAGCTAAATCAAATGTATTTCATCTTCACATATTAATATTTATTGAATTAGTATGTCAAATAAATGAATTTAATCACCAAAGTTGGTATAGTATTCCAATATTTGTTATATTTTAAATGCTTACATATTTGTTACCTTATTAGGTTTACCTGATTGTATTAATTAAAAATGCAATTAAATTGCTGTTATTTTAAAGTTATATAGCTTTGTTTTGTATACATCAAACCAAATAATTATTTTATTTATTATTATTTTTTTAAAGATTGGCATCTGAGCTAACAACTATTGCCAATCTTCTTTTTTTTTTCCTGCTTTATCTCCCCCCCCCTCACTGTACATAGTGGTATATCTTAGTTGCAGGTCCTTCTAGTTGTGGCATGTGGGACGCCACGTCAATGTGGCCTAACAAGCGGTACCATGTCCATGCCCAGGATCCAAACCTGTGAAACCCTGGGCCACTGCAGCAGAGAGCACGAACTTAACCACTCGGCCACAGGGCTGACCCTCAAACCGAATAATTATTAAAAAAACTGATCTAAATACGTTAGCAGTTGACCTGGTAAGCTGTAAATTTATTTGATAGAGTATTAGCCCAGGAAAGTTTCTTCGTAAAGGTACTATCTGTAATTTTAGCTACTGCCTGTATGTTATTAGCCAAACATTCTATTTCATTAGTATTTTTCTCACAACAACCTCGTCAGGCGGGCATAATTATCCTCAACTTACCATTGAAAACTTTAGGTCAAAGAGATTGAGAAATTTATCTGTGAATTTAAGCCAAGGAAAGGAGAATTCACACTAAAAAACTTTGCTTATTAACTAGTTTTGTGGCCTTTCTAATATAACTTTTATTTGACTTACACATTTCACAAACATTTGATAAGAAATGGAATTAAATGTGTAATATTACTTTGAAAGTTTAATGTTTGCTACAATGTTCATGATAAAGTAGCATACCACTCGTCTGGCACATACCGCAGTGGAGGGGCGCCCTCTGTTTTAGTCTGCTTGGTCTGCCATTACAGACATACAGGTCTGCCACGCTGCCATAGACAGCGTGGCTTAAACAACTGAAATTTATTTCCTTACATTTCTGGAGGCTAGAAGTCCAAGATCAAGGTGTCAGCAGCGTTGGTTTCTTCTGAGGGTCTCTCTCCTTGGCTCGTAGATGGCCATCTTCTCCCTTATGTCTTCACATGGTCTTCCATTTGAGCATATCTTTTCCTAATCTTGTAAGAACACCAGTCATATTGGATTGGGGCCCACTCTAATGATCTCGTTTAGCTTTAATTACCTCTTTAAAGACCCTGACTCCAAATATAGCCACATTCTGACGTACTGAGTGTTAGGACTTCAACACATGAATTTTTAGGGTACACAATTCAGTTCTTAACTCCATCAAGGACTCTGGCTTTTGCTTTCTACATTGTATTTGCTCTACTGTGTGGGTTAAGCATAATGAAAATATATTACATTGCAATTTGAAAAAATATTTTTAAAAGTAATTAAGATATATTGAGTAGCCAAATAATATGTCACTGTGTCCATGTTAAAATATATAAACTTTATGTGCAAGAGAAACCACTTCAATTCTCACTCTCAGGCAATTTACTCACTTTTTTAAACACACATTTAAACATGTTTGGTTACCTGGCTTTCTAGCTTACTGCAAATTAAAACCAGCAAATTATAAAGAGAAAGAAGTATGCCAATTAGAGGGTGGATAATTGGTAGCAGCTTGAACTATGGAACTCTAAATAAAAAAGGAGGGAGGTATTGACACACACATACACACAAGCACACAGACACGTAGAAGCTTTGGGTCATTTAATATAAAGGCAAACATTGAAACCCCTCAAAACCTCTATAAGATCAGTATATATTTATAGAGGATAATAACTTACAATAATAAGGGTAAACCTAGGCCAATAAGAAAAATGTGAAAAAAATGATCCGTTGTTAAAGAACACAGATAATATTTAATTAAAAAAGACTGCATTTATTGAGAAAATGTTAAGATTTAATATGTGTATGTTTATGTTAAAACATTTTGTCTTCAAGAGATCTACTAACTTGATTATAATATATTATTTTTTCAAGTTGCTAGGTTGGTTTGCTAATATTTCGAGACATTTTAGCATCTGTGTGCATAAATGGGAATGATGCGAATGTCTCCCTTTTCATTGTCCTTTTATGGTTCCATAATCTCATATTTGCTGTATCATAGAATGATTTGGAGAATATTTCCTCATTTATATATGCTCTGTGAGATTGGAGTGATTTGTTCCTTGAAAGATTAATAGAACTTGCCTTTAAAGTTTTTGAGCCTGAGATTTTCTTTGTGTGAAAAATACTTTAATATTAAAGTTTCTTTAAGAGGATAATTATTATTCTTGTATCAATTTTTATAAATTATATTGTTCTAGGAATTTTACCATTTCATCTAAACTTTTAATTTTCATGGACGTTTTTTATAATCTCCTTTTACTTACTGAATTTTTAGTCCACTTAACATACTAGAAGTTTAGAACACTTAATGTGAAGGATCCTTTCCTGATTTCTATGCTACTCTTTAGTGTTTCACTTCTGTCATATATTTAATCTGGATGTATTTAGTTAGCTACTATAAAATGACAAATCACACTAAAACCTAGTGGCTAAAAACAAACATTTATTTAGCTTAAAATTCATGGTTCTGAAATCGACTCTGGACTCAACCGGTAGTCCTGGTCTCAGCTGGACTCCTCGTGTGTCCACAATCTGCTGTGGCTCAGCTGGGCGCCTCCCCACCTGGGGTTGGCTGGCTGTTGGCAGAGACATGTTGGTTCTTCTTTACGTGGCCTTTCTTCTTCCAGCAGGTTAGCCTTGACTTGTTCACGTGGAGTTGGTAGAGTTCCAAGAGAGGAATCAAAAGCACACTAGGTCTTTTGTGGCCAAGGTTTGGGACAGGCACTTCCCTTCTGCTCTATTCTGTTGGTTAAAGCACACCACAGAGACAGATCCGATTCAGCGAGCTGGAAAGTAGTCTCCATCTTTTAACAGGAGGAATTTGAAAATCACATTACAAAGGGCACAGATACAGACAAGGATGAAGAACTCTGACCATTTTAGCAATTAATCTGGCATTATTTTTTAATATTGAAAACATTTGATTATATTTATCTGCATTTTTACCAATTCCGTTTCTTACCATTCTTTCATCTCACCTCATACTCTAGAATAATTTCCTTAGTTCTCTAATACATCAATTAGAATTTCCTTTAGTGAAACTTTTGTGCTTTTTGTGAACTTTGAGGTTATCAAGTTTTTGTTTATCCGTTTACAACTATTCTTAAAAGAGAGATTTTTCTGGGAATCCCATTTCATGTTGCCACTTCAGTATTTCTAAGAAAATTTTCAATGTCGTCTGGACTCCATTATTGAGATGTCTAATTGTCATTGTTTTGTATGTCTTTTGTTGGGGGCTGCTTTGAAGATCTGTTTCTTTTGTGTTCTGTAGCTTCAATGGAATATACAAGGGATGAGTTTCTTTTTTTATTTGTCCTCTTTGTACTTTGTATATCTGTGGCTTTACAATCTCATCAGTCTTGGACAGTTTCCATTCGTTGCCTCTTCATTCTATTCACCTACTCTATATACAGAATTGATATCTATTCTCAATGCCAATTATATGCGTATCATACTTTCTCATTTTATGCTCTGAATCTCTTAAGTTCTTCATAATTTTCATTTCCTTGCTCAATATACTGTATTCTAGATAATCCCTTTAAGTTTGCCTTCGGATTTATTCATTTTCTCCAACCTGCTGTTCAAACCATCCATTTTGTTTTTAATTTCAACACTTTTATATTTCATTTCTCAAAGTTCTTTCTTATATTTTCCTGGCCATTTTTTATAGTTTCTTGATCTAAAATTAGCTTTTATTCAGTTTTTCATTTTTTAACAGTATTTTATACTTAAGTTATATTATACTCTGTATCGATTATTATGATCTCTGGGTTTGTAATGTTTAATTTGTTCTTTCTATTCACTGTCACTCATGATTCTACTGTTGCGTTTAGTAATTTTTTTGTAAGTCTCTATTGTTTTAAATGGTTGTTTTGTTTTTTTTTAAAAGATTTTATTTTTTCCTTTTTCTCCCCAAAGCCCCCCAGTACGTAGTTGTATCTTCTTCGTTGTGGGTCCTTCTAGTTGTGGCTAGAATGTGGGACGCTGCCTCAGCGTGGTTTGTTGAGCAGTGCCATGTCCGCGCCCAGGATTCGAACCAACGAAACACTGGGCCGCCTGCAGCGGAGCGTGCAAACTTAACCACTGGGCCATGGGGCCAGCCCCTGTAAGTCTCTATTGTTTTAAATAGACATCTGACAGAGCCTGTGCCTTTCTTCACTGAGGATTTGTATGTTAGATTCCATCAGAAGCCCGTGGTCACTATAGTCTAAGAACCACATTATACTACCTTACAGACCCTTCACTTAATATGGGTTTCTCAGACCACCCTCTCAATCTTGGAAAGCCCCAAGTCTTAGCTCCCTGATCACTGCAGTGAAAATGTTGGCATTTCCTTCTAGAGCCACCCCGTCCTAGGGATCCCTACCCTATGGCTTGCTTACCAGTTACTGCTCCCTGCCTGGTTTCAACCATTGCGTAAGTGTATTTCTGTATGATTGTAGCAATTTAGATTATTTTGTAGTAAACAAAATGATGCAATAAATTATATTTGTTGTATTCCATCAAAGATACATTTGTATTTTACTAAGAGGGCTCTTCAAGTACCTGGTCTACCATCTGGTCATGAGCGCAAGCATACAAGAAGATTATCATCCAAAATTGTTATGTGCAATGCACAATTTACAAAGGTAACATATAATTATCAAAAAATTTAATTTATATGAGATAAATATATGATATATATGAATAAAGTAGTGTTTGATAATTTGATATTAGTTTTTCAGTGATTATGTCTCTGTTCTCAATGGGATACCAAATTTTCAGATATGACTAGGGATGTCGTTGAGTTCACAGTGTGTAGTTAAGTAGTTTGGAGATCACTGTGGGAAGCAATGAGGCATACTAACTTGCACAAAAGTCAGACAGACGACTTGGAAGCCATGTCCTTTGAGCTAGTTAGTTAAATTCTCTAACTTCAAACAACTTTTATTTATTGGTGATAATAACAGCAACCTTTTAAGTACCGTTTGAAAGATTAATTGAAATGCTAAACCAAACCTGAAACAAGGTGCATCTCAAATGTTCAATAAATATCATTCCCTATTTGATGGACACTTACTTATTGTACATCCATGTGCTAGGCATTACTTTGCTGTTTCTTTTGGGTAGAGTATGGTTTCGGAGAATTACAAATTCTTTAATGTTTGAAATCTTATTGTGGAGACACTATGAAACCACATAAAATTAATTCAGGAAAACTCAGTGCATATTTAATTTTTAAAAGTGCACCAAAGATGAGGTATCCTGATAATACCTCAGGAACCGACTGAGGTACAAGTCCCTTTTTGCCCCGGCAAAATGGAATGAAGAAAACAACTTCAGCATTTTTTAAACCAGTGGCCACATAGTAAAAACTACATCATTGTCTATTCATTTAAAAAGCAAAGCTGCTAGGATAGAATAAAAGTGATAACCGGTGCCTTTTTAACTTTTTGATGATGAACACTTTTTCTCTAAGATTAAGAATTATCTCCATTCTCTCTGCATAACCAGGCACAAGATGCAGAAGACAGTGAGGAGGTCCAAGGGGAAGGAGGGTAAGAAAAGGAAGATTCAGGAAGATCTTTTGTTACATAAGAAGTGAAGAGATCATTCAGATTCTGACTTAAAAAGGAAACAAGACATCATGTTTCCTTTTACTGCCCTAGACCCACAACAATATTTTTTATGATTCTCTCTATACATTCAAAGATTGAAAGATTATGACTCCTGAATTTAAAAATTCAATTGTTTGCTAATTAAGTGCTATTTACTATTAAAAGGATTGTGAAAATGTATTACCCTTAAAAACTCAATAAATTATATTACTCTTGGAAGAGAATAGTGTCAATTGTAATTTACTAAATAGTCTATGTGTCTCATAAGTATAGCTGTAGATGAAGTATGTTAATTTAGTAAATCAAACTATGTTATCATAAGGATTTTCTGAATTTGTGATCCCTTCAAACGTTAAATCTGTCTTAATTTTATTTTAAAACGATGTAAGCAAATGAGTTCTGTTCAACTTTATTTCCCAAAAACTGCTTTGGGCAAAATTTTCCAGTGGAAAGTAAGAAATGAGATGGAAAGCACTAATGAGCCAAAACAAAACTTAAAAATAAAAGGGAGCCTGTGGGGTTTCTTTCATTTCTTTTCTAGACCATAAATATATTCCATCAGGTGAACTGTAGCAGAATTGTAAGGCAGAAAAATGAGGTGCTTCCTGGGAGCTTGGGGGGTTATTAATTTGGATTTTAACTGGACTAAAAAGAATTTAAATTTCTACATTGCACATGTTACCCTCTACCTTTTAGTTCGATGGTATTACCTTGTCTCAGGAGAGAGGAATGCAGTTCAATTTTAGGGGCTCTCCCAAGTGCATTAGCTTCATACAACCTTGGGTTTTTTTCTGTGTTTTTAGAAGATGCATATAAATATTTTAAGCAAGCGTCCAATAACTAATGAGCATTCTTCTGAAACCGGAAAACACGCATTGATGATTAAGTATTTAAGTACTGAAGTTTTTTCCTTTTTGAAATTACCGATTATAGCTTTTAGCTGTTTAACCCCCCCTGTTGTTACCTGTGCTGCTTAGGCAATATGCTCTCTGACTCCCACTAGGCTCCTATAGATAACATCTCCCCAGAGCCTGGGTCACCATGGTCATGTGTGTGTGAGCTGTTTTTCAGGAATTAGGACTCCTTGTCCACTTCAGGCCAGTTGAGACCACCAGCTCATCAACAGGACCCACGCAGATGTCCCATAGGTGACCTTTTGACGTCAAGAGGCTAAAAACTCCACCCTTAGATCATGCTAATACCGCCATTTGGGGAACATGAGTCCTATGAAGAGGCATGAAGTCTGACTACACCTGCGCAGATCATCAATTACCTCACCTCTCTTCATCTCCAATCACCTCTCTCCACATTTCAGACCACCTTGCTACCATCCCATAAATATCCCTGAGTCCCTATTTTATTTTTAGGGAAGTGAATTTGAAGCTTATGCTCTTGCTTCCTTGCATGGCTGCCTTGTGAGTAAACTCTCTCTCTGCCGCAATCTCGTTGTCTCAGTATTTGGCTTTCTGGGTGGCAGGCAAAAACGAACCTGGTTCGGTAACACTTCTTTACACATCATTGGTACGTGCTTGCATGCTGCTGGTGGTGCTGGTGGTGATGGAATGGGTAGAACAGAGGAGTAGAACAAAACAATCTCTTTGGGGAAGAAAGGAATTCTTTTATGAGGTTATCTTCACATTATCTCTTGTACTTTATTTACGTTTTTTATTTGTGGTGATACTACCCTATACGACACCCTTGTTCAGAGTACCAGTGCCAAACATCTATTAAAATAGACTGCTATTTCTATCTGTACTGAGTCATTTGGTGGGAACAAAGATTCACTAAGAATGGCATGGAGTGAGGGACAAATATATATGAAAGGAGGAGGGAGGGAAAGAAATTTTATCATATATCAAGATAGGAATAGCAGTATTTCATTTCTTAATCAGCATTCTTGAGATATAACTTACATATTATAAATTCACCATTTTAAGTTTAGTCTTTGTTAGTGTATTCTCAGAGTGTGCAACCATCATCATACTCTAAACAAACATTTTTATCATCTTCAAAAGAACCTCATATCCATTGGAAGTCACTTCTTACTGCCCCTTCCCTCAGCACGAGGTACCCACTAATTTACTTTCTGTCTCTAAGGTTTGCCTATTCTGGAACTTTTATATAAATTGAATCATGCTATAATATGTTATCTTTTGTGACTGGCCTTTTTTAATTCACACAATATTTTTGAGGACCATCCATGTTATAGCTACTTCATTCCTTTCATTGCTGAGTAGTATTCCATTGTGTGGATATACCACATTTTATTTATCCAATCATCAGTTGATAAATATTTGGGTTACTTCCACTTGGTGACTGTTACTAATAAAACTGCCATGAACAATTCTGTGCAAATCTGTGTGTAGACATACGTTTTTATTTCACTAAGATGGATAACCAGGATTGGAATTTCTGGGTCTATATTTAACACTTTTGAGAAACGGCCACACAGCTTACCAATGTGGTTGAATCATTTTAAATTCCTATCAAAAACGTATGGAAGTTCAAATATCACCACATTCTTGTCAATACTTGTTATTGTCTGTTCTTTTTTATGATAGCCATTCTAGTGAGTATGAAATGTTATCTCATCGTGATTTTGATTTTACTAATGTCTAATGATTTTGAGCATATTTTCATGTCATTGGTCGTTTGTATGTGTTTTTTGGGGAAATATTTATTCAAATCCTTTGCCCATTTTTAATTAGGTTTTCTTTTTATCATTGAGTTATAAGAATTCTTTATATTTTCTGGATATAAGTCCTTTATCAGATACATGATTAACAAATATTTTCTCCCACTCCCACTGGTTATCTTTCCATTTTCTTGATGATGTTGTTTGAAATTTAAAAGATTTTAATTTTTGAAGTCTAATGTAGAATTATTTTTGTTTTATTACTGCACTTTTGATGTCTGACTACACTATGAGCAGGGGTAACCTCTCCAGATTATGTTACCTTTAGAAGGGAATTTATTTTCTTAATGTAGTTTCAGATTCTTTTATTTCAGAAAATCTGTGTGTGTGTGTGTGTGTGTGTGTGTTTTATGTTCAAGGTTTACATAGTAAAGACAAGAAGATGAAAGAAATAGGGAGGAATCTTACTTTTTCCTCATAATTACATGAAGATCTGGAAAGATATCCAGGTCCACACTGAGCTGATTCGCTGAAGCACCTTCATGGTGATGCTCTTCTAGAGAGAATGACTAGGACTCCAATAAATGTATTGCTGGGCATTCACATTCTGTGCACATTCAGGTTGGGAGGAAATTGCTTTAAGAAAACTTGTTAATCATAGAAATGAGATTTTACTAAAAAGGAAAATGGAGGATTTGGGGTGCAGATCTCTAAAAAGAAAATAAAAAAGGAAAACAGATCTCACCAAAGGGAATCCAGAGCAGGAACTGGAGAGGCTCTGCAAATTGGTTTAACATTATTTCAAAATTTTTCTTGGCCTTTGTTAACAGCATATTTACAGTGTAGTTGCAAGAGTATATTTTCTTCACTACATTTTGATTCTAGATAGTCTCAAATTTCTATTTAAAAAATTGTGTGGTGTCAGGGAGAATTCAGAAACCGTATAAGTAAGGGATTAAATTCAGCTAGCTCTGGGCTGTGTGGAGTCATTTCAGGTAGCAGAAATGCTTCATCTGGGCACGCAGGGAATTGTGCTGACTGACTTAGCGATAAAATTGATATGTGATTGAGACCCTCCCCATCCCTTCCCCTCAAGAGTACTGGGAGAAGATCATTCTGGAAAGGGAGGGACAGACACTTTGCTCATATAATGAAACATTAAGGGTATAGGCTTCTTGACATCAAGTAATTCTAGGTAATCTGTTCTTAAATGTCAGTCAAATTACCTCAGTCAAATTTCTCTTTTCCAATGTCACATCCTCCAAATTGTTCTTCCTACAGAGGGAAGATCACCAAAGTGCTATTTCTACAAAAACATATTTAATGATCTCGTTTCCTAATTTAAAAATTCTTCAATAACTGACAGTGACCTGCAGGATAAAATCCAAACCATTTTGTGGGATATCTAAGGCTTTCCAGCATCCCACCCCTTCCTTCTCTGTCATTTACTTATCTTCTCCTTCAGGAAAAGTTTCCTTTGGTCCATCTCCTAGCCATCTTCTTAGGACACTGTATTTACTCATAGCAGCATCTGTAGTTTATTGCCTTCACGTGTTTTTCTCCTTCACTAGACTGAGGTCTGCACACGAGCAAGATCGTATCTTCCATCTCTATATTCGCAATGCTTGGTTCTTTGGCTAACGTGCAGCAATTAACAAGAAATATTTTTGAAAGAGCGCTGGCCTGTGGTCCTTGTATCTACTTCCTCCTTCTTATGCCTTCCCCTAGGTTAAGCTGTGCCCTTGGCCATCCAGTTCCGGGTGACATTCTCAGCCTCCCTTTTAGTTAGGTATGTCAGTATGAAGACATTCTGAACAAGAGGAGGTGAGTGGAAGTGCTGGGTGCAATTACAGTGTGAAATTAAATTTCAAAAAATGGAAACACTTCACTTTCCTCTAAACCTTTGCTGCAGGCTAGAAAGGAGATGTGGGCTTGTGAGTCAGATTTAATTTTAAGGAGGGGGCATTATTCTGGAAAATGTGGAACAGGTAGAAGGAACCTTGGAAAACTTCATGGAGTAATTCCCCACAGTTGGACTGCTTACATGCCTCTGGACGTGAGGGAGAAATCTTTCTCCTACAGCTTAGTCTGTACTCCAACCAGTAAATCTGGGAACGCACCCGGAGACTGTCTATTCATGCTGCTTCTTTTGTGGGATTGCACAGAAGTTCTTTCTATTTGCTAAGTTAAATGATCTGCAGGAACCACTTTGCATCCTTCTCAACAAGGCAACTTCCCCAGGCTTGATCTTTGAAACAGGCAAGTACTTAATTTTGTAGAAAGATAGAAAAATATTTCTTATCTCTGAAGTTTTTGACGTAGTTCTTGCTTTTCTAACATTAAATAGAAAGAACATATCTTTCAGCTAGCAACTCTGCAAGTGACTAGGACTGAATTGTTCTCCAGCACTCCTAAGTTACAGCATACACCCCAATTTTCTGGGATCTTTCCTTTGCTCAAATGCTCTTTTAGCAAAATATCCCCACAATTTGACTGCAGTGAAATCAAATGTAACTAACCTCCACTTTACAGCTGGTTGAATTAATAGACATTCTGTTTTCTCTGTAGGCATGATGACGAAGGTGTATGATATGGTGAATCTTTGATGATGGCAAGCCACTCTCTGGAACATCTGAATGCAGCTGCACCACTATTTGAGCTGCATGCTCCACGAGAGTCACTTATGCTTGTTGCCAAATTGATGTGTGCCAGTTAGGAGCCTGCATTACACACTAGTTAAAGCTCTGACTGAGCTTACACAATCCCTGTTTAAGTCCTGGCCTGCCGTGGGCTAGTTGTATGGTCTTGGGAAAGTTACTTCTCTGTTTTTTAGTATTTCCTCATTTAGTTAAGTAGAGATAAAATAGTAAGTATGCCATCCGGTTCTTGTGAAGATTAAATGTGTTAATATAAATAAATCTCTTAGAACAGTATATAAAGAGTATTTACCACGAAAAATTGGCAATAAATAAAAACACTTAACAAATGTTGGCTAATTATAATCATGTAATTTAATTAACTATTGCATAAATTGGTGAAATTTGATTATGCAAAGAAATTGTTACATCTATAGAAATCAGGTCAAATGCTTTGGAATCATTCCAAAGAGAAAAATATCTCATACACACACACACACACACACACACACACACACACACACACACACACACAGACAAATACCAAATTAAGTCTGGTCAGAGAATTATAACAGTTTGGGGAAAAATTCATGATATTCCCTAAGGATTCTACATTCAAATGGCTTTGCAACTCATCTTAAATAAACCCAAAGAAGTAGAATAAGTGCTTTTTATGCAAGAGAGGCAATGCAGGATCCCACTCAGGAAGTCATTGTCAAAGACAAGACTTTGATCCCACTGCAAAGAATCAATGAATGAATGCTCATTAAGATATTTTAGGTTATAGTAAAATTTTTAGGTATGTATATTTCTTTCTCAAAAGTTTATCCTATTAACCAAATAGTTGCCAATCAACTGACTAGTAGTGTTTCTGGTTGCTCCTCTCTTTTAAAACGACCTACTCCTATTCTCTTTAGTTAACCAGTTCTCACTACCTTACTCCAGGTCATCTCTGTTGCCTTTCCTGGGCATAAAGGGAAGATATTCCTTTTCTAAAATTTTGCTTAAAAAATCACATTTTTTCCTTCTTAATTAGATAGGTTATAATTTTAAAAGGATAGTAGTTCCAGAGATTAAATAATGAAATCATTAAGAAGATAACAATAATAATTGAGTACATAAAAATTGGATTTATTCAGGTATGTAAGTGGACTAAGTGACTGCTTCAAATATTTTCCACTTAAATATTAAAACTTTAACCCATTTCATCTCTGTTCTTGTAAGAATGACAGAAAAATATTTTCAGATAATTCAAACTAGATTTTACTCTTCCTGACAATTGTTAAAAATTCATGCTAATCGTTTCAAATTAACTGTCCATTTCTATAATATATTAATATTCAAAAAGGAATTTTTTTAATCACTTAATATCAGAAAAATGTTAAGAATAAGTATGTGAGATTTGATATTTAAAAATAAATGTTTGAAAATTCCTTTTAATTTTATCACATTAGTGGGTACACATATTAGATGCTTATTAAATACTTGTATGTATAAATGAATGACTAAAGAAATAAATGAAGATATGATTACCACTCTCATAGAGGCTACCATCTAGAAAAAGAGACATTTAAGTCCAGATGGTGGAGATGAGAAGATTATAGACATATCTCAGAGATATTGCAGGTTTCGTTGTAGACCTCTGATATAAAGCAAATATCACAATAAAGCAAGGCAAACAAAATTTTGGTTTTACAGTGCATAGAAAAGTTATGTCTGCACTTTACTGTCATCTGTTAAGTGTGCAATGGCATTACGTCTAAAATAACACTGTACTTACCTTAATTAAAAAATACTTTATTTACTAAAAATTGCTAACCATCATCTGAACCTTCAGCAAGTTGTAATCTTTTTTGCTGGTAAAGTGTCCTGCCTCAATATTGATGGCTGTGGAAGTTTGCTGCGGCTGTGATGAGTTCTTAAAGTAAGACAACAGTGAAGTTTTCCACATTGATTGACTCTTCCTTTCATGAATGATTTCTCTGTAGCATGCAATTCTGTTTGAGAGCATTTTCCCCACAGTAGAACTTCTTTCAAAATTGGAGTCAATCATCTCAGACTCTGCCGCTGCTTTATCAACTAAGTTTTTGTAATATTCTGAATCCTTTGTTATCATTTCAATGATCTTCACAGCATTCTTTACCAGTAGATTCTATCTGAAGAAATCACTTTCTTTGCTCATCCATAAGAAGCAACTCCTCATCTGTTTACGTTTTATCACGAGATTGCAGCAATTCACTCACATCTTCAGGCTCCGCTCCTAATTCTTGTTCTCTTGCTATTTCCACCACATCTGCAGTTACTTCTTCCACTTAAGTCTTGACCCCCTCAAAGTTATCCGTGGGGGTTGGAATCAACTTCTTCCAAATTCTAGTTAATGTTGATATTTTGACCTTTCCGCATAAATTACAAATGTTCTTATTGGCATCTAGATTGGTAAATCCTTTCTAGAAGGTTTTCAATTTACTTTGCCTAGATCCATCAGAGGACTCACTATCTATGGCAGCTATAGACTTACAAATATATTCCTCAAATAATAAGACTTGAAAGTTGAAATTACTCCTTGATCCATGGGCTACAGAACGGGTGTAGTGTTAGCAGGCATGAAAGCAACATTAATCTTGCAGTACATCTCCATCAGATCTCTTGGGTGACCAGGTGCATTGTCAGTGAGCAGTAAAAAAGATTTGAAGGAAATCTTTTTTTCTGAGTAGTAGGTCTCAACAGTGGGCTTAAAATATTCACTGAACCATGTGGTGAACACATACGCCGTCATCAAGGCTTTGTTGTTCTGGTTATAGAGCACAGGCAGAGTAGATTTGGCATAATTCTTAAGGGCCCGAGGATTTTCAGAATGGTAAATGAGCATTGGCTTCAACTTAAAGTCACCAGCTGCATTAGCCCCTACGAGGAGTCTCAGCCTGTCCTTTGAAGCTTAGAAGCCAGGTATTGACTTCTCTTCTCTAACAATGAAAGTCCTAGATGGCATCTTCTTCTGCAAGAATACTGATTTGTCTACATTGGAAATCTGTTGTTTAGTGTGGCCACCTTCATGGGTTATCTTAGCTAGGTCTTTTGGATAACTTGCTGTAGCTTTTATATCAGCGCTCACTGCTTCACCTGGCACTTTTATATTATGGAGATGACTTCTTTCCTTAAACCTCATAAACCACTTCTACTAACTTCAAACCTTTCTCCTGCAGCTTCCTCACCTCTCTCAGTCTTCATAGAATTGAAGACGGTTAGTGCCTTGCTCTGGATTAGGTTTTGGCTTAAAGGAATGTTGTGGCTGGTTTGCTCTTCTGTCCACTAAAACTTTCTCCATATCAGCCTTAAGGCTGTTTCATTTTCTTATCATTTGTATGTTCACTGGAGTACCATTTTTAATTTTTTCAAGAATTTTCCTTTGCATTCACGATGTAGCTAGTTATTTGGCACAATAGGCTCAGCTCTCAGCCTATTGAGGCTTTCGACATGCTTTCCTCACTAAGCTTACTCATTTCTAGCTTTTGATTTAAAGTGAGAGACGAGTGGTTCTTCCTTTCACTTGAACACTTAGAGGCCGTTGTAGGGTTATTCATTGTCCTCATTTCAATATTGTTGTGTCTCAAGGAATAGGGAGCCCGAGGGGAGGGAGATAAATGGGGGAACAGCCAGTCGGTGGAGCAGTCAGAACACACATGACTTTTATGGATTAAGTTCACCATCTTACATGGGCACAGTTTGTGGTGCCCCAAAACAATTACAATAGTAATGTCGAAGATCACTGGTCATGGGTCATGGTAACAAATATAATAGTAATTAAGTAGTTTTAAATATTGTGAGATTTACCAAAATGTAACACAGAGACACGAATTGAGCACATGCTCTTGGAAAAATAGCGCTGATAGACTTGTTTGATTTGGGGTTGCCACAAACCTACAATTTGTAAAAAAACACAATATCTGCAAAGCACAATAAAATGAAGTATGTCTTTATTAAAAAACAGCTTTGATCATAAATGCTAATTAATGAAAAAAAGTGCTAACATATATTCAATCAATGTTGAAATATTTTTATTAAATATGGGACAGTAGAACTTTCCTTTCTGGAGTGCTGTAAAACAGAAGTTGTCATCAATTTATCACAGTTGAGTTCCAATAAAAGAAATGGTTCCAAACATCATACTCCACAGTTAAACGACATGTATATTTTCAAATGTTCTAATAACACGGATTAAAATAAATATTTTATATTCTCATTGAAATATTGAAAATTCTAAATAGAAACTAATCTTATGAACTTGTTTTCCTTTTTCAAAAAATTTTACATCAGGGGCTGGCCTGGTAGTGCAACGGTGAAGTGCACACGTTCCGCTTCTCAGCGGCCCGGGCTTTGCCAATTCGGATCCCAGGTGCGGACATGGCACCGCTTGGCAAGCCATGCTGTGGTAGGTGTCCCGCATATAAAGTAGAGGAAGATGAGTATGGATGTTAGCTCAGGGCCAGTCTTCCTCAGCAAAAAGAGGAGGATTGGCAGTAGTTAGCTCAGGGCTAATCTTCCTCAAAAAAAAAAAAATTTACATCAGATCAGATATCTAAATATTCAGATATTTAAATAATTAAAACATATCTACTATTTGGTAGGTTAAAGATTAGGCTTAATTTTTTATTGCTTTAGATCACCTACGTTCCATTAAAGTTATTTGATTATACAAATTCATAAGCTTTATCAATAGAATTCCTTTCTGAATCAAATTTTGCAATGGTCTTTTGATCCTCAATTGGTTTTGGATGATTTCCAGAGTAACTACTGGAAAAATGATTTTAGACTCTACAGCATTGATGTGCACATCAGCAATGTTCATTTCCCTTGTGTCTCAAATGATAAAGGCAACCAAACAGGCAATTAGTTTCTAATGAGGAGAAGTCTGTTTGACATCTGCTCTGGCTATTATTTTTGCTTGTCTAGATTCAGTTAGAAACTCTCTAAGCGTGGAATAAATGCACTTCTAATAAGCCAGAACCTCCTGCTTCATTGAATAGAGCCAACTATCTCTTATTATGGTTTATAGTTTTTTGAATTTTCATGAAGGGCAGTATTATTTGGTTTTCAGTTTAACTGTTAAAGGTAAAAATCCTGTTTTTAGAAGGTTATAGTTACAATACAATTTTTAAAACAATAGACATCATATTTCTTAGTTTTCAAATAAAGAATTTTCACTTATGCTATTTATGATAGGATCAAAACTATCTCTCAAATTTAAATTTTACACGGCATGCTTTTCTAAGTTTTGATATATAAGTAAATTATTCACAAAAGGTGATAATTATAGAGCTATAACAACATTATATCAAAATTACTTGGAAATCTCATGCTTTATGACAATCTAATTAGTCTTGTATGGGACTCGTAAATTGCATATGCATTACCTTTTTTGAACAAGCGGTGAATATGTGTGAGTGTCATGGCCAAAATTCATTGAATTTTTGACAAAACCATATATCAAAACAAAGTAATTGTGCTAAATATTTCTGTAAGGAGAAAAGGGGATTTTTGACAATGGCCTTTTATATTATTATAAGATTTTGAGAGAATAGTATATTTTTTAAAAGCTTTCCAGCCAGAACTAAAGAAAGAGGATGTTGGGCCGGCCTGGTGGCACAGCAGTTAAGTTCTCACATTCTGCTTCAGCGGCGCGGGGTTCGCTGGTTCAGATCCCAGGTGCAGACATGGTACCTCTTGGCAAGCCATGCTGTGGTAGGCGTCCCACATATAAAGTAGAGGAAGATGGGCACGGATGAACTAACCAAAAGTTAAATACTTTTCTTGGACTCATCAGAGAACTGAGGTCACAGGGCAAATCATCACCCTGAAATGTGGAGAGACAGGCAAGTTCAGAAAGTCACAGCTGAGATACGCTTTCCAGGATGGAGCAGAAGTCACTTCAGCAATAAACTGATAGTGACACTTAAATGGTAATTTTGGCCAGTTGCTGGAGGCTGATGTGGACTAGCACAAGAGTGAGAAATTTGTGGGGATCACAGCCTTAGGAGATCCCCTACTTTTCTGGGTTTTAACTCCAAGAACCCTACCAGGTTCTCACTGTGAAGATCTGAGAAAGATCCCTAGTGACTCTGGCAGGGGGTGGGGAAAAGTAGCCATGTGAAACACACCGAGAGCATTCTTGATAAGGAAGGCTTACTGTAGGGGCAAAAGACTACTGGAGGCTTGTTCCACCTGAGGGGAGGATATTTTCCTGATTCCATCCCCCTCCAGTCTTCCTGTCTCATCTACGGTGGGGAGAAGTTAAGTAACACTTGTGAAGGACACAGCCCAGGGATACAAGTCCACTGAAAGGCTGATTTTAATTATAAAGCCATAGAAAGCTTCCCCTCTCCCACACTTTACCACTGCAGCAACAAGCCTCCAGTATAATAAAATTGGATTACAGCTGAAAGAACTGAGAGACACAGACTCTAAGGAGGAGTTCTTGCAGAAGTCTAAAGGCAATAGCAAAGACAAAACCAAGGAAACCAGAGGAATTTCAAGACTCTGGCACCTATAACTAACATCCAACACGACCAACTCCTAGACAGATTAACAGAAATCTTCATGATAAAGACCTTTTAAACTCAGTTCCTCTTACCCAACATATCATATCCGTCATTCAACAAAAATTACAAGGCATGCTAAAGGGCAAGAAAACACATGGCATGAAGAGACAAAGCAATCATCAGAACCAGAATCTGATATAACACAGATATTGGAATTATTAGACAAAGAATTTAAAATAACTATGATTAGTGTGCTAAAGATCTCATTGGAAAAAGTAGACAACATGCAAAAAAAGATAGATAACGTGAGCAGAGCAATGGGAATGCTAAGCATGAATTAAAAAAATGCTAGAAATAAAAAATACAGTAACAGAAATGAAGAATACCTCTGATGAGTTTATCAGTAGACTGGGCACAAATGAAGAAAGAATCAATAAGCTTGAAGACAGATCCAGACAAAGTTGCCAAACTGAAGTGCAAAGAGAAAAAGCAATGGGGAGGGGCTTCAGAACATTCAAGAGCTTTGGGTGAATTTAAAAGAACATCTGGAAAAAAGCCAGAGAGAAAAAGCTCATCTTACTTATGGGGAAACAAGGATAAGAATTACAGCAAAATTCTCATCAGAAACCAAACAAGTAAGAAGAGAGTGGAGTAAAATGTTTAAAGTGTTGAAAGGAAAACATCCACTAAGCTAGCGTTCTAATCCAGTGACCTTATTTTTCAAAATGTAGGAGAATAAAGACTTCTCAGACAAACAAAAATAGGAGACCTGCCCTGCAAGAAATGTTAAAGTTGTTCAGAGAGAAGAAAATGATCCAGGTCAGAAACTTTATCTGCATAAAGAATGAGAAAGCATCAGAGAAGGAATAAACGAAGGTAAAATAAAATCTTTTATTTTTATTGTTCTTAATCTAAAACACAATTGTTTGTAGTAATATTAGAAAATATGTATTGAGTGATCATAGTATATGGATAAATGAAATGAATGACAGCCATGTTCATACAGAACAGAAGGGAAGAATTGAGAATATTCTGTTACAAGGTATTATATGTGAAGCAGTATAATGTTTTTTGAGAGTGGACTTAGATTAATGTACATTTGAACCCTCAGGGAAATCACTAAAAGCATTTAAAAAAAAGTATAATTGATATACTAAGAAAGGAGAGAAAATTGAATCATATAAAATGTTCCATTAAAATGTGAAAAGACAGAAAAAAGGGAAAAAAGAAACAAAGACCAAGTGCAATAAATAGCAAACAGTTAAAAACATGGTAGATGTTAATCAAACAGTATCAATAATTACTTTAAATATAAGTGATCTAAATACACTAATTAAAAAGCATAGATCATCAAAGTGGGAAAAAAACCAACAAATATGTTGCCTACAAGAAACTCACTTTAAATATGAAGACTCAGATAGGTTAAAAGTTAAGGGATGGGGGAAGATATACCATACTAACACCAAACAAAAAAGAGCTGGAGTTTCAGACAGAAGGGACTTCAGAACAGGAAATTTATCAAGGATAAAGAAGGGAATTTTATAAGGATAATAGAGTTAATTTTCTAAGAAGACATATTGTCCTTAACAGGTATACACCAAAACCCCTAAACCTGTTCCCTCATATGTAAACCAGGAAACATAAAACATCCATTAGAGTATTTTGTACCATTAGAAAATATGTGAAGTGACCATTCAATGGTTAATATATCTTATTTTCTCTTGGTGTAGTGTACTTGCCTTTCATGATCTGTTCCCACTTTCGTTTCGACTCTTGAATACTACTACTCTTCCCCAGGCATGCTTCCTGCAGCCATGCCAATTGCCAATGGTTTTGTGAATGGTCTACACTCTTGCTCATGTGTGCACTTTTCATGCGTAATTTCTTCTGAATGGAATGTTCTTCCCTGACAACAAACTAAACTTGTTCACCATACAAAATCTTCAAACTCCCAAGAAATTAAGATAATATTGTTGTGTTCTCATTGTTTTCATATAAGTTGTAGTTAACTTTAATAGAAATTGTTTCATTGCATTATGTATCATGCCCCCCATATCTTTTCTTCCCCTTGTAATGGGAGTTTCTGATGTAGAGAGACTCTGTGTTATTTCACTTTTTTATCCTTTGCACTTCTCAAAACGACTTGTACAGGACCGTGCTTAATAATGAAACACTAGATTACTCATCGTTTCCCAAACACACAATGAATTTACATATTTTTTGTACCTTTGCATGAATTGTTTTTCTCTAATTTGGATCTCTGTTTCCTCTCTAGGGCTGATAAACTCTTATTCATAATTCATGATCTTCTTCAACTATAACATTCTTGTTATTTCTTTTAGATGTTTTATAATTTTAGCTTCTATGTTTCTGTTTATGATCCATCTCCAATCAATTTTTGTGCCTGATGCATGAAGAGGTGGAGATTTTTTTCTTTATTTAGTTGTTTCAATGCACCACTAACTGAAAATATTTTTCTTAGCCCATTGAATTACTCTGTTGCCTGTCAAAAATCATTTGATTGTAATTATGTAGAGCTATTTCTGGAATCTCTTAGTTCCATTGATCTATTTGTCTATCTTATGCCCATACCACCAACTTGATTACAGTAGCTTTATAGTAAATCTTGAAGTTGGGTAGTATAAATCCTTAAATTTTATTTTTCTTTTTTGTCTGTTTGACTGGTCTATCTAGGTCTTTTACATGTCCATAGAAATTTTAATATTAGTTTGTCAGTAATGACAGAAAAGCCTCTTAGGATATTGATTGAAATTGCACTCTTTAGTTAATTTGGAGAGAATTGCTATGTTTACAATATTTATTTAGGTCATCTCTAATTTCTCTCAAAGTTTTGTATTTTTCAGAGTAGAGGTCTTGCTTAGTTTTCACTAGATGGGTCTCTAGGTGTTTTATTTTTTATGATATTGTGAATGGTATTGATTTTTAAATTTTATTTCCAATTGTTTCTTGCCACTTTGTAGAAATACAATTGATTTTTGTATTGATTTTGAATCCCAAGACCTTGCTGAATTCATCTATTACATCTAGTATGTTTTAAAAGTATTTCTTAGGAGTTTCAATGTAAACAGTTTTGTCCATGAAAAAAAAGTTTACTTTTTCCTTCCTTCCTTCTTTCCTTCCTTCCTTCCTTCCTTCCTTTTTCTTCAAATCCTTAGGTTTAGACCTCTAGCACAAAATACAGTGTTGAATAAAAATGGTAAAAAGTATACAGCCTTTCCTTCTCCCCAATCTTAGTGGTGGTGAAGCATGTCTAATATTCCATCAATAAATTTGATGTCAGCTGAAAGTTTTTCATGGATTTTTTCAGATTGAGGGAGTGTTCTTCTATTTCTAGATCCTGAGACATTTTTATCATTAGTACGTGTTAGATTTTGTCTAATGCTTTTTTTTTTTTACCTCTGTTAAGATAACCGTATGACTTATCTCCTTTATTCTTTTTAGTGAGATTGATTACATTCATTGATTTCTGAATCTTAATATAACCTTGAATTCCTAGGATAAACTCTAGTTAGCTATGATATATTTTCTAATTACACATATGTTAGATTGCCTGATATTTTCCTACAGGTAATTAGCATTCTGATCAGTTGTCTTTACATTTTTTTCTCTCTGTAATTCCTTTAGGGTAATCTCTAGTGACCTGTCATTAAATTCACTGATCAATTTCTTCTGCAATGGGTATAATTCTACCCATTCTTTAATTCTAGTTTTAGGCCCATTTTGTATTGCAGATCCTAGAACTTCTATATTCTAATAGTTTTCTTTTCTCTACCGAAATCTCCTATCTGTTTATCCATACTTTCTGTCAGTCCTGTAAATTCATGTTCTTATTTAGAATAAAGTTCATGTTTACCAGTTACAATATCTATGTTAACTGTGAGTTGGATTCTTTAGAACTTTTTCCCTGATTGCAGGTCCAGTTCTTTGCCTTTTCACATAGCTCGTTATTCTTTTATTGCATGCCAGACACTTTATGTAGAAGCACCAGAAATATTGGGCTATGCTATTGTTTCGTGTTTTTTTCCCAGAGCATGCAAGCTTTTCTGTGTCTGATTGCTAAACTGAGAAAGTGATCATTTCAAATTTTACCAATTGTCGAATGACTCAGATTAACTGAGCTATAGCTTAAAGATTAAGCTCATCTCTGGTTAGCTCAACCCAAAACATTTAGTCTGTGGCTGCTGCTGGCTGTCATTGCTGTGGAGGAGCTGCTCTGTTTGATGAGAAGTCAGATGAGTCAGAGAGCCTTAGAGGCACTCCCTTTGTGTTTACTGGTTCCTGCTACCAGTAGAATGGGAGTTAGAGTTTTTTCAAATGTGTAAGTTATTTCTGTCTTTCACTCTCAACTTTACTGCCTTTATCTCAGCCAAATCGGGAAGGAGTGAAATAGTAAAAATGTTATGCCAAGAAAATTTTTGTTGCATTTGAAATTTTTCAGACTTTAAGCATTCCTGTCAGCTTAACCAGTGTCGATCTCTTGCCTAACCTATTTCCCCTTTGATGTAGTCTCCGGGTGTTTGGCAAGTCTGTCTAGACTCAGACCTAGTGTTTGCCTGGAAGCTGATTGATTATGAAGCCTCTACGGAAATCAGTCTATGAAGGTTTTCTTGCATCTATCACTCTTAGATAATCCTATAGACAAGTATGATTTTCACATTTTCTGGATTTTTCTTGATGTTACCACAGAGATGAAGTTCTTTATATTTTTACACCAAAACTAGAAGTAAAACTGTGACATATATACGTCTGGGTTCTTCTTTTTTTTTCTTTCTGCTGTTTCTCTCCAAATCCCTCCAGTACATAGTTGTATTTTTCAGTTGTGGGTCTTTCTAGTTGTGGCGTGTGGGACGTCACCTCAGCATGGCCTGATGAGTGGTGCCATGTCCGCGCCCAGGATCCAAACCGGCGAAACCCTGGGCTGCCTAAGCAAAGAGCGCGAACTTAACCACTCAGCTATGGGGTTCGCCCTACGTCTGGGTTATTCTAATATTGATTTCTCAACTGTGTCCTCTGAAGAGTCTCCAGATCCTCAATATGAAGGAATAAATATCCCTATAGACCTGTCTCACTTAACAGTATGTCATGGAAAGTAATCCAGAACAACTTCTGCAAATTTAATTTATTTTTGAATAGGCTCATATTATCTATCATAATTTCTGTAGCCATTCTCTTAATTGGCATGCAATCATTTTGTTTCCACGTATTTACAAATACAAACAATTATTTAATAAACACTTTTGTGCGTATGTTTTTAGATATTGACACTTTTATTTCTATGGTGTAGGATCCTAGCAGTGGGATTGCTAATTATCTGTAAAGTAATTGTAGTAGACGTTGCTAGATTTATTTTTTTTAAAGTGATAATTTATATTTTCACCCATAATGTGGATTGTCCTACTTCCCAGCCAACAATAGGAATTATCATTGTTTTACAACTTTTGTCCTCTTGGTGAGTGTAAAATGACTGCTCATAGCTATTTTATTGTGTACTTTCCTGACTCCTAGAAAGTGTGAGCATTTTTTAATACATCTGTTATCATTGATGTATTTTCGTTCTGTGAATTACCAATTCATAGCATTTTATCCTTTTTCTAGTGTTGTTCATTTTTAGGAGTTCTTTGTATATTATGGGTAAGAGCTCTTAATCTGTTATCTAAACTGCAAATAAGTCAATGTAAATGTACCTTTTTATACACCTGAGTTTGTAGTCTGAAAAACAAACCAAAAAATCCACTACACATATAAATAGGTAGGACATTGAGTGTGTCTGGGTCTGTCCCAGTTTGCACCTGTCTTCCCAGTGTACTAGATGGTTAATGTCCCCCTTCATTTTGAAAAGTTTCCTGGTGTGGTAAGTTATAGGGTACCTCCTATATGAGGAACTTGCCTAGAGATGTTCGAACCAAAGAAAAGAAAATTCTTGCTTGTATATGACATATGCGTGTGTGTGTGTGACATTTTCCCATTACGGGCCTTCGAATAGAGCTAAAGCACTGTGTGGAAAACACAGGATGATAGATTCTAGTTTATTCTAAAGGAAAAAATATGCAGGATTTTCAAAGTTGGATTGGGGCACTTTGGGAAATGTTTGAGCTCACCATTGCAAGCCATACATTTTACAGCGAATAGCTATTTAGTGGGACTAATATTGTGGGATTAGGTCCCCCAGAAATCTGGCATGTTTTCTTGGTGTATATATTGTGATTCTACATGACTGACATAAGGGAAGCAACTTTGAAAATGGTTGAAAAGTGTTTGGATGTTCTGTAGAGGAAGTGGCAGGGATTACAGGCTTTGGGATACAGCAAGGTTCTGATTCTGGTGAGGCCACTTACTCCCTATATGGCCTTGGTCACATTACCAAACAACTCTGAGTCTTGATTACCAATTCTTGTAAAATGATAATAGTAATAGTTACATCATGTGGCAATTTTAAGTTTTAAACACGACTATGTACATAAATTATGTGGCCTAATGTTTGGTATGTAGTAATCATTCAATTCGTGGGGACTACTCATTAATATTCTTAGCCAGGATGTCCTGTGCTGCACAAGTCAGCAGGTTTCCCTGTGGGTCACTGTTGACATATTTATCTTGGAATTCTTATAGAAGCTTGCTTATTGCAGAGTAATAGACTAAGGTTAGTAAAAGAAGGTCAAAGTATTATCTTACTTAAAGTTTTCTTAGATATGGAAGCTGGTAATTAAACTAAACACAGACAAACTCATATAAAGACAACTTGGTTTTGTGCTGTATGGCTCATGCTCAGCTATGAGGCCCTTCCTGAAGAACATGAGCTTAGAGATCTCGTTTTATAATGTCTTCTCTTTTTTAAAACAAACAAACAAAAAAGCACAAGAAATAGGAATGTAAGCTTTACATTTGATTCAACTAAGGATATCTGTTACCCTTAACAATCAGATACTAAAAAGGGCTGCCAGAGGGGTAGGAAAAAATACTGAAAAGGGCTTTTATGACTCCAATTCTTGGATCAAGCTGACTGAGCAAAGCTCTTACTCTGAGGAGCAAAGCAACAATCCCTGTTTTGAGAAACGGGCTTGGGTTTTACAAGCAGGGGCTTCATTTGATTCTGTTTTTTTTACCCCATGGAGTAACAGTGAAGGCAAAAATAAGTGCATTGGATTTGTGGCATGGAAAGAGATGCTGTATTATGTGTAGCACTGTAGCTAGAGATCTCTTTTTAATGACAAGAAATAAAATTTAAACAACCTGGACATGAAGAAAATCCTATGTCATGACCCCAGGAGATTCTTGCTTGTTTGTAATCTTGTTGTAGCAACTGTCTAATAAGAACCCTAGAAATACTGATAGACATATCTTTTCATTTGAAGTAATAATTGAAAAAAAAAAAGAGTCAGTGCAAATATACTAAATCGAAAAAGGAGAAAAGAGCAAGAATGAAACATATACCAAAAAGACTGATGGGTAAAGAAAACTCACTCAAGAAACTTGTCAATGATCAGCTAAACTGTGATAAAAATACCAGCCCAAATGAGCACAATTTAGTGAAACAATCATGAACTCACATCTGAGAAATAAAAGCTCAAGTGTGCAAGGAGAGACCACAGACGCAGAAGTAGCACGAGAAGCAGAAGCCAGGGAATACTTAGAAGATAAAAATAAAATTGTCACGGAAATAAAGTTACCATTGGCAGCTGCAAATATGAAGATCCTGGTGGAAAATATAATAAAGGTCATGAAAGGATTTTTAAAAAAGATCAAAAAGGAATGAAAATGAACAACTAATTTTAAGGGTTAGAAATAAAATAAAAATCTATAGAACAAAGGATCTTACATTAACCCTCATTTGTGTCCCTGAAGAAGTAAACCAAACAACTGGAAGAGAAAAAACATTTAATAATATATTTCCAGGGGAATTTTCACGAATAAAAGACTTGAATTTATAAGTTGAAATGACTTACTGTGTCCTGGGGAAAAGTTCACACAGAATGGCAGAATGGTTAACAGTGAGAGAAAGTCTGTTGATGTTTGTAATGATTTTGTCAAACATGAAGAAAATTCTTTTTGCTACCCAGGAAAAGTGATCAAGACACAAATGGGGAAATAAAATGACAATGCAAGCTAACCTTTTTAAAAGCACATTCCACACAGAATGTGGAGCAATGCCCCCAAATTACTCAGCAAACACATGGCCTAAAATCTTACTCACAGCCAGATCTTCATGTAACTATAGAGGATATATAGTTATAGTTTCCCATGTGCAAGAATTAAAGGAAGGTAGTTTCCATAGACCCCAGCCAAAGCAGAGAAAAATGAATGAACAACGAGGAAAGGACTGGTGGTCAGTCTTGAACTCATTTCCTGAAAGAGAAGAGATAGAAACAAATGTATGAGTTATTCCACAAAATTGGAAATAAAGTTATATTGTTTATAGATAATTAGATTCCTAGGAAACGGGGAGATCAAACAAAGACCTATGGGAGAATTTGGTTGTTGCCAGTTATGACGTTAATAAACAAATGTCAACAGTTTTTCTCTATTAAAAACTTTTAAATAATGGAACACATGGTAACATTTGCAAGAGCAAAGGAAATGATGAAATTGCTAGGGATAAAATTAAATAGAAATGTGTAAGCTGCACGTGAAGAAAACCGAAAGTACTACTCACAGACATAAAGAAGAATTAGTAGACAGGCCTACTTGTTAAGGATAGAAAGATTCGATAGTATAATGATGTAAATTATTCCTACATTAATCCATAAAAGATACAATTCCAATGCAAACAGAAATTGAACTTCTAAAATCCAAGAAAGTCTCATTATAATATTTGAATGAAAAAACAATATTCTATAAAGAAGAATAAAAAGTGAAACAAGCACTCCCAAATAATAGCATATATTATCAATCTAAAGAAATGAAAACCATGTGATACTCAAAAATAAGTGTCAGGTTCATCAAAGGAGAAGAATAGAGCATGTAAACAGACCAAAACTGTACTGGAATTTACTATATTATAAAGGCAGCCATGTTCATTATTCTGAAAAAGAAGGATTATTCAATAAATGACGTTGATGTCATCTGAGACATTAATTTGATACTTATCTCACCATTTATGCAAAGAAGAATTTCCAGATAAATCCAAAACTCTAAAATTTCTAGGGAATATTATGGGGGCTTTTCCTCCCGTAGTTCTAGAGTAGGATACAGACTCTAGACATTTTTGATATAATTAAATGTTTAATAATGTAAAAGAAGAAAAATTCTGCACATCAGAATTCTAATTGGGTCCGAAATATATGACAATCAGGGGATAATTTCATTTGCATATATGGAGTTGTTCAATTGATTAGAAAAAATTCAAGAAATTGGAGATACACATGAAGAGGCAGTTCAAAGTAAACGAAATACAAACAGAAAACTATGCTTAAATTCTCTGAAAATTAGGGATTTAAGAATTAAAAGTAAAATTATATGAAATTTTCAATTATCATTCCCAACATATATATGAAAATGACTATTCCAGACCACCTCCGTGAAAATCATAGTTTTCTCTTTTTATTTTGATAAATTGGCTTTTTCTGAACACAGCTTCAACTTTTCAGGTACTTGTGATGGTCAGGTTTATGTGTCAACTTGGCTAGCTACTCTCCTCAGTTATTCAAACAAACTCTAACCTAGGTGTTGTGAAAGTATTTTGCAGATGTGATTAAAGCCCATAGTTGGTTAAGTTTCAGTAAGGGAGATTAACTGGGTGAACCTAGATGAACAGAGTGGGCCTGATTGAGTCTGTTAAAAGGTCTTACTAGCAAAACTGAGGCTTCTTTCCTTGAGGAAAAATAAATTCCTGCCTGTAGGTTGCAGTTTCATCCTGTGCTGGAGAGTTCCACCTGCCCCTCCTGATAGCCTGCCCTAAGGATGTTAAACCAGCCGAGCCATCCCCACAATTGCGTAAGTGAATTCCTTGCAATCATCTGTTAATCTCTTAATATATATCTCCTACATTCTGTTTCACTGGTTGAACTCTGACTAATACACTTGTATTCAATTGGAATAGCTGATTTTCTTCACAGGCAACCAGATTCCTTCAAATAACAAAGGGTTATGTTCCCGACCCCTGCCTAAGTGGGTCTCTACTTTTTAGTTTCTAAATGTAAGCATGAAAGAGCGCTTAAATGTAATGATGTACCATCAATGACCCTGATTTTGTCTTGGGGCATGGAGTGAAAAAGATGCATATTAACGACAACAGGATACTTATGTGGATATACAAATCTCTAGGAAAACTGAAATAAATTTGACTCAAAGTGAGATGAGTCCAATTTATCACCTTATACTTATCCATTTTACTGTTCATGAACTTTTGTTTTTTGGGTTTTTTCTCCCTCCCAATTTTCTTACACTAAAAACACAAGTCACAAGGAGGATTGCTGCTCATATCTTCTGATGGCCATGTACAGGAGTTTCTTTAAGGCAATGATTCTCAACACTGGCTGTACACTGAAGTGACTTAAAGAGCCTTTAGAAAAATACTGATGTTTGGGTTCCATCCTCATAGAATCTGAATTAACGGGCCTGGGGTTTGTCTAAGAAAATGGGATTTAAAAACCGTCCCAGATCTGTCTAATGTGCCAAAAAGCCTGACAACCTCCTACAACTAGGAGTGAAGTTGTTTGACTGTAAGATGTGAATTTGTTTATTTCCAGTAGGTAAAGACAAATTGTTTTCTAAAGCAGTTAGCACAATCTTATATTCTTACCATCAGTGTAAGGGACTTCCCTTTGCTTTCTTAGTCATCTTTGTCTTACTTAATTTTTGCCAGTAGGGAGCTTATCAAGATAATGCGTTATGATTTTATCTTATATTTCCCTGATGACAATTGAGTTTATTTATCTTTTCCTTTGTTTATAAGATTGATAAACTTTTCAAGCTACCCTTTCTGCTAAATACTAGTTCCTATATTTTGCCTACTGTTCTGATGGATAATTTATCTTTTTTATTGATTCATAGGAATTATTTGACACTCTAAATTCTAATTCATTGTAGGTTTATGCAAATATCTTCCCAAAATTTGTAAGTTTTTTTGTAATAAAGAAAAAGCCATTTTTGATATTTTAATCCCAAAGAGCTTTCAAGCTTTCATCTCCTTTTCCTTTTACGTCACATCTGAGCAGAACAAGCCAATAAGAAAACCCATGTGTACCCTCCCTTGGTGCTTGCGTGAAGTTGAAACCACTCCCTGGAACCTTTATCCTGGCCCCACTTCCTGGCCACGATACAACCAAAACCACCAGTTTGCTCTCGCCAGGCACTCAGACCAGCCTGCACCTGCCTTGCTCTCCCTAGAAAGTCCAGTTGTATAAGTAATAAATGATTTCGTGTCTTTTTGGGGTATGCAGCAGCATAAGTCTCAGTAGATTCTTGAAATTACTAACTATAATTATCAAAAAATTGTTTCTTATCCTGTATTGTGTTTCTGCAAGTGTTAATTCTTCTGTTGGTTCAACTGAATATCTGTAGTGCATTCGTTGATTTTCTTATGTATTTTAAATTCTTCGTAGTTTGTTTCTATTTATTAATGAGGACCTAGAAGGAAAAGCGTTGACAGCTGGAGTAGACATCATTAGCATAATTAAAATTTCTCCCTACAGTAATGTATTTGGATTATGATCAGAAAAATCCTCATTCTGATGGTTGGGCAGGGAAGGGCGTTCTACGCGATTTTCTGATTTTCAGTTTTCTTTAGAATGTTTGGGTAGTTTGCTTTCTGAGTGAGGGACTATACACTCTCCATTGTGTCCAGAATTTATCTAGGCCACTGCCTGATTTTATTCCAACCCCAACAACTGGTTTAGCTGACTTCTGCGTCAAATTGCCGCTTACTGCCCCAGGGCAAAAGCTATCGGCAGCAGTGCTGACATCTGGTATAACTGATTTGCTCTTCTTTCATCGGTATCCTTATGACAAGAGCCAAACTCTACTTTTACTTTTGAATCCTGATTACTCTGTTCCTGGGGTTATTTCAAGGCTTCCTGGGGTCATTTATTTTTCTTTGATACCTCACTTTTTTAGGAAGTTCTTTTGATCACTCAGTGTTTTCAAGTTGCTAATTTCTCATGAGTTTCTTTTAATTTTTTTATATCTACCTTGTTTTTCCAGAAATTCTTCAGTGTTATCCCTGCTAATGACTCTGCTCTCAGCTCTCTGTCATGGCTATGGATGCATTTGTATTTTTATATTCTTTCTGTCTTTCCAGTGATATTTTAAGGAGGAGGGATAATTGTCTACCAGAGGCCTTGAATTGCAAATTTCTTATTTTTGTCCTTTTGCTTGTTTTATTTATTCGTTCTCTCCTTCAACTTTGCCTAGTTCTAATCTCATGGTACTAGTCCTAAGGCTTGACTTTCCTAACTAGGCTCTTTTCTTCAAGACATTTTTATGGTTATTAGATTTATGCAATTATGCTTTGGACATTTTTTTCCTCTGTATGGCATAGTTTTGCTAATCTATGAGGACTCTATCTCAGCCATGCTGTACCTTCCACATCCAAGTATTGAATAATTTTGTCTTTCCTCCCAGTTGAGACAATGATGTTTATCATTAGAATCAATTTAGATCTTAGTCCCGCAATACTTAAATACATGAAGCTCCGTTTTTGAGAATGAATTTGATTTTCAACTTGAAACAGTAAAGCAAAACAGTCAAATCGTAGACTTGGCCACTGTGAATTATATAATTATACTTTTTCTTCTGCAAAAACTTTTATCAAACACAAAATTTTATTTACTTAACCTTTACACAATAAGCTTCTCTATTTTAACTTAACATGTTTTACTCCAATTTTACACATCAAAGATCCAAGTTAGTGGTTATTATTAGGAAAGGAAGCAGGAGTCAAGAGTTGTCAAGGTCAACCCCACAAGAATCAGACCAGGCTTCTAAATTAGGAGTACTTGAGACCAAAAAGGACACAAATCAAGAAAGAGAGGTGGTTGAAATCGAGAAGCAAGGGGCCCACAGAGTAGAAATCAGTGTTCTCAAATGGGTAGATCAGGAAGCTCAGTAGAGATATGAGCAGACAGCATGTGGGCAATGGCAACAATACTTTTGGTAGACGTCAGAAGGATAGCCCTTTTATTAGGCATCCAAGGCATGCTGTCACTTTTATCAGAATAATGAGACATTATTAGAACAAGTCAAAGAAGAAATTAACTCTCATGCCATGGGCTAACTGCATAAAAGACACCTGGAAAGTTGCCTTGGGTCCTAGAACTTTATCACAGTCTTTTCATTTGGGGGAACAGAGGTGGAGATGGCAATAATAGTCTTGAATCTCCACACAGTCAATGGGAGGCAGAAATTAATAGGGTTTTGTGGCTGTTAGGATGATGCATATTTTTTCCTGACCCATCATTGCTCTCTCTAATTCCTCTCACAAATTTAGTGCTCTGGAAATATGTTACAAATGTAAACTGCCTGTCCTATTAAGTGAATGCTCAATAACTCGTGTCATAGCTATGACCACATTTTGGGGGTATCATAATCACTCTCATTCTCTCCTTTTGGCCTTGGTCACGCTCATTTTGGGAGGATCCTGGGAGACCTTCAACGGAGTGTCCATAGTTTTTATAATCACCCATCTAGATCTTAGTTATCAAGTTTTTAGACAGCACGTCAGAATTAATCATTTCCTTCTGAGTCAGAACACCTGCACCTCAGTGTGAAACTGCAAGGTGCAATATTTCCATTAGGAGAAATAGCTGTGAATAACTTTGGTCACAATAATCTCCTGTTACTATCAGTTAATGACATATAGTATTTATTATGTAGAACATTATACCAGAACTCAGAAAACCTTTACTCCAAAATATGCCTTATCGGTTGCCCTCAATACCTGATCCCCATTTAATTTTCTCTCCCTTTCTCTTTAAAATTATGATACTGAATTTGTAAAGGGATTATATAGATTGATAATTAAACAGCATTTACAGAATAGAATATACAGTATAAGGGGAAAACGGGAATTATAAAATAAGTAGCCATGGTTATAATGGAATTTATAAGGGTTAAAGTAGAATAAATCCTTTGGAAGTGTGACATTTTAGAAATGTATTTTAATGAAAGACACATCTCTTAGTAATTAAATGGAAGGAAAAATCCTTCATATTAAATCTTCAAATTATTTTTAATACATTTGGCTTTAACTACCTTTTGGAGTCAATTATTTGTCACTTTTATAAGGTATTTTCCACTTGAAAAGGTGTCTAATTTGTTGCATTCATTAAAATCTATGATTCTTGTTCAATAGATGAGCGATGTATTTGAATTTACACATTAACATATTTATTTTGTTGGAAAACAGGTTTTGATTTTTAAAAGTTCAGTGGATAAAAGTGACAAATAATTTCCACAGGAATAATTTCTATTTCTTGCAACAGTAGTTTCTTTGCTTGATGATCTTTCACATATAAGTGATTTGAGTATAGAAGAAAATTAAATAAGAAAATGAGGTGAGTAGAAATTAACCACTGCATAACTTCAGCTATTTCTGCAAATATTTCACATCATATTATGTATGGCTGTTAAATCTTATTCTTGTTAATTTTATTTATGAGAACCTACTGACCCATTCTTCACATGCAGTCAAAGTTCTCTTTTTAAGTGTAAATGAGGTGTTGTCATTACCTCTATGGTAAAACCTTACCATTATGGTAAAATCTTGCGTAACTTGTATAGGATCTATATGTGGAAAAGTATAAAACTCTAATGAAAGAAATCAAAGAAGACCTAGATAAATGGCTATTTTATGTTCATGGATTGTAGTGTTCAATATTGTTATGATGTATAGATTCAACAAAATTTCCATCAAAATCCTGTAAGTTGTTTAGTAGATATTAAAAGACTGCTTCTAAGTTTATAAGGGAAAGTGAAAGATCTGGAATAGCCAACACAATATTGAAGAAGAACAATAAAGTTGAAAGACTCACATCACTCAATTTCAAGACTTACTATATATCTGCAGTAATCAGGACAGCATGATATTGGCAGAAGAATAGACACAGATAAATGGAACAGAAGAGACAGTCCAAAAATAGAACCATACACAGATAATCAACTAATTGTTGACAAGGGAACAAAGGCAATTCGATGGAGAAAAGGGTGTCTTTTCAACGAATGGTACTAGAACAGTTGGACATCCATATAAATTAAATAGCCACACCTATATCTAAAACATTTTACAAAAATTAATTCAAATGGACCATTTACCTAAATGTCAAACTCAAAACTCTAAAATTTCTGGAAGAAAACATAGGAGAAAATCTAGATGACCTAGAGATTTGGCAGTGAGTTTTTAGATACAACACCAAAAGCATGATCCATGGAAAAAAGATTAAAAAGTACAAACCATGAAAATTGTGACCACTCTGACATACCTTTCCTGCACATCTTTATATTGTACTTGATGTAGTAGATTATTTTCCTAATTATTTTCCTTTAGATATATATCTAAAATTTTCAATCTTGAAAGTGGCAGTGGCTCTTTTGTACATTTCTCTACTAGTCAGCTTGGGCCACTATGAGAAAATATCACAGACTGGGTGGCTCAAACAACAGAAATTTATTTTCTCGAGGTTCTGGAGACTGGAAAGTCTAAGATCAAGGTGCCGACCATTGTGGTTTCTGGTGAGAGATCTCATCCTGGCTTGCAGACTGCTGCCTTCTTGCTGAGTCCTCACATGGCAGAGGGAGAGAGCTCTGGTGTCTCTTCTTCTTTAAAGGGTTCTAACCCTATTGGATCAGGACTCCACCCTTATGCTCTCGTTGACCATTTTGCCTCCTAAAGCCCTATCTCCACATACAATCCCACTGGAAGTTAGGGCTGCAACATATGAATTCTGGTGGGATACAATTCAGTTCATAGCATTCTGCCCCTGCCTCCCCCAAATTCACATCCCTCTCACATGCAAAATACATTTATTCCAACCCAACAACCCCCAACATCTTAACTCACTCCAGCATCAACTCTTAAGTTCAGGCTTATCTAAATATCACTAAATCAGATATGGGCGAGAGTTGGGATATGATTCATCCTAAGGAAAAATTCCCCTCCAGCTGTAAACCTGTGAAACCAGAGAAGCTATGTGCTTTCAAAATACAGTAGTGGGAAGGGCATGGGCTAGACATTCCCATTCCAAAAGGGAGAAATCAGAAAGAAAAAAAGTGACTGGTTCCAAGCAAGTCCAAAACCTAGCAAGGCGAATTTCTCGAGATCTTAACATTTCAGAATAATCCTCTTTGGCTTGATGTCCCACCTTCCAGACCCACTAGGGTAGTGGTCTTGGCTTCTGGACATACTGGGGCACCTTCTGGACCTACAGAGCCACCACCATAACTCTGCTGAGAGAGGATTGTGCCCGCAAAGCTTTACCAAGTAGGGGTCCCACCCATGAAGCTCCATAGGATGGCCCTGCCCCTAAGCCTTCAGTCAGAGGCCTTCTGACCTGTTGAAACAGGCAGTGGTCCCAACCTGTGAAACCAAGGGGCAGTCCTGATGGTCTCTGAATTGCCTTCAGGGTCATCCTTCACTTTTCCTGAAGAATAATGCACTTTCACAGCTGAATAGCTCTATGGTCCTGTCCTGTAGCATGTGAGAAGTGAGACAGCCTCCTTTCCTTTAAACTTTTCATTTAAACTTTCATTTAAACTTCTTTTGTTTCATTTTGCACTCTTTAGTTCAAAATGGCAGTGTATCTGTTGTTATAATACCACCTCTATGCCTGGCTTTTGCTGAGATGGCTGATTAAGTCCCCGAGTCACACCCAGGATCTCTTTATCAAATGGTTGTTCAGCTACACCCTGAATGTTCTCCTCAGAACAAACTTTCTCACTATTTGCAATTTGTATAGGCTGAGAATTTTCCAAATTTCAAGTTCTGGTTTACTTTTGCTTAACAATTTTGCTTCAATTCATTTCTCTCTTCTCACATTTTACTTTTGGCAGTTGGAATGAACTATGCTGCTCCTTCAACATTTTGCTTAGATAACTCCTCAGCTAAACACACAATTTCATCCCTTGTAAGTTCTACCTTCTATAAAACACTACAATACAATTCAGTCAAGTTCTTTGCCACTTTAGAACAAGGCTCACCTTTACTCCTTCAATAACGTTTGTCATTTCTGTCTGAGATCTCACCAGAATGGCCTTTCGTGTACATATTTTTATCAATATTCTATTTACATTATTTATGTACTCTCTAGGAAGATGGAATCTTTCTCTCCAGCTCTCTTTTTTCATTCTGAGCTCCCACCAGAATCACCTTTAACATCCATATTTCTAACATTCACCTCAAAACTCTTCCAGCCTTTACCCGTTGCTCAGTTCCAAAGCTGCTTCCACATTTTTAGGTTTTTATTACAGTAGCACCCCTCTTCTTTTTTTTTTTTTTTTAAAGATTTTTTATTATTCCTTTTTCTCCCCAAAGCTCCCTGGTACATAGTTGTATACTTTAGTTGTGGGTCCTTCTAGCTGTGGCATGTGGGACTCCGCCTCACCATGGCTTGGTGAGTGAGCACCCCACTTCTTGATACCAAAAGTTGAACTGGTCTGCTCAGGATGCCACAACAAGATGCCATAGACTGGTGGCTCAAACAACAGAAATTTATTTTCTCACAGTTCTGGAGGCTGAGAAGTCCAAGATGAAACTGCTGGCCAATTTGGTTTCTGGTGAGAGCTCTCTTCCTGGCTTGCAGACGCCCACCTTCTCCTGGTGTTCTCACATGACTTTTCTCAGTGTGAACATGTGGAGACAGGGAGAGATCCCTCAACATTAATTACTGCCAAAAAGCGCTCTGTCCAAATACAGTCACATTGGAATTCAACATATGAATTTTGGGAGGACGAAATTCAGTCCACAGCAATTTCCAATTGATCTTTGTTAACAACACTTATTTGCATTTTGTAAATAGCAGCTCTTGGCTTGACAAAAAAAAGCACACTGAAACCACACACTTAGAAATTCTGGCTGTTACTTAAAGGACACTAGAATTCTGATTCGGCATAGGAGTGTGGGTGTCATTGGGAACATATTCGCTGTAAGCTATATTTTTTTACACTGTGTTACAGATTCTTCGGTACAACTCTTCTTCATGAAGCCCAAACCCAGCTTATAGGAACCTCCTAGATTGATAGTCAATGCAGGTTGAGCCTACAGAAGAAACAAAGAAAAATTACACTTTAAATTCAGAAAGAAAAAAATGAAATCAATAACACATATTTTTACCACAACCATCCGTCTTTCCTGGGACTTTTGTATCATGAGATTATATTTATTTGGATTTTAACAGTAAATAAGAGCCATATGCTTTACTTATCAGCACAAAAAATAGGATATTCCCTCACATGCAATAAAATGGGATAGTCAGGCAAATATTTAGATGACTTAGAACCCCAAACATCTTTTCTAATGAATTTGGTAAATATAGCCTTTCTATGTTACTTTAGAAATACAGAAGCAATAGACTTCCGGCTAAAATGGCAATTTGAATGCAAGGACGTGACTATCTACTTTTTAGAACTTAAATAATTAAGTAGATGTAAATGTGCTTGAATTAATTCTGGAACTCCTTATGTTTCAATTTTACTGCAGTATTGAATTCAGAGAAACACTATATACAATCTAGAAGTAAAAATCTCCCCAAGTCCACTTAAGGCTAATTTATAGCTCACAGCATGAGCTATAAGTCCTCTTGCCATCCCTCTCCAAGTATCTTGCAGCCTTAAACTCTTTCAAATCATCTCACGCGGTAACTCTTACTCTGATCTCCCTACCAAAACACTCACCTTACTGAGCTCCTGTGTCTTTCAGTCTCTTTCCTGATCTACACTCTCTGTCACGTATCTGTTACACATACTCCTTCTGTTACATGCATTAATTTCTTTCATATATTTGATACCATGTGAGCATTGGAGAGGAGCTGGGATCTATCTGATCCCAGACAGGAGGGATCCCAGATCCTTTGGACACAGAGGGACTGAACAGGCAGGATGAATGGCTTTCAGACCCCGCAGTTAGAAAATAAAGGCTGCTTACTCGTGGGTGAGACTTGACCATGGGGAAGCTCCCTTTTCACCCCCAGAAGCATCTGAGTTCGCAGGTTTAAACACGCTCTGCCTTCCACCACTTGATGATTTTCCATTGCTCAGGAAACACAACAGCCTGTTTGACAGCAAAGGGAACACAAAACCTTAGCACTTTTTGAGTGGCTTATTAAATCACAAGCAAAGATGCAAATACATTTAAACCAGGAACATTTCCACCATAATATTCTGCATGTAAATTAAAACTCTATGTTCTTTTCCAATAAGACAACTTGCTAAAATCTTCAGCTTCCAACCAACCTCACGCCTTAAAACTATAAATACTTCTTGAAAATATCTAGGTCATCTAATGACAACAAAACAGACAAACATAAAGAAAGTGCAAAGTAAGAAAAGGGACACATAGGAGGCTCCATACAGAGATTCTGCTGCCTTTCATCCCCCATCACCAAAAGCAAGCTCTTATGTTTGTTCTTGCTTGATCCAGACTGTGTTCAGAACCTACTGTCACATGTTAAATGTTCTTAACCACATTTTTCAAAATTGATGCCACAAAAGCATCTTACTGTTTTAAAACAATACGTTTTTAATTGAAAACTTCTTTTACTCAATCAAGTGTGAATAGCACTAAAAAATTCCATCTTAGCATTATGCATGATAAAAGACAAATGGCTCATATGGTGTTTGTTGGCATCTGTATAATTAATTCAAGCAGGCATATAAGAAGGTGCTTCTTTTTCAAAACTTTCATGAAAATTTATAGATTGACAAGATATTTCATAGCAATATTTCACGTGCCTGATGCACCACGATCTTAATACATCCTCCCTCCTGATGTAATTACAGCACTTGCAAACATGGTTTCTCTGTCACAAGGAGGTCATCTTTTTAAGGAAAAAATAAGTAATTCTTCAGGATGTTCCTTGATTCTTAGTGAATAATTAAGAGGACTGACAGCAATCAGACAAATGTAGTAGAAGTCCCTGAAGCAAAAGCAGTGGAGGAGGGAAGCAGAGCCAGCTCTAAAATCAACATGTAGACCTTATAATTCCAGGTGTTATTCACAGAAATTAATCATCATGCAGAAGACAAAATGACAACATTTTTGCCACTATTTTCAAGTTTTCACTGAGTATTTATCATCTGATATAGACAGATAAGTGATCAGTTGCAATCTGATAACCTCAAGCTTAGATTCCTGTCCCAGAATCCTCCATGCTGTGAACTTTCGAAGGCTCACCTTCCTCTAACGCTCCCTCAGGAGCACAGGTGACTCATGCTCACTCCTTGTACGTTAATGTCCCTGCAGCTGTGGCCTAAAACGTCTGTGCCTCTTTTAGACTCTCTGAGGGTCCAGTTCCTCTTAAGGGCAAAGGTTTCTCTTTACTACCAAATCATACTTATATACTTACATACATGCGCATATATAAATCTGTTGGGAAAAATATTTTAAAAGTCATTCAAAGGGATTGAACACAAAAATATATCACATTGACTCGTAAGTGTCTAAAGCAACACTGTGTAATACAGGATCTATCCCCATTTTTGTAACCCATTGCTTTCTGTAGAAGGAATTCTGCAGAAAGATTTTCTTTGCTTTTTTATAACAATCCCAATCTTTCTAATTCTTATAATTCAAAAATTCTGGATTGTGTTATACTCTCATTCGATTCAAAAATAATTAAAATGCAATGTTTTTGTTAAAACAGGATTTCTCAATCTTGGCAGTATTGAGATTTTGGGCTAGAAAGCTTTTTGTTGTAGGAGGATGTCCTGTGCACCATAGGATGTTTAGCAGCATCAATGGCCTCCATCCACTAGATGCCAGTGGCACCCTTCAGTTGTGACAACCAAAAATGTCTCCATTTTTGACAAATGCACCCTGGGGGGCAAAGTCATCCTCAGTTGAGAACCACTGCTTTAAAAGAAAATATTCCCTTATTTGTCATTATTAATAATAATGTCTATAATTAATAACAATGTCCATGTTTGGTGGACCACTGTGGATGCGAATACGTATAAAACTGTATCCCAAAAGAATCAACATAATTAATTTGTTCCCATTCAGTAGACATTTCTGAATTTTAGCGACTCTTGTAGAAATAAATGCAAATCTGAGGCTCAGCCAAATAATCGTTCCTTTTGGATAAAAATTGTGAGGACATTTAAGTTCCTCTTCCTGTGTTTACGCCGTATTCTCCCTGCTTCATATGTTAGGGCAGGAGGCAATGATTTGATTATCGTCTCTACACAGTTCAGTGATGACATCTGCTGCTTTGCCCTCAACACCTCACAGAAATTTCAAGGCAAATTAATGACCAGATGGCTTTACCTGGATAAAAACTTTTCTGGATCTCCAGCCTATTTCAGCATAGTACCTTATTGCTTACAGGGAAAGTCAACAGTAATGTAATGTCATTAGGCAGGTAAAATTTAGAAATGTGGTCTATTTATTCTTTCACATTCTATTTCTTCTAGTTTTGCATGCTTTCCCTTCTGCATAACTGCATTATCCCTCTGTGGTGCCATTCTTCAGTTAGTATCGACTGCTGTGAATTTTGTGGTTTTCTTCCACATTAAATTTGGTAAAATATTTTAGCCACTTTCCAAGCCAATTTGGCTTTATATAAAGAAGGAAGATGCATCCGTATTTAAGAAGCAGCTATATGCTTGTGGGCCCTATCCGGCCCTGGCTCCTATTGCTGGCCTACACCACTACGTGTCTCTACAGATAGCTCCTGCAGCCGTGTACCTGCATGCCACCAGCCCTGACTCCTGTCACCAGGCTCCAGTGCAGTGTGTATGCCTATGGCGAGTCCCTGCAGCCACGCAAGTGCACACTGACAGCCAAGGCCCCCACGGCTGCTCTTGGGCCTGGATGTGGCTCTGCTTCATGTCACTGGTCTGCACTGCTGTGTATGCTCAGAGCTAGCCCCTGCAGCTATGCACCTGCATGCCCTCAGCCCCACTTTCTGTCACTTGCCCCGACTGCTGTGAATGTGCCTGTAGCTACCCCTGTAGCTGCACAAGTGCATATCAATGGCCAAGGCCCACGGAGCTGATTGTGGGCCTGGATCCAGCCCTAACTCCTGTCACTGGCCTGTGGTGCTATGAGGGTCTTTAGCTAGTCCCTGCAGCTGTGCAGCTGCACACCACAGCCCCATCTCCCCTCACTAGCCTCCACTGCCATGTACATGCCCGTGGCCAGTCTCTGATGCCACATGAGTGCAGGTTGAAACCTGGCCCGTGCAGCTGCTCAAGTGCCCGGAGTTGCCCTGATTCCCATCACTGGCACCCACCATTGAGAACATGCCTGTGGCTAGCCCCTGCAGTCACGATGCAAACCCCTACACGTTCAATGCAATCTCTATCAAAATTCCAATGGCATTCTTCAAAGAAATAGAAAAAACAGTCCTAAAAATCATGCAGAATTACTGAAGATCCTGAATAGCCAAAGCAATCTTGAGAAAGAACACACCTTGCAGAATCATACTTCCCGATTTCAAACCGCATATGAAGCTATAGTAATCAAAATAGTATGGTACTGGCATAAAAACAGATAATACACCAGTGGAACAGAATCAACAGCCCAGAAATAAATCCTCACACATACCATTAACTAATTTTAACAATGGAACTGAGAATACTCATTGGAGAAATGATAGTCTCTTCAATAAATGGTCTTGTTTAAACAGAATATTTATATGAGAAGAAATGAAATTGGACGCATATCATACACCACTCACAAAAATTAACTCTAAATGGATAAAGGACTTAAATGTAAGATGTGAACCCATAAAACTCCTAGCAGAAAACAGAGAGAAAGCTCCTTGATGTTGGTCTTGACAATGATTTTTGGAAATGACACCAAAAGCACAAGCAATGAAAGAAAAAAATAGACAAGGGAGACTACATCAAACTATAAAGCTTTTGCACAGCAAAATCAACAAAATTAAGAGGCAGCCTAAAGAAAGAGAGAAAATATTCAAACCACACATCTAGTAAGGGATAAATATCTACATAAGAGAGTCACACAACTCAATAGCAAAAACACAAACAATCTGGTAAAAAAAACATGGGCAAAGAATGTGAATCAGCACTCTTCCAAAGAAGACATACAAATTCTCCACATCACTAATCATCAGGGAAATGCAAATCGAAACCACAATGAGCTATCGCCTCCCTCCTGTTAGAATGGCTATTATCGAAAAGACAAGAGGTAGCATGTGTTGGTGAGAATATGGAGAAAAGGGAACCCTTGTGCATTGTTATGGGGAATGGAAATTGGTACAATCAGTATGGAAAACAGCATGGAGGTTGATCAAAAAGTTAAAAATAGAGTTACCATATGACCCAGTAATCTCACTTCTGAGTGCATATCTGAAGGAAATGAAATCACTCCCTCAAAGAGAGAGCTCCACTCTCGTGTTCAGTGCAGTATTATTCACAATAGCCAAGACGTGAAAGCAACCAAGTTTCCACTGACAGGTGAGCGGATAATAAAAATGTAAAAATGTAATACACACACACACACTGGAATATTATTCAGCCATTAAAAATGAAGGAAATCCTGCCATTTGCAACCACATGGATGGACCTGGGGGGCATTATGCTAAGTGAAATAAGTCAGACAAAGACAAGTGCTGTAATATTTCACTTATGTGCAGAATCGAAAATAGCCAAACTCATAGAAACGGAGAGTAGAATGGTGGATGCCCGGGGCTAGAAGCTGGGGGAAATGAGGAGATTTTGGTCAAAGGATACAAACTTCCAGTTATAAAATGAATAAGTTCTGGAGATCTAATCTACAGCATGATGACTATAGTTCGTACTATACAGTATACTTAAAACTTGCTGAGAGAGTAAATCTTAAATGTTCTCCCCACAACAATAATAACAACAAAAAAATGGTAATTATGTGAGGTGATGGATGTGTTAACTAACCTTATTTTGGTAATAATTTTCAATATACACATGTATCAAATCATCAAGTCGTACACCTTAAACTTACGCAATGTTATATGTCAATTATATCTCAATAAAATTAGAAAATAAAAGAAGCAGCTACATGCTAATCTATATTTACAAAACCTAAATTTACAAATCTGTAACTATTGTTAGGCAAATGAATATTTTTGTTGCAGTATCATTTCAAACATTTTTCTAATTACATGAAGAAAATAAAAATTATCCGTAAATCAGCCCAGATTAATGATTGCTAACCCCACAGATAATGACTGCTGAATGCCAGCCTCACTATAAAAATAAAATACACACACTTTATATATATATATATATACACATTCAAGACTTAAAACTCACGTATATAGAATGTACTAGAGAGTCAAAGAAATAATGTATATTTTACTCCATGTCTGTAACCATAGTTTTTCTCTTTGAGTGTTATTAGCAGTACTTCATTTTCCCCTTGGAAATCATGTTCCAAAACTCTAATTATACTGATCATTTTAGAATACAATATTCCTGTATGCTGCTTTGGGAAGGAGTCCCCAAACTATATCCAAACATCACTTAAAAATGCTAAGGAAACGTAACAAGTGGTGAGCTTCTGAGGAAGCCATAGTGACCCTTGCTCAGTCTTTGGGGCCACGCATGCCTCCCCAGCCCTCAACCTGTGATTAGATCTGTGAAAATTGGAAAAATTACATTAAAAGTAAATAAGTAAAAATTGTGTCGGTTATATACTTCACACAGCAACTTATTTGATTGCTTATTGTTAGTTTGTTTTGGTTGGTTTGATAATTACAAATTGCAACATAAGTACAGATTGGCTGGGTTAGTATTTGTAATACTTATGAAAAATCCATCTAAAAACCAGTGGTTGCTAGGGTTGTTAATCAGGAGTTCTTTGGATAAAAGCTTTTCTTTTTCTGTCACGATCAGAGTGATTTATGAGTTTCTGTGTCGTGTAGGCTCAGGGAAAGGCAGGGCCTCGTCAGTGTCGCTGGGTCCTGGCAGGAGCCGTGTAGGAGAGCGACGCAGCTGCAGACGGAGAGCTCCTTCCGTGATCATGGGCTGAGTCTTTTATCTCCAACGACTTCTCTCCTGTGGTACCAGCTACCGTTCACGCCACTGTGTAATTTCATGCTCAGACAATTTCTTTCTTTTTCTACTATGCAAGCTGATAGATTTTGCTTTTTTTTTAAATAAAGTGCATTTTTTATTTACTTTCAGTTTTGCTATGGTTTAAGTTACCAAGCGTTGTTTGTCTTACCAAATGTTAGGATTATTACTGTTATATATTAAAATGATTTACTAGACACGCTGCAGTAAAAACCTGTTAAAACTGCATTTGGGGAAAGTGTTCCACCCTCTGATCTTTAATTCAATTCTAATAGCGTGATAGGAGCACTTTGTTTATGCACTAGAACTATATTCACTCAGGCCATTAAAGTGCAGTCAGAAAATTGCTAATTCCAGTAAAATTTATGACGATTTGTTGTCTTGAAATGGTTGATAAACCTAAAAAAGAACGATTTCCTGCGGATAGATAGCTAAAGTATATACTTACAAATTTTTCAAAAGCCAATTCATATTTAACCAAAATTGTAGGATATTTAGAAAATTATATTTGCATTTGATGGAATGAACCACAATAGAAATACTTGTTTGGTCCTAAAGTAACCACTGACATTTATGGTCATTGTAACTAGAAAATATTTATAGTTATTGCTAGTAGGATAGAATAATTTTATACCACTCCTCATCTTCAGTTTCAACTATGAAAGTAACGTTTATATAAATTTTGGTAAATTTAAAAAATACAAATGAGAGTAAAGGAAAAGCATTAATAATTTTACAAACACACACATAACAAATCAATGTTAATATTGTGAAAGATTTCCCTCCTGTTTCTGTTTTGTATAATGAGAGTCCCACCATTTTATTTTGCATGAGGCAGCATAGAACAAACGTTAGGGTCACAGATTCTGGACCCAGGTTGCCCAGGTTTGAATCACAGTTTTGTGATATTGAGCTGGTTACTGGTTACTTAACCTCTGATCCTCAGATTCCGCATGTATAAGGTGGAAATAATAATAGTATTTAATTCATAGGATGGTATTAACAAGAGAAGAGTAAAGTTCACGGAACCTCTTGAAATTATTCTTTATTGGCATGCCTTGTATTTTTCACAGAAATCCTGGTATTGCATGTGAAAATCGTAGAGGACCTGGATGATGTTTGCTTCTTCATTGCTTTGAAAAGATTGGATTTTCTCCTGGCAGGGGGTGAGATTGCAAGCAGATGACCTTGATCCAGTTGAGAGCAGATTTCAGGCTTCCTTAGGGGGCTGGTCTGTTTCTCGTTTGTGCTTACTCCTGGGAATAACATCTACCTCTAGGGCATAGGTCTCTGGGTCTCAATAGGAACTCTGGGGTTTTTAGCAAAGTCTTTCTGCCCTTTGAGCCATGAACTCTGACTTCTCACCCCAGTTCCATGAGATTGTCAAAATCTCTGCTCAGATTTTTAGCCTACAAGGGCTGCTTTCTGCTTGTTCTATTTTTCAGCATTTTGTTTGTTGTATTAGAGGCTTAGGATTCGGCAAATACTTAGAGGAAATGTTGAATAGAGAGTTTCGGGCTCACATCTATGATTCTCTCTTCTCTAAGATTATAGCCCCTGAAATCCCTGCCATTACGACATTCCTTAATCCCAGTCTTTGCCTCCACAGTCCAGTGAAACTCCCACAAGCACCCCAACACCTGTATACTTGTCTTCTCTTCACAGCACAGGAAATTTTCAGATCCCTGGAGGAAGTATGGGCCACACCTCAATGTCCTTTCTTTCTTTGTTGGATCTTGGTAACTCGAATCCTGAAGTTTGTTGTTTTTAATTGATGTCTTATATTTGTATTCTTTGGGAGTGTTAGACTGATGTAAACTTCTCCATTGAAAGGAAAGTGCTGGTGATTTTAAAATCTGGAGTACATTCCAGGTCTTGGTACCGGCACCAACAGGTGACAGGGTGCTAAAACTGCTCAGCTCCTATAAGGGCCATTCTTCCCAGCACCCCCCTTCAATTGTAGTCTTTGAATACAATATTTAAAGCAGGCATTCTTTAGTACAAAGAACAAGAGATCGACAGATTGTCTGATCAAGAAAATTTCTCCACTGATGAGGCAGAGAACCCTTGATATCCTCCCTAGTAGGATTTTATAATTGCTAGAGACCACTGAGGGCTTTGCATTTCCCATTGTCCTCCACTCATTATGATAGTTTAGTTTTATTTTTCTTGTTCTCTTGGATCATTGTTTAAATATGTCATAAGCAGGTAGCTTGTAATTTAGTTTATACATCATCAAACCACAAGAAATCATAGCCAGACTTGATGGGAAGGATTAAACATCACTCAGAGATCTTATATTTTGACCTGGATGCTAAAAAGATAGGGCCGTACGGCTGTCTCTTTTGGAGAGGTGGGAAGTATACTTAATGCCTGGGAAGATGTGTGTATGAATGTTGTGTATGGATGTTGGGGAACCAAAGTGTGAACTGTAGGAGAGATTGTTTATTGCCTATGTAATAAGTAGCCTTACTTTGTTCCTTACTAATCAGACTCCACTTTGTGGTAAGCTGTGTGAACCTCTAAAACTTTACATTTCCCAACCTTCCTGGCAGACAGAAAAAATCACTGACTCACTTTTACCAAATGACAGATGAGCAGAAGTCATTGAGTAGAGCTTCCAGGAAAGGACCCTAAAAGAGGGGAAGAATCACCTAGTATAGGTCCTTTTTGCTGTTGCTGTTCTTTTGCTCCTTCTCTATTTCCTTGCTTCCAATATTAATAATAATATTAATGGAGGATTGGAACTGTGGCATTCTCTCTTCACTATCTTCACATTATGAAGGTGAAGCCAAGATGATCTCAGTCCTAGGCTCTGACAGCCATGACCAGTTGATATAATTGTCAGCACCAGCCTACCTTCTGACTTTTGTTACGTGGGAAAATAAAGCTCTCAGTTGTTTAAAACACTGTACAATGATTTATTTTCCTTGTAGGTAAACCCCGCAGTTTCAAATCTGCATTATTAAGAGTAGAAGGGACTGTACAATGTTCTCTTTTCCTCAAAGCACCCTCAAACCCACATTTTATGGAACTAAATGTCAAAAACCGTCTGTTTATTTCACTTGTATTCCAGCTATTATGAAAAATACTTGAAATAGACTAGTTATGATTTGTACTTTGGGAATTGGACACATAGTCCACTATTTTTTCTAAAATGTATTTCTAGTTGCTTAGATCATAGAACATTTAGAATAAGGGTGGGCAATAAATCAAAAGCAAGAAATTATTTAAAGTTTTACATTTCTTTGCAAGCTGTGTTCTAAACAGATGAATGTGTAACTGAATAGCCATTCAGTGCTAAGCCATCAACACCAAGATGATGCACACCTTTGTTTGCTAATGTTTGACTCTAGTGTTATTTATATGCCCACAAGAAACAGTCCATGTACAGATATCAAGACTTGTTCAGCCTTATATTTAAATCACTAGGTATTTGTCTCTAAGTCTTAAATGAGTATTGTTCTCACTATTTTTCCTCTAGGGGTCAATTTTGTGCACTCATCACATAATTATTCTGTCTAATGTCTATGAAAGCATCCAGATTCCTGGGGATACAAGGGAGTGGGGAGATACAGAGGAGAAGAAGAGGATTGGAGTGAGTAGAGGGGAAAAAAAAGAAGACAATAATGCAGAAGAGGAAAAGCAGAAGAGCAGTACTATTTTTTTCTGTATTTGCTATAAGCAAATCTTGCATACAAAATCACTCAATCTTCTCAACAAATCTGTGCAATATGTTCTATTATAATAATCATTTTAAAATGGGAAACTCAAGATTTAGTGATTTAAGAGATTTGTCCAAGTTCAGATGAGCAGTGGTGGGAAAGGGGCTCAGTCCAGTGCCTGTCTCAGGAAGCAGTGCACACTGGGAACATGCACACTGTGTCGTCTTTCCTTACCCCCTAAGGCCCAAAGGAGGCAGAGGAGGGTACTGTGAGAGACACGTGGCGATGTTCTTCCTCTCCCACAGCTCTTCAATTCATTCTACTGCTAACTTTCTAGGATATAATGCACTACTGCCTGGGAGCCTCTTTTACTGTCCGAAGTTTTAGTGAAATTTTTTATTTTTTCCTCAAGGAGTATGGAAATTAAGAAAAAACATTCTGAGACATTTCTTATTTGAAATGGGCCTAGAAGTCTCTAAACTCAGTTCCCATGTGACTGAAGGATGTGTTTACTCTAACTAGTCTGTGAATACTTTGTGTTTCTGAAATAGGCGTATCAAGTTACAAATTTGGCACACAGTACAGTCCTTTAGGGAATATGATGCTCCTTCAAAGTGTCTACACCACAAGTAGAAGGGATTCTTAGATTTTCCAAGGAAGACAACTCAGTTTTTATCAGCCTAGGCCATGCATAAATCAACCACTTACAGCTACCCACTTGACACTCTGCCAACTCTACCACTTACAGCTTTCAGTTGTGTTAGCAATATATACAAATATGTGTCCAAATATCCAACACCGAGTTTTAAGGCTCCTTGATACTCTATTATCGTTACCGTTACTCTATCACTCTAGTGCCATGCACTGCTACCTTCCCTTGTCCATTGGTAAATGGACTATGTGAGATCCTGAGATTGCTGCTGGGCCAGCAATGGCTTCCACAGTTGCACCTGCAAAATGAGCTACATCTATGAAAGAAGACAGAGTAGAGAGCAAAGTGAGAAGTTTCTATATTTTGGTTTATGCCTGACAACCGAGCAGCTAAATAGATGATCGTTGGCTGAGTGATGATTCATTCACAACTTTGAGCGCTGTAACTGCCAGATTAACTGGGAAAAACCTGTTCTACTCCTCAATTCTAGATCTTGGCATTAAGTGATTCCTTCAAAATATCTTTTTGATGAAAATAATGTGGTACATAGAATGACATTAGTAGATGCACTGCATTTCTTATCTTTGCTTGACATCAACTATAGAAGGATTTTATATCATAAATATGCTGGCCAGAACCATCTTTTGTGGTGGATTTTTCACAAGGTCCAACACTTTGCAGTCAACAAGATGTTTGTGTCCATTCAGCACTAATACCTTGAGTTGAACAACATCTGAACACACATACACACAATTTGAAACAAGCTACCAGGAAAAAGCTGTTATTCTCTTTTCCACACTCAGAAGAGTTGGTTGTGAAGATTTAGCTACTTCTTCCATATGTAACCTAGATTCTGTTCTTTCCACAACAATTTACTGCTTTGAGAATCATGGCCACCTCACACACAAGTAGACTGAAAATCTCTACAGTCAAAGGTACCCACGGTTGATCAAGTTACTGATGTGATCACAAACTAGAGGCAAAGTGAAAACTTGCCCAATGAGAGGAGATAGTGTTTGGCACAGTACATGTTCTGTTGCTTATAGAGAGGCACCTGCTCGTGGTGATGTTTTCACAAAATGCCAAACAAGCTTTATGTTTATCAAGGCAGCTTGCCTGCTACTATAACCTGAACATACTGGAATTTCCCCAATGCTTCTTAGAAGGAAGTGGAAAGGTCTGAAAGCCTATGATATGATTTCTCTATATACTTTTCCCTAAACTGGTTTAGCAACAACCCAAGTATATCAAAAGGGTCAAGACCTTTCCATAAGTGTCACCATGTGACATCGTAGATGTGTCACAAGTGTCATCATAGAATTGCTGGCGAAATAAGCAATGCAAGCCTCTCTCTCCTTTACTGGGAATATTGTGGCCAGAACAAGGAAGGTGCAGACCTGCTGTGGCAAACCAAACTTTGGGCCTCAGTTCTTCATCCCTCCTTGTGTCTGCATTTTTGTCATGTGACTTTGCAAATCCTAATTCAAGGTATACTTCTCTGCCTCTTGATTTTGAGCTTGGCCATGCAATTTGTTTTGGTGATGGGATGTTAATAGATGTGACTCAAGCGGAAGATTGAAATGTGCTTGTGTGATTGAACTTGCCATTTTATGCTCTGGCCACCATGAGAACAAATGGCCTCAGGAAGGTCTCAGAGGAGTGAGAGATATGCAGAACAGACTAAACCAAACGTGCAGTTTGGAACTAAGCCTAATTAAGTCTTGCTGGTATCAGCAGAGACACACCCAGATGATTGATTTGCAGACAGACAAAAAAGAGTACATGATTGTTATTTTAAGCCACTGAGTGTTGGGGTAATTTAGTATGCAGCTTTACTATGGCATTCCAGAAGTTGGTACTGGGAAAGGAGTTGCCATGAAAAAAACCCTAAAACATGATTTTGATCAAAGCTGTAGGCTGCAAGAAAACTCCTATAAATGGCCAGAAAAATAGTGAAGAAACTCTTATGGGGCATTAGAAAAACTGTGACCTATAGTATGTACTATTGAAACACTTACTAACATTATTTCCTGCAGCTGGAAGGAAGATTATGTACCTGACAAACAGATAGAGGTACTAAAAGAAAACGATGAAATCTGAAAAGAAATATCCAATTTTCAAGCACTATTTAGAAGCAGTAGAGACAGCACAGAATTGTAGGGTTACTAAATGAAATTATTTTTCACCAAATTAAAGAAATGACCATTAAGGCACAGCCTCAAGGAAAAGGCCTAAATCAGAGTTTACCATTAAAAATCACCTCAAGATAAAGATCCAATGAAGCATATTGTCATCAAAGCTTTTGTTAAAACTTCTAAAATAATTAACATGCCTTGTAGATTATGCCTCTAAAATAACTAACCTGCCATTCAGCATGAGAAAAGTCATGCTAGAATGAATAAAGTAGTATTTTTACTGAAACAAGATACATCCAAAATATGCATAATTGAATCTAGAGAGAGATGCTTGCGGAAAGAATTACGGACATAGATTTTGGCAGAAAGGACCTGAAAAATACATAGAAAACACATAACCTTGTAAAATATCATTGTGTCTGCATAAACAAGCACCCTAGACTGGAAGAGATGGAGAGTTCTTGGTACGTTAAATACTTCTTGGTCTCCAAATTTCTACAAGTAGTTAAACAGATTGCCAGAGTGGACATGTTCTCTAATCCTCTCCGTGATTGGCCAAGGAGGATGATAAAAAAGGAATGAACTCCCAGAAGGCAGAGCTGAGAACACTGGTCTATGGACCTATTCCAGAACTTAACTCAGAATATTTCTTACCCTCAAGTAATGCCAACTAGGATTTCAGAATTACTATGGACCAGTGACTGCTAAATACCTCCCATCCTTCCTCTTTGAAGTGGGAGAGTTTTCTGTAGTTATTCTGTCTCTCTTCTACCATTATATGACAGATAATTTGACTTTTTAGTTCATAGGCCTTCACATCGTTGTGTCTAGACCTCTTCCAGATCATGAGATCCTGCATTTTGTATGTGATGTCATGATTGGGTAAAACTTTTGCAAGTCCTGTGATGAGGAAAGGAGAAGGAATCAGACACTCACAGGAAAATATGATCTTAACCCTAACTACATAGCTAAAAGTGAAATCATAGCCTAGTGGTTAAAAGTATATTGCATAGCTAAACCAGGATTTTAAATACTTACTGACTCTTGGCCATACTTTATATTTAAAATGTTAGTAATAATACGTACTTAACCTTGTTGTAATCAGTATATAATGTACCATATACAAATCTACAATACAGATTTAACACACTGTAGTGACTGAGTAAATAGTGGTCCATGTTGTTCTCAACTGAATTACTAGTTTTGATTCATTTATATCTATTTTTGGCATACTAAAAAACTGCATTTTCATTGATGCAATAGATTGGCATGATGACACACAAAGGTTTTGAAAGCTGATGAGATATGCCAACCATAATTTTGTTCTTATATGTAATTCCACCATTAACACAGAAATTTAGGCTTTCAGAATGTCCTATTTTTAATGACATAATGATCTATTTGTACAGCTATGCTAGTGATATCTGCTAATTTCAACTAGAAATTCTTGTTACTAAGCTTTTGTATTACTAATTATAAGAAGAACATATTATTAATTGCTAAGAAAAGGTATATTTAATAAAATGATTTTAGGGTAGATTTCCTTCTTGGAATGTTTCTTGAAAATATCCATTTGTTAAGAATTTCCATTTGCTAAGCAGATGCAGTAGTTAGTTTTGCAATATTCATTTCAATATTCTATGTTTAATTTTTGGAAATAACCATTCAACCATTCTTTTGTACAATAAAATGCTATAACAGCACTTATAATGTTCTATTAATCACTCTATTGTAATTGTTATGACAGTCCCATTTAGCCAATATTGTACCAGTTCTTTCAGAAACATATCACAAGTTTTAAAAGGGGCCTGCTCCTTAATTTTACCACACACACTAACAGCCACAAACACACTCAAGGTAGGGTGAGGTGAGCCTGTACTATAAACCCTGATTGTGCATAATAAGGAGTTATTATTATTAACGTTTACAGGTAGATTTAAAGAAAATGTGGTTACATCTGTTACTAAAAGGAGCAAAAATGCTTTAGTAGCTTAATATCACCAAGCAATTATGACAAACACAAGAACCTTGCACTGGAATGTCTTTCCCTAAGCTCCATTTTCAGAGGTGTAGAAGTGATGTGGGTTTGTAATCCCTTTTGTCAAGTGTTCCTATCCACACCACGGCAAAAGGGAGCCTTGAATTTCTGTCTGTTAAGAATGGGTGAGCACCTGGGCTGGTTCCAATCCTCCCTTGCAACTTTATGTGTAAAGAGTCTTGCAACAGATGGCAAAGGCTAATACTCCATACATATGCTTATCTGGTAGTAAGTACACGGATACATAAGGGGTAGTCCTGTGGGGAGAGAGGTCATATGTTTCATTTTAGCTGTTTGACCCAGATCTCCTCTGTAATCCTTTCCTCTAGAGCAAGTAATTGCTTCCTCTAGAATAACTGTAGCCCTTGGCCCAGCTGCTATTTCTCGGCCTGAGGTAACCATGGAAATTCTCTCCCATCTTGAGCTCTTCCTACTTAATGCTGAGGAGTATCTTCTGAGACTTGTACCATTTAAATAATAGTAGTGTATTGCTTAATTTCCTCACTAATTATGTCCTATATATAACTGGCAGGACAAGCCACAGACACATACACTTTTTAAATGTTTATAGAATATCTACACTTTCAGCATTTTTCCCTTTCTCTCATATAAGGCTACTATATTTATTTGTATCTTTATTTTAAGGAGTGCTATTTGTATTTTGATGTGTTATTACAGTTAACTATCCGTTATTTTCCTTCCTCTTTCCTTAGGCTCCTTACTACCCAAGGAAGTATTTCTGTTACCATTAGTACAATTGTAGCATATGGAACATATAAATCATTTCACTCTCCTCTTTAAACTTGCCTTTACAAAGCTTTACTGAGGGGTGGGAAAATGAGATGAAAAATCCTTAGCTCAACAACTGTCAACTCTTAAGCAATTAGTCAACCGGTAAATTCTATAACACATGGAGTCTTGTGTTAGTGGAAAAGTGAGCTCCTTTGGAAATCTAACTTTACAGAAATTTTTCAGTCTTGGTACTGTGTTTATTTAAGGGAACCAGTTGGTACATTTGACCCCCAGAGGCAACCAAATAGGCAGCTGGCATGAGATTTTGATAACATATGGGTTAATTAATAAGGTCTAACCAGTCAAGGGAAGTGTTGGATTTAAACGCATTTAATAAGATTAGACTTTGAAACATTATTTGGTGCATTAATTCAAGTATGCAAATTGGCACAGCCCAGAGGCCCAGGCATGAAAAAAAAATGAGGGCAGATAGGAATAAATTAAATTTTAGGAAGATATTAAATGAAAAATACACCCACAACTTGAAATTGAGAACTTAAAGTAGAGTTCTTCAGCCTCTTAAAACTCACTACTATTACAATCTGAGGCCACTAAGGTAGATAGGTGTATAAATTTGTAAGCAGGTATATATTTACTTATTTATTTATTTTTTTAAAAGATTGGCACCTGAGCTAACTGTTGCCAATCTTTTTTTTTTTTTTTTGCTTTTTCTCCCCAAATCCCCCCAGCACATAGTTGTATATTTTAGTTTTGTGGCACGTGCGACGCCACCTCAGCATGGCCTGATGAGTGCTGCCATGTCCGTGCCCAGGATCTGAACCAGGGACACCCTGGGCCACTGAAGTGGAGCGCGAGAACTCAAGCACTCGGCCACGGGGCTGGTCCCAGGTATATATTTAAAATTAGAAATTCTCTCTTTTGCTCAGGCATTACATTTGAATCTTCCACACAGTCTACTCAGGTAATTGCTGCCAATACTAGAGCATCTTTATTCTTAAAGGATTAAAAATAGTATAGTACACCTTTCTATGAATTATAATTAAGGATTTTTGCTCTATAACTGGTTTGGTATTTCAGACGCATCATGCTGATACCTACACACCCACTGATAATTCAGATTCAGGCCAGTGTGGGAACCAGGGAAAGAAAAAGTGAACTTTTGCTCTGAAAACTCAACGCCATTGAAATCAATTTTGAAAACACAAATGAAAAATCATTAGAACCATTTCCTGCCAGGCACTTTTAAAATGTAATATTTGGGGCACTTATGAGATAGCATGCCTTTTTTATACTGTAGTTAGTAAATTAAAACTAAAATGAAATTAAAACAGCGCCTGTTTCCACCATGTTGTAAATGAAAGTTTTATAATTCAATATCAGATATGAGTCAGTTAATTCTGCCTCAGCCAAAGCTCTGATGTTTCAGAGAACAGCAGATGTTACCCTGTCTGCCGCCCCATTAATATACCTACTCAGTTTTTCCACTCTTCTCCCCAGGGCAGAGAATAAAGGCATATTTTCCTTTCTATTCCTTAAGCAAACTTACTTGCTCCCTGAAGCACAAGATTTAATTATCCTTATTGCATTATATTTGCTTGAATAGCTACAGAAATTATTAATGGGCATAACATTCTCTGATCTTTTTTGTGAAATTCAGCTATGATATTTATGCTGATTTAATTACCTCTAGGATGTTAATTAGTCTTGCAGTAAGAATCAAGGACGTAGGATTTACAACCAATTTATTTGCATTGATTATTATGATATTTGACAGTTTGGCTAATGGGAGTGTTTAGACATAGAGTTCACATACGTATACATATGTCTAGGAAGAAGGAAGTGGTGACCTACTCTATTAACTATGGGTTTATGGGAATATCAATCAAGAAAGGACCCTGGAGCCATAGTGGGTGCTATATCCACCCCTAAAAGGCTTTGTGACCTTAGGAAAATAATTCAACTTCTCTGTGTCTCAATTCCATCATTTGTAAAGAGGAAATAATGATAACCCCTATGCTATCGAGTTCTTTGTAGGATTAAATAGCATAATGTATGTAAAGCACTGAGGAATATCGGGCACAGCATATGCTCTACATAAGTGTAAACTGTTGTTGTTGGCTGTCATTACTATTATTGAAAATAAGCGGAAGACACAGACTTTGAAAAACAGATACTAAATTTGTGTTCAGTCACTTTGACTGCTACATAGAAATCTAATGAATAATTAAAATACACAGGGCTATTATGATTATGGTTCCGTAATTGGATAGATCAGGATTATTGGAGTTAATAGTTTTGGGTAACATTAAATTGTAGTTAGTATGTGAAGCCAAAAGATGAAGGGGAAATGTGAGAGAAAATGTGAAAAATTAGAGAAAGAGTTAGGACAAACATTGGGCATTGAAAGCATTTGTCAGTCAGGAAAGGAGGGAAAAATGTGGAGTATGTTGGAGGAGAGATAAGGAGATGATTGGTAGGAGGAGCAAGAAAAAGTACAGTTCAAAAGGCATGGAAAAAGGTGATACACAGTTTCAATGCAGTAAAACAGTGACATTAAAAAGAAGCCAGGGGCCTTGAAAATGAAATTTATTGTTATCCCTTGACTGTAGTTTCAAAAAAATTTTGGGAAAAGACACTGACTGCAATAAATCGGTGAGTAAATGTGAGTTAAAGCAAAGGATATATTTTAGAAAACTTCAAAAATTTAGGTGGTCAGCCTGGCCTCAAAACTTGATTAAAAAAATGGAAGGGGAACAATAACCATAAGCCGGTCATAACATGAAATTTCCCACCTGATTGTCTTAAAAATCTCACGCTTTGAACTTAGTTTGAGGTGACTGAGTCGATTGTGGCCCCAGTGGCCTGGGAGAAGCAAAAGCAGAAGCTCCCTGGAGTAATCCCTTTCCACACAGACCTCAAATAATTCTCAACCTAACGTTCCAGAAAATGTGAGCCTTCTCATAGGAAATCAGAAAACTGATACGAAAAGAAAGTATCATGAACACAATCAGCAGAAGCATGCAAAGCAGGTTCATAAACATAATAATGGCAGATATTGGGTTTATCAGACACGGTTTAAAACAAGTATTTCTTAAAGTAATGAAAGGAGAAATTAAAAATATGAGCAAAAAGGAACAAATTATAAAATGACCAAGTATGTTCGAAACAGAATAAAATACAAATTACAAAAATGAAAAGCATATTTAATTAAAATAAAAAATAACTTAAAATGTTCTATTGTAGATGTGTATGCTGTCAAAACGTGAAGATGTAACTTTTTGTCAAATATATGTCATACTTTAAAGTTATGTATGCATTTGGCATGTACTAGTTTTCCATGCTGCATAACAAATTATTACAAACAATGCAGTCTAACACAATGCACATCTATCATCTCACAGTTTGTGGATCAGGAGTCTGGCCATGGGTTCTGCAAGGCTGCAATCAAGGTTTTGGCCAGGACTGGGTTCTCACTTGGAAGTTCAACATTGAATGAATTTGCTTTCAAGTTCATTCAGGTTGTTGCAGAAATCATCTCCTTGCAGTTGTAAGACTGAAGGCTCTGACCTCTTTCTGGCTGCTGTTTAGAGGCTGTCTTCAACTCCTTGGCACATGGGTCTTCCAACATAGTCACTTATGTTCTCAAGCCAGTAAAGAGAGAGACACCAGAGTGAGCCTGTAAGCAAGATGAAATCTCTTACAGCATAATCATGGAAGTGACATTTCACCACCTTTGCCCACTTCCATTGGTTAGAAACAAGTCACAGGCATCATCCACACTCAGGGGGAGGGAATTCTACAAAAGCAGGGAATTATACAAGGGCATATGTACCAAGATACAGGCATTATGGGGAGTCCCCTTAGAGTCTGCTTACCATATGGTTAAAATTAAAGCCATACAGAAATAGATAACATAAAGGACATAAAATAAAATGAAAACTTCTCTTCCTCCTCTCTGAATCTCTTGTTCTCCCCAATAGTATCCACTATGTAAGAGTTTCTTTTACATCCTTCCTGAAAATAAAATACCTGCTCTATATTCCCCCAAATTAAAAATGGACATTAGTAGATGTTATAGAGTGAATTGTGTCCCCCCATTCTCACCTCCACTTTCATATTTTGAAGCTCTAACACCCAGTGTGACTATATTTGGAGGAAGGGCCTTTAAAGAGGTAAATGTGGTTAAATGAAGTAATAAGGTGGGGCCCTGATCTGATAGGACTCGTGTCTTTATGAGAAGAGGAAGAGACACCAGGGATGCACGTGCACAGAAAAAACGCCACGTGAAGACACAGTGGGAAAGCAACAGTCTGAAGCCAAGACCAGAAGTCTCACTGGAAACCAACCCTGATGGTTGATCTTGAACTTCTGGCTTCCAGACCATGAGAAAAACTATTTTCTGTTGTTTAAGCCACCCAGTCTGTGGTATTCCGTTATGGCAGCCCTACCAGGCTAATATAGTAAATTATAGTTTTAAAGAACTGGAAGATACATCTGGAGACACTAACTGGAATGTGGCAAAGAAAAAGATGAAACACATGAAAGAACTGCAAGGAAGAAGAATAATAGAGTAAAAACTACCGAGAATATAGAACAAGGGTACCAGGAGAGAAGAGACAATGTGACAAGGGAGATAGGTAAATAAATAAGTGCTAAGAATTCTGCAGAACTAATAAAAGTCTGTCAGAGCTTGGAAGGTTTTTAGATTTTACACTACTTGCAAGCTAACAAGGTAGTCTGCCACAGTTTTATAGAAGTTGGCAGAAGACACAAGATGCCTGGGACAGAGAAAGAGCATGTTATTACTCATAGAATAGTAGGATCTTGAGCTTCATGTTTGCCTAGGTTATTCTAGACCTCCAAATTTGACAGGGGTGATGCAGAGGTAGATGCAGGAGGATGGTATGCATAGCGGACTGTGTGACAGCTCAGGAATTCTGAGCTTAGAGAACACAAAATTTTAGAGGTGATATTAGCAAACCTGCCCAATGTTCCCCTGGGTGGACACACTGTTTTTATTATCCTGGTCCTGAAACAAATTTGTCCTTTAACCTGGAGGAAGACTCTCTATGTTCCAAGGCTGTTTTCTATGCAGACATCTTTAAAAAGATAATGTAGAACGAAGCTGCTAATATCTCTTCAGAAGATTGCAGAAATGTAAGAGAGAGCCCTGGAGAATTGCCTCCCAACAAAGTCACTGCCTCCCAGAAAGTCCATTGGATTCTAAGCTGGAAGAATTTAAAGAAATTCTCACCTGGATGTATAGCAAAATGGAACTACAGAACAGCAAAGGCAAAGAAGAATCTCAGAAGCAACTGGAGAGAAAAGACAGCTTCCTTCTAAAGAATGGCAATAGCAACTAGCTGACTTCTCAACAGTGTCAACAGAAAGAAGGCAGCAATGAACTAAAATTATCTGAGAAAAAATAGTTGTCAACTTAGAACTGAATTACTGGTCCCATTTTTCCAAACAATAACAACAACAACAGAACTGAGTTTGCTGGGGCCGGCCCCGTGGCCGAGTGGTTAAGTTCAAGCGCTCCACTTTGGTGGCCCAGGGTTCGGATCCTGGGCACGGACATGGCACTAATCATTAGACCATGTTGAGGCTGCGTCCCACACACCACAACTAGAGGGATCCACAACTAGAATGTACAACTATGTACTGGGGGGATTTGGGGAGAAAAAGCAGAAAAAAAAGAGAAGAAGTTTGGCAACAGTTGTTAGCTCAGGTGCCAATCTTTAAAAAGAAAAAAAAAAAGAACTGCGTTTGCTACCAAGAGAAACTCACTAAATAAACTTTCAAAAGATGTCATTGAAGCAGAGGAAAAGTGACCCCAGCCAGAAGGCCTGAGATACATGAAGATATGATATGACAGAAGGATAAATGTGTAACTTGGAATGATTTTTAAAGTTGGATACATTTAGAAGCCATGTTAAAATTTCTTTGAAAATTACTAAAAGATCAGAAATAGAGTCCGCACCTTTTAGAATAGCAGAGGAAAATGAATGGATGGTCAAAGCTACCACAAACATGCTAACAAAATGTCTGATATAATAAAACTGGTCTTCAGGTTATTGGATGGACTCTGAGAAAAACAAATTGAACAATGTTATTTCTTCAAAGCAAGAACTTAGAAATATCTTTGCTGAAAGTGCTTGGTCTAAGATTGCTGATGTAACAAGAGTTGAAAGAAGATATGTTCTCTAGATTGGTTTTATTTAGTTTTATACTTATCAAAGTATAGTTGACACACAATTTGTATTAGTTTCAGGTGTACAACATAGCGATTCCACATTTATTTACATTACAAAACGATCACCCTGATACGACTAGTTACCGTCTGTCATCATACAAAGTTATCACAATATTGTTGACTGTGTTCCCCATGCTGTACACGACATCGCCATGACGTCTATTTTATGACTGGAAGTTTGCACTAGATTAGTTCTAGTTTTATTGGTTACAGGGAATAGACTTGGGAAACTGACCATCAAAATCGTTGCTTTTTATACTTTTATGTGTCAGTACATATTTACCTTAAGCTTTCTTTCACATTGGGCAAGTTGATTGACCATTTTTGTGGATTATTTTATGTGTCAGTCAAATTATATATTTTTTCAGTCTATTCATTTGCATATTCAAAGTTGCGTAGTTTTCCTGAGTTAATTATTTCAGTGCCATGCAGACTCAACTTCAAAATGATGCAGACACCTAGATTTTCTATATTATATAAATTTATGTGTAGATATTTTGAAAAGAACAATAAAGCATACCCTTTCAGTGAAAATCTATACAAAAATCTTTTTAAAAACTGCATAAATTAAACTTATCAGGACATAGAAAACAAAGTGTTTTGTGATTTTCAACCGTTTTGACTTGCTTTATCCTAATAATCGGTGCTATTCACTCACACCTGCAATGAAAACAGAAGAAAAATATTTGAATATAGAAAAGATTTATATGAATTCTAATAGTTTTGATACCATATGCCAATATACTTTTAAAAATATGATCAAAAGAAGTGGAGAATAAATCAAACATTCACAATTTCAATTGCTGTGTATAAAAATATATTAAAAATGAATATGTAGCAGTGCTATCTAATTAATCTATTTCAAACATTGATAGCATTCTTTATGACAACCTGTAATTATATTCTTCACATTAGAAATTAGAGACAATATATGCATTATAAATTAAAAAATGTAAGAGGACTTTCTTTTTAAAATGGAAAAAAAATACAAATATGGAAAATGGCCAGAAGTTTAAAATGTAATAGGCTTATCTCTGTGCCTAATTTAGTGTTCTTTTCAGTACTTGGCATTATCCGTAATTATACTCCCCACAGAGGGTGAACACCTTGACCTTACAGGGGTACAGTTGTAAAGATTTAAGAAGTAAACTTGGAAAGGTCTAATTATTGATAGAAACTATTTGCCCTTCTTTTCCTATACAGGGGCATCAGAGTATGATGTTAATTATGGAATAGCGATTGCTTCACAGGTTTGACTTATTGGGCAGCAAACATCTCTTCTCTCAAAAGTCAGTGCAGATGGCCGCATTGTATGGTTTCAGGCAGCTGTACCTCTCTGACCCATCTCCCAGCTAATCATACGCCGAACAGAAAGGAGGCTAAAGTGCTGACGGGGGATCAAGTGGTATCTTCTGGTGACAGGAAAAAATGAGTAGGCACCCCAACATGTAATGATATGCCTAGAAGCAATTTTCCGCCATTGAAAAAATTGAAACAAATGGACAAAATGTATTCCTTCTGTCCTGATAGGAGGCTGAGTGCAATTAATAAAAGTTTCAGAAACAAAGAACGAAACTGTTCCATTTCTCTACTTGAGGTTGCTACGATATCCAAAAGTTTTAGAGTGGTTTTAACATGACTGGAGAAGAAAATTCTGTCCAGATAATCTCTGAAGCTTAATATTTGGAAAAGTGTCTTTCAGAGTTCTCTTTAGAGTCTGAGGGATCATTTAAAGTTTTATTTGAACAAATTTCAAGGCTAAATATTTTGAAACCGTTGGCTGAAAGATACCTATTTCAGGTATTTAAAACAGAATCTACCAATAATTATCAATTATATTTTCCCTCCTTTAATAGTAATATATACCCCTGGAAAAACAATGTTTTCTTGTTGTGTCTTTATGTCACATACAGGAATTCATGAGATTCAAGATTTAAAAGTAAAGAAAGAGAATTAGTATGAGTCTCTGTGGTGTAGTGAAACAAACGGAGCACAGAAGGAGCAGACATGCAACACTATCTTTAAAAAACGGTGAGCTCTGTCAACTTCATTGAGGAAAATCACTTAATCCATGTCTGCATAAGTTTCTTTTTCTATAAATTTCACAAAATAAAATGAATGATCTCTTTTGGGATGAAAGTCATTTTGCTTTTTAGTCAATGAATTCCAATGCATTTATCTCCTTCGAGCAGAGGTTTTCTATAATTTAAAAGAAATTACCATTTAAAAACTTATGAAATGTAAGAGAAGTTATATACTTTGTGTACATATTAAATATAGCTTCATTTTTTTCCCCAAGTTTCATTATTTTTAATCAAAGTTAGCAAGATTTGGAGGGGTTACAAAAATGAAGTCAGCATTCCCTGTAGGCCATCAAGGGTCAATTTTCAAGGTTCTCAATTTTGTACCGTGATAGAAAATCAACAACGAGTCAATTCTGGGGCTGTTAGCTTCAATATTTATATTGTAATTATTTAACAGTGTATATTGACAGACTTAAAACTTTTTATGAACTTTTTATGATCTTTTGTCTTTAAAAAAAAAGCATGGTCTATAGTTCTGTCACCGAAAAAGCCTAAGAAGAAGTGACAACTTGAACCCAAAATGTGATCTCTAAATGCAATTTAAAAAAAAAAAAGAGGAGCCAGTATGCCTTGGAGAAATGACTGAATTCAGATCTGGAACAGAGAATGTACAAGATGATCCTGGAGCATTTTGTCATACAAGAAATCTAGGAAACTGTAAAAACTATCATCTTTCTGTCAAAAGAATTCAAGAGCCAAAATGAAGGGGATCCTATTGCCCAAATATGGAACAATTTGACCAATAATAATAAAAATAACTGCCCTTGATCAAAAAATAATTTTAAAATCCTAACGTATGGCAAATATAAAGAAGCCATAATAATACTTGAAAAAATACTAAATGTTCAATGTTGCAAAATACTAGTAAATCAAGTCATTACTTTGAAACTTGGTAAATAAAGTGAAAGAATTAAGCAAGAGGGGCCAGCTCCATGGCGGAGTGGTTAAGTTTGTGCACTCCGCTGCAGTGGCCCAGGATTCGGATCCTGGGCGCAGACATGGCACCGCTCGTCAGGCCACGTTGAGGCAGCGTCCCACATCCCACAACTAGAAGGACCTGCAACTAAGATATACAACTATGTACCATGGGGGGGGAGGGGCAGGGGGTTTGGGAAATAAAGCAGAAAAAAAAAAAAGAATTAAGCAAGAAAAATTGATGAGGGGGAGAGACCTACTTTACGGAAAGTTTCCAGGTAATAATATAAAGAATGGCAGAATTAGAATGTCAACATTTTGCAACCCCTAATTAATTTATTAGATCTAAGCATTGGTCATCAATTATCATCTATAAATTAGTCCCCATCCCCAAAACTGTAGTAGAGTTTGATCTAACTTGAATGTACACTTTATGGGAAATCTAGAAGGTAGAGGAAGAGGTTTACATTATGCGAATGCAATGAGCAAAATGTAGATAGAGGAAGATTCCATAGGACAAATGACTTGGTTTCCTCAACAAATAAGTACAAGGAAAACAAAGAGAAACTAAAGAAATACGAAGCATATCAACCAATCACAAAATGTGGACTTTTATTTGGATTCTGATTTAAACAAACTGTCAAAAAGAAATATGACATTTCTGAGACAACTGGAAATTTGACTTGCTGATTTATTATTTAAAGATAATAAGAATCAACTTTATCTTGTAATAATGGTATTATGGTCATGTCTTTTAAAACTATCATTGAGCAATATAGTGAAATATTCATGGATGAAATGATGCAATGTCTGAGATTTGCTTCATAATGATACAAAGTTGGGAAATAGATGAATTCATGAGTCCCATGAATTCATAATTACTGAAACTGTATGATGGGTACATAAGTGTTGATTTCATTATAATGTCTACTTTAGTATGTTAAATTTGTCCTTACTCAAAGTTTTTTTTTTTTTTTTTTTGGTGAGGAACATTTGCCCTAAGCTAACATCTGTGCTAATCTTCCTTTACTTTGTATGTGGGATGCCTCCACAGCATGGCTGATGAGAGGAGTAGGTCCACACCTGGACCAAAACCGAACCCATGAACCTGGGCCACTGAAGTGGAGCGTGAGGAACTTTAACTACTGGGCCACAGGGCTAGACCCTTAAAGTTTCAGTATAGATTTTGCTGCCAGGAAATATACCTTTTTCCTCAATGGGCCATTACGTAAGTGAAAGGGCAACTCCTCACCTAGATATACATCTGCTCCATCAGCTTTTCAATTGTACTTGGATCTTGGCAAAGAGCTTAACTTTGTCAAGGTTCATTTTATGGAAAAATGCCTTTTTTTAAATGCTTATGGGACAAATGACTAAGCCCCTCACCTGAGATTGTTTTAAATTGTTAGCTCAGATTAGTACAGGTATGCTGTGTTCTCCTGAACCTCTAAAGTCACTAAAAAATATCATATTGCCCACACATAACAAATTTAAATTCTGCACTTAAAACAAACTTGTTTTCTCAGTTCTAAATTTGTTTTCCTTTTTATACTTACGGAATTTTATTTCAAGCTTTTTATTATATCTATATTTGTTTGCATCATCCCTTCTCTTATTCTTCCATTTTAAAAAATTCTGAAAATATTAAGACGTTGGTCTACCACTGCCAAGTGCAAGCGTTTTTATTATTTTAAGTTTTAATACTAAAATTCCACCTCTCCCCCTGACTTACATAGTAATCTAAAGCAAAGTTCATGACATCTAGATCTCAGCACTTCTCTGATATTTACAGTAACCATAAGTCGTCATAAACGGTCAAGAACCATATAATTGTGTATTTAAAACAAAAATAAATACAGTCATATTTTTTATGTCTCTATATGCACAGATTAAAGGATGGAGTTCATTTTTCGCTCTTCTTTCCCAGCTTCCTGACTTCCAGGGCAGATCTTCTCTATCTTGCGATGAGGGCGTCACAGATTTCGCTCAGTGGTCTTCGCCAGCATGCGGTTGCGCATCTGGTCCTAACTAAGGCTTGCTCGGAAGGCCGCGGGTACACTAGTCCCACCTCCAGACCTCGGCCCTCCTCCTTCGCCACTTTGAGTTCTCTTCGGCCGGTGCCTGGCTTTTCAGTTCTTACTCTGTAATCCTCAGCGCGGCTTCAGCAAGTCCTTATTCGTGTGGTCACCTTGGATCACCTCCTTCTGTTTCTTAGATTTCCCCATGGACTTCAGGTCTGCAGTAAGTCGGCCTTTTTCTTTCAGAACCTTCTGGATTTCTTTGGCAAGTTCCTCGTTTCCCAGCCTGCCCCATGGCCTGGTATCAGATGCGCTCACCCGTCTGTGATCTTCCCCATCTCCAGAGCCTCCTCTTGGAGCTCCTCACACCTGCCCTTCGCCAACACGTGCTCCTCCTCTGTCGCCTCCGCCGCCACGTCCAGCTGCTTCTTGCGGTCCTGCAGCGCGTCCACGGGCTCCCAGGCCGGGGACACGTGGGGCGGCCGGAGCTCCTAGGACATCCGGTTCCGCCGGATTCCTCAGGGGGACTTCCTGCCGAAGGGGCGTGACCGTGCGTGCCCAGCTGGCTCAGGAGCCACCGCCGGGGCTCTGAGGGCTGTCTTTCAGGGGCTGGGCGAACTGGAGGTGTAACGACTGTGTTCTCCAGGCCGACTCCTTAAATGGGGAGGCCCCAAACCGCTCCAGGGCCGCCCCTGGGCGCGGACCGAGAGCCTCGGCCGCCCGAAGGTGCCGCTCCCTCAGGTCGGAGGCAGCTTGGACGGCTCCCTGCCAGGACTGCCGCCCGAGCCCGCCGGCGTCCCCACCACAGGAGTGTCAGCGTGAGGCTGCAGGTACCCGCGGCTCAGTGGGGAGTTCTCCAGGCGGGGCCCCAGGCACGCGGGCGGGGTCCGGGGCGTCTGGGGGCCGGGCCCTCCGCTCCTCCCAATGGTTCAGAGCTGGGACCCCCGGCTCGTCCCGGTGCACACTGTAAGACCCCTGGGGAGGGGGAGCGGCCCTCACCTGCCTCCGGAGCCTCATCCCCGGGGCCTCGCTCTCCTGGAGATGGGGTGTGGCCGGGCCTCCGGTCTCCCTGGTGCGTGCGGGCCTCGTCAGAGAAGTCACGCCCCAGCCTCCAGGGCCCCCTGCGCCGAGTCCGCATTTGGCCATCCTCCTCCCTGCGAGGACTCGGGCCGGCGGGGCGGTGTTCCCAGCACGGGAAGCGTCCAGGGCCTCGCCCGCTGGTGTGTGAGCTGCCTTCTCCACCGGCCCGGAAGCAGGGCCCCACGGGTGGGTGAGCGAGCTTCCTCCTGCGCTCTGGGAGGTCCTTTGGGAGGTCCTCGCACTGCCGCCCAGGAGGGGCCTCTGGGATCCTGGAGATGGGTGAGAGCTAAGCCTTTCTCCCAGGTTCGCTCAGGGCTGTCGGACTTTCGTCCTGGAGATGCTCCTTGGTTTTCAAGACTTCCCGTGGTCTGGGGAGAGCTTGAGGGATCTAGGAAGAACCTAAATTCCTATGCATTTTTCTCTAAGCCCTGCTTTACCTGCCTTTTGCAGATCGTACTAAGTTGTGTTTTAATTTTCATTCGGTTAAAATATTTTTAAATTTCTCCTGGGACTTTTTCTTTGACCCGTGAGTTATTTAGAAGTGTGCTGTTTAGTTTCATTCAGAAATTAAGTTTATGGCCTGGAATGTGGTCTGTCTTGGTGGAGATGCATGTGAGCGTGAGAAAAATAGGGATTCTGCTGTTGTTGAGGGGAGTATTCTAGACATGCCAATTGTATCAAGTTTCTTGCTGTTGAGGTGGTGCGAATCCATGCTGAATTGATCCATCAACTGCTCACACAGGGATGTTGATGTCTCTGACTATAGTAATGCATTTGTTAAAATAAAGAACTCTTTTTAGTTCTTTCAGCTTTTTTCTCCTCCTGTATTTTGATCCTCTGTTGTTAGGTGCATACACATTTATGATTTTTATGTCTTTTGGAGAACTGACCCTGTTATCATTATGCAATGCCCTTTATCCGTGATAATCTTCCTTCTTCTCAATCTGCTTTATGTGAAATTAATATAGCTACTCTAGCCTTCTTTGGATTGATGTTAGCCTATCTTTCTCCATCCTTTTAATTTTCACCTATATGTAAAGTGTGTTTTTTGTAGACAACATATCTTTGGGTCTTGTTTTATTTTTTTCTTTTGTTTTTAACCCACTCTGACAATTTCTGTTTTTCAATTGATATTTTTGGACCATTCAGAACATTTAAAGTGATTATTATTGTAGTTGTATTATTATCTATCTTTGTAACCATTTCCTATTCATTGTACTTACTCTTTGATTCTTCCCGCAACCCCTTCTTTTTTTTTTAAATGAGAAAGATGGGCCCTGAGCTAACATCTGTTGCCAACCTTCCTTTTTGCTTGAAGAAGCTTGTCACTGAGCTAACGTCTATGCCGTCTTCCTCTATTTTTTGTATGTGGGACACCACCACAGCATAGCTTGATGAGCAGTGTGTAGGTCCACACCTGGGATCCAAACCTGTGAACCCGGGGCCACTGAAGCAGAGCATGTGAACCTAACCACTATGCCACCGGGCTGGCCCAAACCCTCCCTTTTTCTGCCTTCCTTGGTTTAAATTGAACATTTATATGATTCCGTTTTATCTCCTCTCTTAGCATATCAATTGTTCTTTTTTTTTTACTATGTTTTAGTGATTTTCCAAGATATGTTTTTAACTAATCTAAGTCTGCCTTCAAAAAACACTATACTTGAGCCAGCCCTGATGGCCTAGTGGTTAAAGTTTGATGCGCTCTGCTTCTGCGGCCTGGGTTTGGTTCCTTGGGCGTGGAACCACATACTGGTCTGTCAGTAGCCGTGCTGTGATGGTGGCTCACAGAGAAGAACCAGAAGAACTTACAAATATACACAGCTGTATACTGGGGCTTTGGCAGCAGGGGGAGAAAAAAGGAGGAAGATTAGCAATAGATGTTAGCTTAGGGTGAATCTTCCTCTGCCCAAAAAAAAAAACAAAACCCTGACAAAAACACTATACCACTTCAAATGTAGTGCAGGTACTCAGAACATTCCCAGTAGTCTTTGTTGCTTGTTACATTACCGTGTTCGTTTGCTTGGGGTGCTATAACAGAATACCATAGATTAGGTGTGTTAAAGAACAGAAATTTATTTTCTCCCAGCTCTGGAGGTTAGAAAATCCAAGAAAAGTTGCCAAACCAATTTGGTTTCTGGTGAGAGCTCTCTTCTTGGCTTGTCTAGGCTGCCTTCTGGCTGCATCCTCATTTGACAGAGAGGGAGAGTCTGAGCACTGTGACGTCTCTTCTAATAAGAACACAAATTCTATGGGATCAGGGCACCATCCTTATGACCTCATTTAACCTTAATTACCTCCTTATAGGCTCTGTCTCCAAGTACAGTCACATTGGGAGTTAGGGCTTTAACATATGGACTTTAGGGCTTCACACTGCAGTCCATAGCAGTGAGTGTCGTTCATTTCACCCATTTGCTATAATCACCCAATACATTTTTACTGTATTTAAGCAAACGATTATCTTTTAGATCAGTTAATAATAAAAATATAAAAAAATTTTGTTTTACCTTCATTTATTCCTTTTCTGATAGTCTTCTTTTATTTATATAGATTGAAGTACTGACTTCTGTCATTTTTTTCTGCCTGAAGATCTTGTAACATTTCATGAAGAGCAAGTCAGCTGGCAATGCGTTTCCTGTTTCTTGTCAGTCTGACAGTCTTCATTTCTCCTTCACTTTTGAAGAGTGATTTCACTGGATATAGAATTCCAGGTTGGCATATTTTTTTCTTTCAACTCTTTAAGTGTTTTGCCCAACTCTCTTCTTGCATGGTTTCTAGTGAGAAGTCCAGTATAATCTTAGTTCCTTATTTATCTCTTGCTTCTTTTACTATTTTTTTTCTATTTGGTGGTCTACAGTTTAAATATGATATGCCTGAGTGATTTTTTGTTTTGTTTTGTGTTCATCCTGCTTGGTGTTCTCTGAGCTTCCATAATATATGTTTTGGTGACTGCTTTTAATTTTAATAGGTGCTCAGCCATTATTACTTACAATATTTTTCTGCTCCATTTTTTATTTTTTCTTATTCTATTATTCCAATTATAGGTATGTTGCAACTTTTGAAGTTGTCTCACAGGTTTTTTTTTTTTTTCCTCTTTGCACTTCAGTTTGGGAAGTTTTTTGTTTATTTGAATGGACTTTATCTTTTAGAGCAGTTTTAGGTTCACAGCAAAATTTAGCGGAAGATACATAGAGTTCCTGCATGCCGCCTACCTTCACACACGTACAACCTTCTCCACAATCAATATCCCATACCAGAGAGGTACATTTATTAGAATCAATGCACCTACATTGACACATCATCACCCAAAGTCAATAGTTTACATTATAGTTCACTCTTAGTAGTTTGGGAAATTTTATTGTTATAGCTTTAAGCTCACTGATGCCTCAGTTGTGTCATCTAATGATGAGCCCATGGCAAGTGTTCTTCATTTCTGTTACTGTTTTGATTTCTAGCATTTACTTTTGATTCTTCCTTATAATTTCCATCTCTCTACCAATATTACCCGTCGGCTATTGCATGTTGTCTACATTTTTCATTAGTGCCTTTAACATATTGATCATTGTTGTTTTCAATCCTCCATGTCCAGTATCTGTGTCATGTCACATTCTGGTTCTGATGATTGCTTAGTCTCTTCAGTCACTGTTTTCTTTTGCCTTTGGCATGTGTTTTAATTTTTTTGTTGTAGACCAGACAGTTTATATTGGGTAATAGGAACTGAAGTAAATAGGCCTTTAATGTGAGAATTTATGTTAATCTGGCTAGGAGTTGGGTTGTGTTTAGTATTTGCTATAGCTGTAGATGCCAGGGGCTTCAGGTTCCTCTAATGTCCTTGCTTTTATCTCTCCTCTTGACTTTGGGGCTACTCTATACTGCTACTCAGAGTGACTATGCATCTTGCAGCTCTTTTGGCTATAATCTACTGAAGCAGCCTTAGTGTGGTGGTAGACTGTGGGGGAGAGGGAGCATTCTATAATCCAACTGAGTGCCAGTCTTTTGGTGGGTCTGTGTCTCAGGCCTTCACAAGTGTTTCTGTCCCCACCCCTACTCACTTCCCTGACTGCAGTGTTCCCAATCTATTTCCTTGACATCCTGAACCATTCTATTTTTTTCCCTTAGGTGAGATGATAAGTCTAGAGGCAACTGTAGTTGGGAGGAATTCCTCTCCCCAGTTTGGATGAGGGTTCAGAATTGTGCTCTGACAGAGTACTAGCCCATAGAGAGCAGACTTTTGTTATGGAGAATGCCCTGGACCTGTTTCACACTGTTACTCTTCCTCCTCCCCCTGCCATGGCTGCAGTGGATCTTTCTCACATCCTCACCATAAGAACCTGGTGGGATTCCTGGAAGGAAAGCTCATGAAAGTATGGGCCCCCTAATCCTGAGGCCACTGAGTTTTTCACTTTCGCATTAGTCCACACTCAGTGTGTAACAATTCATCAAAATTACTGTTTAAGCATTCCTATCAGTTTATGGCTCTGCCAGCCTATGCTCCAGGTAAGCAGATCTCTGCTTGATTCTCTGGATTCACCTTTCTGGATTTAAGAGTAATGGTTTGCTCAAGACCTCAGATCTCTAATGGATCCAAGAATTGCTGATTTTCAGTTTTTTCAGGTTTTTTCTCATTGTAAAGATGAAAGTGACTGCTTCCAAGCTCTTTATATTTTGGAACTGAAAGTAGAAGTCCCACCATGCCTCTTTTTCTGAAGTTTTTAAATTTATTTTAAGTAGTCTAAAAGTCTAAGCATTGTCATCTCAACTAATTTTAGTTCAGAATATCTGAACAGTATAAAGAATGCTGTAGCAATCTAATTTTTGCATTAAATATTTTGAAGCATGCTTCTGCTAACATTGAATGTAATCTTAAATAGAAGTTCCTGCTAAAAGCTTCAAGGATATAGATTGAATGTTTTAAAATCTTCCACAAATATAGTGGATATATATGCAAAAACATGCTTGGTTTAGTGCATTAAACACACTTCTTTTGGTGTGTGCTATAGCAGTTAGCTGTGATTTACTTGAATACAGATTGATTAAATACTCGAGGACTTCTCTATCACCGACTTTGCTAAAGTGTTACTAGCCCTTATCCAAATGTGGGATAAGTGAATTTGGTTTGAAATACTGCTAGTCTGAGGCAGCTGAGGCATTTGAAGTTTGCTGGCTCTGCTACTTTGGAGAGAACATCTAGATGTCTCAGTAATACTCTAGGCATTGACTGCAAGAGAAAGACAACTTATTTTCTTTTCATTTTAAAGGTTTTGCTCACCTCATCTGCTTAAAAATATAAATTTCATATTACAGGGGAAAATAAATCATTGTAATGAACTGTCTCTGTCCTTTTTAGTCCAAACTGATATAATTCCTTTTGAAAGTCTATGGATTTCTTATATATTGAAGTATAATCAGTTTCATTAGACAGAATGCACAGCTACCATTTTTTCTAAGCCAACCCCCTTTCTACTTTGGCTTGACTGTAAAGCTGCATGGGACAAATATTCTTGAGATTCTTAGAAGCTTTTTTGTCTGGTTCAAAGAGTCTATGAGACATCACCTTAAATTTCTGAAGCTTCAAGAAAGGGGCTAAAGTTCATACCCTTGATGTTGATTTTACTCTAAGACCGTGTTTTGCTGCCAGCCCCCTGTGTTTGTTTCCCTCAAGTCCATTTTTCACTTTGAGAACTTTTTGTGGTTTGGAAACACTGAGGGTGAGAAACTTCTGTTTTATTCCTTCTGAATTCTACTCAAAATCTAAATAGTCCCTTCTTTAACTCTTGTGTAAATTAACTATCTATATTTTAATTTTATTTAATATATAATTAAATTGTCTTTAATTCTATCTATAAATTATCATATGAAGCTAAAAGAAAATCAGGTGCCTGAAAATCTCCTTCACTAGAGCCATTGATGTATTAGGTACATTTTCTTTTTTCCTGGTTGCCACAGACAGCGATTTTACTAAACTACCTACCATTACATAGATGACTCATCTTTTCTCCATCATCCAATAACAATCCTCACTGTCATTTCAATCACATGAATAGTTTTCTTATGGCCCTTCAGGCCCCTACTCACTGCCTAGTCCTAAAGCCAATGCCATATATTTTAAGTTTTTATTGTAGCAGTATTCCACTTCTAGGTACCAAATTCTGTCCTGGTCATACATTGGTGGGTCATAAACTATCAGAAAACATAGTACTTTTAAACAACAACTTATTATTATCTCTCACAACTCTAGTTTGACTGGACTCTGCTAGGTGGCTCTCCCTTGGGGTCTTGCATATAGTTGGAGTCAAATGTTGACTGGGGTGGAAGTCATCTGAAGTCTTGACTGGGCTGCACATCCCAGATGATTTACTCACGTGGCTGGCAGTTAATGTTGGCTGAAAGTTAAGCTGGTCCTGTTGACTGAAGGAAAGCTTCTCCATCTGACTTTGGCTTTTCACAACATGGCGACTGGTTCTGAGAGAGAGCATCACAAAAATATGCAAGAAGTGTCAGGAAGCAGGAACTACCAGACCTGTTGAGGGCTGGGCCTAGAACGGGCATAATGTCGCTTCTGCCATATTCTATTAGGCAGAGCAGTTATAGGGCCTACCCGAATTCAAGGTGGTGGAGAAATTGACTTCACATCTTGTTTGGAGAATGCCACGGTCACATTGGAGAAGATCATAGAGATTGAGAGATTTTATTGCAGCTCTATTTGGAAAATACAATCTCCACATATGGTAACCAGGCCAGGGCTGCTTGTTCAAGTGAGTGTTCTCTTTTATTATCTTATGCTTGCCCTCTTCCTCTGTGTTCACCTTTCTTGCCACCTCCTTTTCCATCTTGTTCTGACATAACAACCTTGCCAAAAGTTGTTGCTACAGTTTAGAATGGATGTGTGGGAGATTCTAGACCTTGGGGATGAATTTTATTTCCTATAATGTCTTTCTAGATAAATTTTCTCAAGTGGTGGCACATGTCATCTCAACGGAATTGTAAATTTTGATATTTGCATGGCTTAGGGCAAATAGGTCATTTTCTTTGTTTTGGCTTTGGGTACTAGTCTACTGCAAATAAGACAAAAGAGTGGTCTATATGTTCTGTGTCTGATCCTTTCCGTCATTAGCGCACTGTGTTGTGGTTTGGAACCAAAGGTCAAGTTATAATTAATATACTATTTTGATTCCTTTACTTCTTAGTGTGTATTCCTCTGTTTGAGTCCTCTTGGGAAGTAGTGTGACAACCAGGACCAAGTTAGGACCCAGGTTAATGTGGATTTCCTGCTCAAAAGCCTGGTGACATCTTAGGAATATCATATGAATATATTCGCATAACTTGTAAAAATCTTAGTAAAAGGCACAAAGAAAAGGAACCAATCTCTGTGTATTGGGACAAAATAATGGCACTTTGAAACAGTGTTCTGTAAGAAACAGGAGAACTTTATAAATCTTCAACTCATATCTATAATAAAATTCAAAAGGACATTTGATGAGATTGAATAGGTTAAAAGCATAATCATGAAAAAAAGTTTAAAAAAGATTATTGTAGAAGGAAAATATGATTGACTATTTTTGCTTAAGAAGCACACTGGAGGGAGTAAATATAAGATAGAATAGTAGGAAAACAAGTTTTGTAAAATTGAGGGCAAAGTTAGGAAGTTGAAGAATCAAGAAAGCAAAATATAAAAGACCACAATAGATTTCATATATCCAATATGGTCTCATTTAATTAATCTTTTCACTTATTTAGTGAGCATCTATTATTTATATCAAGCACTGTCCTAATTGCTTAGAACACTGTCCTTTTTCGGAAAGAGAACAAGGTCAAGCAAATGAAACAGAAAATTAAGTCATTATGGTAAAAGATGATGAATTATCTGATTGGGGAAGTACAGATTGCTAAGAAAAGAATGAATAATGGCTGTATGAAAGTACTCTTAATAGGGTCAGAAAGTCGTCTTAGAGGAAGTGATATTTAAAATGAGATCTGAAATATGAGTAATAGGTAAAGAAGGCAGTGATGTGGAAAGAGAGTTTCAGAGGATATACCATACATATATCCACTTAGGTGCATGTGGAGGAGAGAACATGGCACATTCAAAGAAATGAAAGAATTGCTGTTGATAGTTGAACAGTTGATCTATTTCCTTCAGCTGTGTGATTCATTGGGTTAAGCTGAGTTAGGCCAGATACTTGCAAACTCTGAGTCCAGCCCCAAATTAAGAACCAACAGCACCGCCCAGTGTGTAGAGACCTACATTTCTTAGTATAACAGCACAAGAGGTGAGTGCACACAGTTAACTGAAAATTCTTAGATTTCACAGGGCTTGCCCACAGCCTTAGAATGGCCATATAGCTTCTTGCTACTTATTTTTGACCATAGGTCTCATTTCTTGGATCTGTGGCATCTTCTATTACTTTGATTAGAATAAATTCAAAACAAATGCTTTCCAAAATTAACTTTAAATTAATTTAAAATTTTCTGTTAGGTATCTTTACATCAAATGTGTCCTTTTCTCTGAACCTTGAACATTCTGTTGTCCATTTGTTACTTAGTGAGGCACTGCTTGCATATTTTAACATAAATTCTAGCAATCTGGGAATTTTGTAGACAGAAAATACATTAATCTTGTGTAAGACACATGTATCATGAAAGAGTTTAGAAACTGTACCTCTAACATACTCTTCATGAAAAATGTCTCAGGAAAAAGAAGGCAAACAAATAGAGTGGGAGCTAATTAGATGAAGTTCATTGTCCTTATACCACATGGTAGAAGTATTGTGAATAAAGTAATTGAAAGGCAGCCAGGATGACTGGAGCTAGGAGAGAAGGAAATAGTATGGCAAGAAATAGACCTAAAGAGATGGGAATGGTAAATTAGATCAGACCCTGGTAAACTCTTTCATAATACACGTGTCTTACCTTGGTGACAAACTTCATGCTTCACTTCTTTCTTTAGCTTGGAGAAATATGTACATGGAAAAGGAGGAAAACTCAGGTTTCCCTGTGTCTGTTAGATATAGCATCTGACACTAAATCTGGATTACGAAAAATGCCATATGGAGACCAAGTGATAAATGGAATTTTGGTGTACGTTTATCTCACAGTGGGTTCAGTAGGTCTGCAGACCTGCTTTGTCATTATTTACCTATTTCTAATTTTTTTGGAATGAGACAGCTCTACCTAGCATCTGGAAGAAGCCTCGCAGTGATACTTGATCATTGAAATAAGGCATATTATGGCAAGAAGGGCCAGGTGGAAGACCCTAAAACTGCAGTCCTTCCCCTGCCAATAGGATAGTAAATCAGAAGCAACACCACATTCCTGGAAGAATTGCAAATAATGCCATTAAAGATTTAAAAGGTCCAGGGATGGTAGAACCTATTATTTTCCCACCTTTAGACATAGAGCGGGATAGACAAAGGTAGACAGTAAATCTGATTTGGGGGCATAGACTGAAAATGACCAACAATATCTACCAAATAACTGCTATACCTAGCTTATATGCTACACTGAGAAATCTAAAACAATTACCAACATTATGGCTAGACTTCATCTTAGTGAGAGACTGGAATATCATTGAGTGATATTAAATCTTCATATAAAATAATTCCCAAAAAGTAGAGAATGAACAATAATGTATTTGTTATAAAAATATTATTTGTATGCTAATATTATTTGCAATTTGATGAAATACTATCCATGGCTGCTTTATTAAAGGAATAGAAACTAGTTATTTTTCTCTAAAATACTTAATTACATGTAATCTGTTCCATAAATATCGATTAGCTCATTTGGTTAATAAGTTGCTCACATGTTCTATATCTTTACTTATTTTGTTTCCAAAATATTCTATTAATTATCAAAAGAGACAGATGAAAATCTCCAAACATCACTTTGAATTTTTCTATTTCTCTCTTCATTTTTCTCAGTTTTTGCTTCGTGTATTCCAAAACTCAGATATTAGGCACATACACATTTATGATTGTTGTATCTTTCTGATGAGTTTACCTTTTTACCATTTTGAAACATTCCACTTTATCTCTAGTATAATCCTTTTCTTGAAGTCTTATTTTGGTTATTATTAATGTAGCCTCTCCAGCTTTCTATGCCTTCTCTTTGCTTGTGTGTATTTTTTATCTTTTTACTTTCAAGGGGTAGGTGTCTTTATATTTAAAGTTCATCTGTTATAGAAAATGTATGGCTAGATCTTGCTGTCTGAAAATTAAGGCCTTTAGATTGGAGAGTTTAGCGCATTTATATTTAATATTGTTTGCTGTGTTTGCACTTATATCTGCTAATTTACTAATACTTTCTATTTGTCACATCATTTTTATTGTTGTTGTTCCTGTGTATTTTTCCTTTCTTGGCTTGTTTGGACTGACTGATTTTCAGTATTCCATTTTAATTTCTCTATTGGATTTTAAGCTACATTTTTTTGCATTAGTTTTTGAGTAGTTGCTCTAGGCAGCGTTATAATACTCATCCTGAAGTTAGAGTCCTTGAACATATTTGTAATTGTGAGGTTGAAACTGTGGGGGACTGGAATTGGCCACCTGAAGATATGTCTCTTTGGCATGAGGATTATTTTTCCCTGGTTACTTTTAAAAAACTGCAGATAGGAAAGAAACTCTGAAAAGTAGAACTTACTTACCCTTTGTTAAGATACATTTACATTTGTAAAGGAAATCTGCATCTGTAAAGGTGTCTCCCTCTCTGCACCAGGAAGAAGGGGGGATGACCTTATCTCTAGAAACTCTTATCAATGTGGAAGGCAAAGACTTAAATCTGCATAATAATCTTACTCTTGTTTACTGTACTTGTCTGGCAATCTCCTGTAACTGATCTTCCCACCCCCAACATCCTCCTTTGTCTTTAACTGAAGATGATATTTAAGGTGGTGGCTTCAGCCATTTTGGCGAGTTGCTCAGTTTGCCTGAGGCTTTCCCATGTATACATGTTATAAAGCTTTGTTTAATTTTCTCCTGTTATTCTGTCTCATGTGAATTTAATTCATTCCGCCAGAAGAACCCAGAGTGGGTAGAGGAAATGTCTTCCTCCCCTACAAAACTTTTTTCTGATAATTCCAAACATGGTTATCCTTGTATTGTTTCTATTGAAACTGTTTTTTCTTACAATGAAAAGTTTCCTCTCTCCCACCTTCAAGAAAATGCTAATTAACAACAGCAACAAAAAAATGAATAAGAAACAGAATAAAATAGGAAAATCACATAGATTTTCTAAAAATTAACCTGAAGTTACCAGCTTTGGGCAACTTTCAGGCAATTTTCATCACCTTTAAAGTATAAATAATTCTTAAAATAACCCAACTCTTCTGTAATATAGAGAAACTTTATAATTCTAGCAGACTATTTATGATTTACACAATGAAACAAAAACACTTTTACTGTCTTGCATTAGAAAAGTTAGTCGTATTTTCATATCACAACAAATAATCCTTAGTAGCTATCATCACAGTTAATGGTAAAATGTGATAGGTTGTTCTGGAATAATTCAAGGGTGCCAGTTATCACCATTTTTATTTGCTATTAGTCATAGTATTCTATCTAGTGCAAAAATAATAGAAATATTTTAAAAGTTAAAATGTTGGAAAAGTGACAATAAAATCCTCATTTGTCTGTAATCATATAATTATTTTCTGGATTAATCCAACAAATGAACTTAAACATTTTTATCCTAAATTAAAGTTCAATAAAATCATAACTTAGAAATAGATATCCTTTGTTTAATAGAGTGAACTAAGCAAAACTTTTTTACCTCACATCTGTCATAAAAAAATATTCCAGAGAAATATATGTTAAAAGAAAAAATTGTTTCTAGAAGAATGTACCTGTCATTATTTACCAAACCTTATACGTATTTGAAATGCCTTTTTCTTATACAAAACTAAAGGCGGAAACCATAAAGGAAAGTAATTACGTAGTTAATAACAAAACAATGAAATATTTATTAAACTAAAAAATCCACTGTGGCTAAAGAAGTTTGGAGTCATCTGCATGAAGGTGCTAAGGCGATCTGTGAGCATTTATGAAGCTGTGAAGAAAAGGAAGACATTCTCTGAATGGATCGTTGAAATTGTATACAAGGAGAATAGAAATGAGAGCAGCTGGCTATGGAGACAAAGAAGATGCAGTCCAAGAGATGAGAGGATGAACAGCAGCACAGAACTCGAAGGATTGGAGTTTCAGCAGGAAAATGTGTTCAAGTGATTTGAAGGCTGAAAAGAACTTCAAGAAAAAGTTTTTAGAATTTGTTGTTGAGAAGTCATTGATGATGTGGTATATTTGGAGATATTTAACTGAACTAAGTAAAATGGATTATTACATCAGTCAACCAAAGTAAACATGTTATCAAATTTTGTAGTATTTCTAATTCAATAATGCTTGATGAGTATCTTTAACTTTTCTTATTAAGGTGAAGTTCTGTCTGTTTTACATTCTCCAAGAAGAGTTTTAAAAAATAAATAATGGTTGTGAAAATACATTAAAACATTTTTAAGGACTCTGTGGATATATGGTATACTTCATATACCTCCAGTTTCTAATTGCTGTGAACCAAGAATGGAATAAAAAATCCCCAAATCTCTAAAAACTGTACGTGGGAGATTTTTCTAGTGCTTACACTGAAATGCTGTGTAAAACTTAAATTGTTATGTAAATTTGCAGTAAATTAAACAAAAACAATTAATTCAGAGTTTGGAGAAATACCCATCGAGGAAAAAAGATTTAGGTAAAGTTCCATTCTCCTCCTATTTTCATACTATGGCCTAAATTTTCTTGCTATTTTACTGTACTGCAGAGATAAAGAATATGAAAATTAATATGTCAACTACAATTTTTCCCCTAGATTGCTTGTCTTTGCCTGTCTTGGGAAAAGTTAAGCCCACTGACTGGATTGGAGGTTGAGCTAGATAAATATATTGAACAAGAACTAGGTGGTAATTCTGTCATGAAAGGAATACGAGTCTATTTTGTTACTGCAGTTATGCTAATTAGTATTTTAGGATGACATAGGTTACTGTAGTGGAAAAATTATGTTAGTTTCACCAAACCTCAAGTTCCTATCAGTAATATAGGGATTATCTAAGTTACTAAATTGTTATAACTTTTAAATCAGATCATGTATTCATGTTACTAGTGATAGCACAATGCTTGGCTAATATTAGTTATTCAGGAAATGAGAACTGCTGATATTTTTATTGTTCTATTTTCTTGGTCATAAATTGAAAATTTCTAATAGTTACATTTTGTTTAATAAAAGCAGCTATTTCCAAAAACTTAAAAACACCTCTGCTAAGATACAGACTGACGCCATTTTTGTTTCTTGGATACCAGTTTCTTGTTTATAAGGTGAGAATAAAGTGTATTTGCAGTTGTACCAGCCTGTTACCAGCCTGTACCAGTTGTTAGATTTATGGTTTCTGTTTTATACCCACAAAGGTAAGCAATAAGTGTGTTCCCCACGTGTTTTTTTTTTAATGATAAATCAATGGAAAAAGAGGTGGTTTGATTTTGGTCAGACAAAGCAACTAGATGATCTATTATTTGGTCAGGTGATTTTTGTCACATGACTTAAGCCCACTTATCATTTCATGCATTAATTTGCATTTTATCTCATATAAGAGTGTATTCATTTTTATATTTCATATGCTTCATATTTCCTTTTCTACACTCTACATTATTTCCCATGAATTTTAGTCCATGCTGCTATTTCTAGAACATGATATTTCAAACTACTTATCTTGCTGTTATAGTCATTCTAGTGTCTTAATATCGATTGCTTATACACAAGATGAAAGAGGTTATTTTCAGGGTGTCATTGTTTTAGTGGCCTTGTTTAAACTGCTCAGCAAAAAAGGCCAATCTGAGTGTCTGTTTACTGCATTATAAATTGCCTGTGTCTTGTATATTGGCATTAGGGACAGACTGAAAAATGGATACTCTAAGGTGGAACTTCTTAAAACTGTAAATTTCTGAGGTCCTAGAACATCACACACCCTAGAGAGATCTGTTTTGCCTTGGAATGTAATTTAAGGACTTTGTTCATAATATTGTAGGAATTTCTTCTGCCAAACACTTGTATGAGAGAGGAGGAAATCCCTTTATAGTCTTTATGAAATTCATATGGGAAAGTCGAAGCTAAATTTGAGACACAAGTGATATGGTTAACCTTTACCAAAAGATATATTACATGAAAGATACTTTTCCAAAAATGGATTGGATACAAAATATTAAAGGTTATTTTACTTTTGATTATGGAGTTTGATGAAAGCTGCATTGCAGAAGAGGGATAAGATTATTTTTCACTTTTTGTATACTGATATATATCTTTGGTATGTTTTATGTTTTTGTATCTCTGACAGTTGATTATCTTCCTTTCAGAAAGACAAGAAAAAAATATATTTTGGTGAAGTTTCCTAAGTGTTGCCTTCTCTGGAGAAGAAGTAGCGTAGTGATTCAATTGAATATGTTGAAGTTAACCCTGAGAGAGTTATGAATAAAATATTGAACCACAAATTGTGAAAAATTCATTTTGTAACATATTTTACATAAGCCATATTCAGTGTATTATTTCTTGATGAAAGTCTTCATATATCTAGCATTAATTTAATGTAACCTTTTAGTATTGATGGTAGGGAACAAAGTTTGTTTTCTAAAATGTTTTATTTATATTATCTTAATTGTGTTTACCTGATTCCTTCAAGGTAGTTTAGAGAAACACTATTATTGTCCCAATTTTACGTTTTGGGAAACTGAACTAAGGACTGTCAAGTAATGGACCCAAGCTCATTAAACTCTGTTGCCATAGTTCTCTATCAGTTATATAATTGATACTGGAAACTCTGCTGCTTTCCCACAGTAAATAAGTAATATGCATTTATTTTTAAATGATAATAGTAAGATGCGCCAAAAGCTAAATTCACATCCTGTATATATTTGTTAATTGTGCTATTGTGTTGGACCATAATATTTGTGTGAGACCTCTTAGCGTCAACTAAAATGATTAAGAAAATAAAATGTTTTAATGGTAAAACAATCCTTATTTCTCTTTCCTCACTGATGTGGAACTGTATCATCTGCCCTAGAGGTAATGGCAGCAGCATTATGTTAAGGATTATTAAGTATGGAAAATTTTCAAAGGAAGAAAGAGTTTGAGAAATATCCCTTGTTCAGATCGCTGCTCTTGTAGTAGATGTCTGTTGTTTTTGCTACCCAGCACCTGTTTAACTTTCTGAAAACAGCACTCTGACTTTTTGTGGGAAATTACGCTCCTCCCATTAGATCTACTGAGGGTTTGTCCATGCCTTGTGTCAGCTAAGGAGTGGGAACAAGCCCTAAGCTGGGCCAAACCAACTTTCTTCCCTGGGAATTTGAGCTTTGAGCAAACTGAATGTAAAAACACTAAGCACTAAGCACGATCAGAACTTACTCATCTGTACTAATTCTTGGTACCTTGAAGAGACTTACATTGGTTCCCACTCCCTACTGAATTACCGTTGGTGTCATACTGTATTTGTCTTTCTCTGACTTATTTCACTTAGCATAATACCCTCAAGCTTCATCCATGTTATAACAAATGTAAAAATTTCCTTTTTTATAGCTGAATAATGTTCCATTGTATATCTATACTACATTTTCTTTATTCATTCATCCATCGATGGACACTTAGGTTGCTTCCATGTCTTGGCTTTTGTAAATGAAGCTGCGGTGAAGATGAGGTGCAGATATCTTTTTGAGTTAGTGTTTTCATTTCCTTTGGATAAATACTCAGAACTGGAATGGCTGGATCATATGGTAGGTCTATTTTTAATTTTTTGAGGAACTTCTATACTGTTTTCCACAGTGGCTGTACCAATTTACGTTGCCACCAACAGTGCACAAGGTTTCCCTTTTCTATACATCCTCACTAACACTTGTTATTTCTTATCTTTTGGATGATAGCCATTCTAACAGGTATGAGGTGATACCTCATTGTGGTTTTGATTTGAATTTCCCTTAGATTAGTGATGTTGAGTGCCTTTTCATAATCTGTTGCCCATATCTATGTCTTCTTTGGAGAAATGTCTGTTCAGATCCTCAGCCCATTTTTTAATCAGATTATTGTTTTGCTGTTGAGTTGTGTGAGTTCTTTGTATATTTTGGATATTAACCCCTTATCAGATATATAATTTGCAAATATTTTCTCCCATTTGGTAGGTTGCCTTTCATTTTGTTGATTTCCTTTGCTGTGCAGAAGCTTTTCAGTTCGATGTAGTGCCACTTGTTTATTTTTACTTTTGTTGCTTTTGCTTTTGGTGTCAAATGAGAAAAATATTTCTGAAAATCCTCAAGCAGAATTGCAGTTTCTGCTCTGTTATATAAAAATCTTGGAAATCACTCTATTCTAACAACAATTAAAAAGCTGAACAAAATAAAATATCAGCAACTCTTCTTAGATCTGTAAGAGAAGTGAGGTCACAGGGTAAACTGCTGCCCCTAGAATTGGAGAGACTGACAGGCTAATGCAGAGAATCACAACTTACTGATGTAAGACCCACTAGCTGAAACTTCTGCAGAAACCAGCGCCAGAGTTGAGAACGGTGAACTGTAATTGATGAGTTTCTAGAGGCTCAATATGGAAAAATGGGAAGTAAAAACTCAAAGGGGACCCAGTCATTGGGAAGGACCCCATGCTTTTGTGAGTTTTGCCTCCTATAGCTCTCTGAGATTCTCAGAGTGAATATCAGAGACAGGGCCCCTCATGCTTTCAGGAGGAAGAGGGGAAAAGGAACCATTTGGAAATAGGCCAGACTATTCTGTTCTTTTTTTTTTTTTGAGGAAGATTAGCCCTGCGCTAACATCTGCTGCCAATCCTCCTGTTTTTGCTGAGGAAGACTGTCCCTGAGCTAACATCGGTGCCCATCTTCCTCTGTTTTATGTGGGATGCCTGCCACAGCATGGCTTGACACGTGGTGCATAGTTCTGCACCCAGGATCCCAGAAGGCTCTGGCCTTCAAGCCCACTCTAGCTATCCTGTCACACCTAAGGAGGGGAGGGACGAAGAAGCACATGTGAAGTTCATAGTCCAGAGGCATAGGCTCATAAAAAGACTGGGACCCAATCGTAGGACTATTGAATGCTTCCCTTCCCCCTGCACCTTACCGCCACGTTACTAAAAGCCTTTTTACAGTAGTGCCTCATAATACCCTTTACCTAGTACATCATGGACAGCTATTAAGAAGAAAAATCACAAGACACACTAAAAGTAAAAAAAAAATCCCCACAGTTTGAGGGGACAGAGCAAGCATCAGAGTAAGACATGGCAGGGATGTTGGAATTATCAGACCAGGAATTTAAAACAACTATGATTAAAATGCTAAGAGCTCTAATGGATAAAATAGCGTACAAGAATAGAAGGAGGATGTAAGCAGAGAACTGGAAATTCTAAGAAAGAATCAAGAAGAAATGCTAGAGATCAAAAACGTTCAATGTTTTTTTTCCCACAGAAATAAAGAATGCCTTTAATTTATTATCAAATGGCTTTTGATACACATGACTGAGGAAAGAATCTCTGAGCTTGAGGTTACCTCAATAGAAATCTCCAAAACTGAAAAGTAAACAGAAAAAAGACTTTGAAAACCAGAGCAGAGTATCCAAGGACTGTGGGACAACTACAAAAGGTATAATATATGTGTAATGCAATTGGTATAATTTCTTCCTTAAATACATAATTGTCTATGTAGACATTGAATTGTAGACATAAGATCTGAAAGAATCACCAGGGGGCTGGCCCTGTGGCCAAGTGGTTAAGTTTGTGTGCTCTGCTTCAGCAGCCCAGGGTTTCACTGGTTTGGATCCTGGGCACAGACATGGCACTGCTCATCAGGCCATGCTGAGTCGGTGTCCCACATGGCACAATCAGAAGGATCTGCAAGTAGAATATACAACTTTGTACTGGGGGGCTTTGGGGAGAAGAAGGGGAAAAAAAAAAGAATCACCAGAAAAGCTCCTGAAACTAATAAGTGGTTATAGCAAGACTGCAGAATACAAGGTTAGTATACAAAAGTCAATCATTTTCCTATATACCAGCAATGACAAGTGGAATTTGAAATTAAAAATGCAAAACCATTCACAGTAGGACTCCCTCAAAATAAAATATTTACATATAAATCTAACAAAAGAGGCATATGATTTATATGAGAAAAATTATAAAACTAATGAATGAAATCAAAGAAGAACTAAATAAATAGATAGTCCATGTTAATAGATAGGAAGACTCAATATTGTCAAGATGTCAGTTCTTCTCAACTTGACCTATAGACTCAATGCAATCCCAATCAAAATCCTATAAAGTTATTTTGTGGATATCAACAAACTCATTCTAAATGAAGAGGCAAAAGACTCAGAATAACGAAAACTATATTGAAGAAGAAGTAGAAAGTCAAAGGACTGGCACTACCCAATATTGAGAGTTACTATGATGCTACAATAATCAAGACAGTGTTGTATTGATAGAAGAATGTACAAATAGATCCATGGAACAGAATAAGGAACGTGAAATAGACCCACATGAATATAGTCAACTCATCTTTGATAAAGGAACACAGGCAATACAATGAAGCAGAGAGTCTTTTTTAAACTAATGGTGCTGGAACAACTGGACATCCATGTGCAGAAATATGAATCTAGATACAGGCCTTACACCCTTCACAAAAATTAACTCAAAATGGAGCACAGACTTAAATTTAAAGTTGAAAACTATAAAGCTCCTAGAAGAAAACATGGGAGAAAACCTAGATGACTTTGGGTATGGTGAAGACTTTCTAGATAGAGCACCAAAGACATGATCCATGAAAGAAATAATTGATAAGCTGGACTTCTTTAAAATTAAGAACTTCTGCTCTGTGAAAGACAAGAGAATGAGAAGACAAGCCACAGACTGGAAGAAAATATTTGCAAAAGACACATCTGATAAAGGACTCTTATCTAAGTATACAAAGATTTCTTAAAACTCAGTAATAAGAAAACAACCAACCTGATTAAAAAATGGGTCGAAGAGAGGAGTGGGTGGAGCAAAATGGCGGGGTGAGCTGACCCGGGATTCTCTCCCCTCCAAAATACAACAAAAGATTGGAAGAACTGAATTTCAGAGAATAAACATAATGCCAGCTCGTTAGAGACCTACAATACCAAGAAGGCGGAGATCATAAACCTAGCTTTACACCTTTGGAGGTGCTGGAATGGTAGGAGAAAACATCGCTCCCTCCCCTAGAGTCTGCGATCGCTGCCATGCGGGTCGGGAAGGAGCGGGGGAGGGGCCGCGCGACCGGGGGATCATCCAGGACTCCTGCCGCTGATTCAGTGGAGACCTGTTGATGGGGGGAAAGCTTCCGTCTGCAGGGACCCTATAAATCAAGGGCCTTGGGAGACCAGAGAACAGAACTGATCTGAACCCAGACCGGCATGTGTGAGTAACAGCCCCTCCCCCCCAGCAAAGCCAGTGGGCGCAGCCATCTTGCCCCAAGGCGGAGAGCTAACACGCCGCTCTCGACCCCCATCTAGTGGCGACAGGCTGTAACTGCAACTGAATTCTACCACCATGAGAAAAAACCACTCCTCTACCATCCAGCAATTTATAAAAGCCCCAGACCAGAAGGAAAACAATAAAAACACAGAATTAAGTCCTGAGGACTTGGAATTAGGTAAACTAAGTGATAATGAATTCAGAGCAGCTATAATCAAAAAACTCAATGAGGTAGAGAGAAAGATAGAGAAACAAGCCAAGTTCTGGAGTTACTTCACAAAAGAGATTGAAATCATAAAGAAGAATCAAACAGAATTACTTGAGATGAAAAACACAATGGACCAGATAAAACAGAATATGGATTCCCTGAATGCCCGTGTAGACAACATAGAGGAGCAAATCAGCATAATCGAGGACAGACAGGCTGAATGGCGCCAGACAGAGGAAGAAAGAGAACTAAGAATTAAAAAAAATGAGGAAAATCTCCGAGAGATAATGGATTCAATGAGGAGTAAGAACATAAGGATCATAGGAATTCCTGAGAATATGGAAAAGGAAAATGGAGCAGAAAGTGTGCTTAACGAAATTATTGAAGAGAACTTCCCAAATCTAGGGATCAACGGAGAAATGTGTGTAGAGGAGGGTTTTAGATCTCCTAGATTTGTCACTATAAAAAGACCCACCACAAGGCACATAATAGTAAAGTTGGCAAATAGGAATGATAAGGAAAGAATACTCAGGGAAGTAAGAAAAAAAAAGAGAATAACCTATAAAGGAGCCCCTATCAGACTGTCATCAGATTTCTCTACAGAAACCCTACAAGCTAGGAGAGAATGGAGTGATATATTCAAAGCTTTAAAGGATAAAAACCTTCAGCCAAGAATACTCTACCCAGCAAGAATTTCCTTCAGATATGAGGGAGAAATTAAATCTTTTCCAGACAAACAAAAGTTAAGGGAATTTGTAACTAAAAATCCTCCATTACAAGAAATCCTCAAGAAGACTCTCATACTTGAAAAAAGAAAAAAGGGAGAAAGGGGACACAATCCACAGACTAGGGAGACCGATGGATAGAACCAGAACAGGATAGCAAATATTCAACTATAGCATTAGGGTAAAAATAAGGAAACTACCAAAACAAGGACGATCTTAGCACTCTAACTACAAATTAATAAGACGAGTTGGAATAAAAAATGAAAATAATTATTTAGGAGGGGAAGAGCAAGGGGTCTAAATCAGTATTGGTCGAGTAAGTAAGAGACCACCAGAGAATAGACTATATTATACACGAGATTCTAAATACAAACTTCAAGGTAGACACTAAAATAAAGTACAGAACAGAGTCACAAATCATAGATAAGGAAAAATCTAAGAAACCCAGCATAAGAAATTGCAGTATTAAATGGGTAGTCTAAAGCACACAGGAAAAGAAACACAGGAAAACAAGATAATGAGCGATGGATTAACAGCATTAAGTCCACATGCATCAATAATCACTCTCAATGTGAACGGATTGAACTCTCCAATAAAAAGACACAGAGTGGCAAAATGGATTAAAGAACAAGATCCAACAATTTGTTGCCTCCAGGAAACACACCTCAGCCCCAAGGACAAACACAGACTCAGGGTGAAGGGGTGGAGGACAATACTTCAAGCAAATAGCAAGGAAAAAAAGGCAGGTGTTGCAATTCTCATATCAGACCAAGTGGATTTCAAAATAAGACAGGTAAAGAGAGACACAGAGGGACAATATATAATGATCAAAGGGACACTTCATCAAGAAGAAATAACGCTTATAAATATCTATGCACCCAACACAGGAGCACCAAGATTCATAAAGCAACTATTAACAGACCTAAAGGAAGATGGTAAAAACAATACAATAATAGTAGGGGACCTCAACACCCCACTCACATCAATGGACAGATCATCCAGACAGAAAATCAACAAGGAAATAGTGGAGCTGAATGAAAAACTAAAACAATTGGACTTAATAGACATATATAGATCACTCCACCCTGAAGGAGCTGAATACACATTCTTCTCAAGTGCACATGGAACATTCTCTAGGATAGACCATATGTTAGGAAACAAGGCAAGCCTCTACAAATTTAAAAAAATTGAAATAATAACAAGCATCTTCTCAGATCATAGTGCTATAAGGCTAGAAATTAATTACAAGAAAAAAGCTGAGAAAGGCACAAAGATGTGGAGACTAAACAATACACTACTGAACAAGCAATGGATCATTGAAGAAATTAAAGAAGAAATAAAAAAATACCTGGAAACAAATGAAAATGATAGCATGCCATACCGACTCATATGGGATACAGCAAAAGCTGTATTAAGAGGAAAATTCATCGCAATACAGGCACATCTTAACAAACAAGAAAAATCCCAAATAAGCAACCTTAAAGCACACCTAACTGAACTAGAGAAAAAAGAACAAATGAAGCCCAAAGTCAGCAGAACGAGAGAAATAATAAAAATCAGAGCAGAAATAAATACTATTGAAACAAAAAAGGCAGTAGAAAGGATCAATGAGACAAAGAGCGGGTTTTTTGAGAAGATTAATAAAATTGACAAACCACTAGCCAGACTTACAAAGAAAAAAAGGGAGAAAGCTCTAATAAACAAAATCAGAAATGAGCGAGGAGAAGTAACAACAGACTCTGCAGAAATACAACAGATTATAAGAGAATACTACAAAAAACTATATGCCAACAGAATGGATAACCTAGAGGAAATGGATAAATTCTTGGACTCCTACAATCTCCCAAAGCTCACTCAAGAAGAGGCAGACAATTTGAACAGACCAATCACAAGGAAAGAGATTGAAACAGCAATCAAAAACATCCCAAAAAATAAAACCCTAGGACCAGATGGCTTTCCTGGGGAATTCTACCAAACTTTCAGAGAGGATTTAATACCTATCCTTTTCAAGCTATTCCAAAAAATTAGGGAAGATGGAACACTTCCTAACACATTCTATGAGGCCATCATCACGCTGATACCAAAACCTGACAAGGACACCACGAAAAAAGAGAACTACAGGCCAATATCACTGATGAACGTAGATGCAAAAATTCTAAACAAAATTTTGGCAACCAGAATTCAGCAATTCATCAAAAGAATCATACATCAGGATCAGGTGGGATTCATACCAGGGACACAGGGATGGTTCAACATCCGCAAATCAACGTGATACACCACATCAACAAACTGAGGAATAAAAACCACATGATCATCTCAATAGATGCAGAGAAGGCATTTGACAAGATCCGACAGCCATTTATGATAAAAACTCTGAACAAAATGGGCATAGAAGGAAACTACCTCAACATAATAAAGGCCGTATATGACAAACCCATAGCCAACATCATACTCAATGGGCAAAAACTGAACCCCATACCCCTGAAAACAGGAACAAGACAAGGATGCCCTCTGTCACCACTCTTATTTAACATAGTACTGGAGGTCCTGGCCAGAGCAATCAGGCAAGAAAAAGGAATAAAAGGAATCCAAATAGGGAGGGAAGAAGTGAAACTCTCGCTGTTTGCAGACGACATGATCTTATATATAGAAAACCCCAAAGAATCCATTGGAAAACTGTTAGAAGTAATCAACAACTACAGCAAAGTTGCAGGGTATAAAATCAATTTGCATAAATCAGTAGCATTTCTATACTCCAGTAATGAACCAACAGAAAAAGAACTCAAGAATACAATACCATTCACAATCGCAACAAAAAGAATAAAATACCTTGGGGTAAATTTAACTAAGGAAGTGAAGGACCTATATAATGAAAATTACAAGGCCTTTCTGAGAGAATTGGATGACGACATAAGGAGATGGAAAGACAGTCCATGTACATGGATTGGAAGAATAAACATAGTTAAAATGTCCATTCTACCTAAAGCAATCTACAGATTCAACGCCATCCCAATCAGAATCCCAATGACATTCTTTACAGAATTAGAACAAAGAATCCTAAAATTCATATGGGGCAACAAAAGACCCCGAATTTCTAAAGCAATCCTGAGAAAAAAGAACAAAACGGGAGGCATCACAATCCCTGACTTCAAAACATACTACAAAGCTACAGTAATCAAAACAGCATGGTACTGGTACAAAAACAGGTGCACAGATCAATGGAACAGAATTGAAAGCCCAGAAATAAAACCACACATCTAAGGACAGCTTATCTTTAACAAAGGAGCTGAGGGCATACAATGGAGAAAAGAAAGTCTTTTCAACAAATGGTGCTGGGAAAACTGGAAAGCCACATGTAAAAGAATGAAAATTGACCATTCTTTTTCACCATTCACCAAAATAAACTCAAAATGGATTAAAGACCTAAAGGTGAGACCTGAAACCATAAGGCTTCTGGAAGAAAATGTAGGCAGTACACTCTTTGACATCAGTATTAAAAGGATCTTTTCGGACACCATGCCTTCTCAGAGAAGGGAAACAATAGAAAGAATAAACAAATGGGACTTCATCAGATTAAAGAGCCTCTTCAAGGCAAATGAAAACAGGATTGAAACAAAAAAACAACCCACTAACTGGGAAAAAATATTTGCAAGTCATATATCTGACAAAGGCTTAATATACTTAATATATAAAGAACTCTCGCAACTCAACCACAAAACATCAAACAACCCAATCAAAAAATGAGCTGGAGCCATGAACAGACATTTCTCCAAAGAAGATATACTGATGGCCAATAGGCACATGAAAAGATGCTCATCATCGCTGATCATCAGGGAAATGCAAATCAAAACTACACTAAGATATCACCTTACACCCATTAGAATGACAAAAATATCTAAAACTAATAGCAACAAATGTTGGAGAGGTTGCGGAGAAAAAGGAACCCTCATACACTGCTGGTGGGAATGCAAACTGGTGCAGCCACTATGGAAAACAGTATGGAGATTCCTCAAAAAACTAAAAATAGAACTACCATACGATCCAGCCATCCCACTACTGGGTATTTATCCAAAGAGCCTGAAGTCAGCAATCCCAAAAGTCCTGTGCACCCCAATGTTTATTGCAGCACTGTTTACAATAGCCAAGACGTGGAAGCAACCTAAGTGCCCATCAACAGACGAATGGATAAAGAAGATGTGGTACATATATACAATGGAATACTACTCAGCTGCAAAACAGAACAAAATCATTCCATTTGCAGTAACATGGATGGACCTTGAGAGAATTATGTTAAGTGAAATAAGCCAGTGAGAGAGAGATAATCTGTGTATGACTCCACTCATATGAGGAATTTAAAACTATGGACCAAGAACAGTTTAGTGGATACCAGGGGAAAGGTGGGGTGGGGGGTGGGCACAAAGGGTGAAGTGGTGCACCTACAACATGACTGACAAACATTAATGTACAATTGAAATTTCACAAGATTGTAACCTATCAATAACTCAATAAAAAAAAATGGGTCAAAGACCTTAATAGACATCTCAGCAAAGAAGATATACAGATCGAAATCGTGTGTTATAAGACAAATGCAAATGACAATGAGATACTACCACATAGTAGTAGTACTTATGTAAGAATGCCCAAAATCCAGAACTTTGACAACACTAAATACTAGTGGGGATGTGGAGCAAAGGGAAATCATTCATTGCTGGTGGGAATGCAAAATGTACAGTCATTTAGGAAGACAGCTTGGCAGTTTCTTAGAAAACTAAGCATATTCTTACTATATGATCCATCAGTCATAGTCTTTGGTATTTATCTAAAGGATTTGAAAATTTCTGTCACACAAAAACTTGCACCTGGATGTTTATAGCAGCTTTATTCATAATTGCCAAAACTTGCAAGCAACCAAGCAAGACATCTTTTAATAGATGAATAGATAAACTATGGTACATTCAGACAATGGAATTTTATTCAACACTAAAAAGAAATGAACTATAAAGTCATAAAAAGACATGGAGGAACCGTTAATGCATATTACTATGTGAAGAAGCCAACCATAGATACTGTGAAAGACATCCCACTGTATGATTCCAACTCTATGACATTCCAGAAAAGGCAAAACTATGGAAGCAGTGAAAATATCAGTGATTGGCAGTAGTTGGGGAGGGATGTTGGGAGGGATTTTTAAGGCAATGAAACTTGTGTGAATGAAAAAGTAGGAATTTTAGGGTAATGAAACTTGTATGATACTATAATCGTGGATACGTGTCATTATGCATTTGTCCAAACCCGTAGAATGTACAACACCAAGAATGAACCCTAATGTAAACTCTAGACTCTGAGCAATAATGATGTGTCAGTGCAGGTTCATCAGTTTTAACAAATGTTCCACTCTGGCGAGGGATGTTGATAATGGAGAAGCTGTGAGGGGCCAGGAAGGACAGGGGGTGTATGAGAACTCTCTGTACCTTCCACTCAATTTTATTGTGAACCTGCAACTTCTCTAAAAACAAAGTCTATTAAAAAAAAAAAGCCCTCAAATAGACTACCCCTTATATCGTATTTCTACTCCAAATTGTAAGTGTAGTGGGAAACGGAACATGTGGAATTTTCAGCCTCTAAAATGGGAGGAGGCTCTGCTAGCACAGAAGTGTATCTGTTTATTCCTATTGTCATAAAATCCTTCCTGGTATATTCCTTCCACCAAATCAGGTGATCAGTACTTGGTAGTAAGCCTGTGGAAAGTAATATTTATTGTGAAAAAGAGCTAAGGTTTCAGTCAGAAGTCACTGGATCAAGTCCTCTCTCTCTAACGTATAAGGCACGTGACATTGTGTAAGTCCGGCAAGTTCTCTAAATCTCGTGCTCATTTACAATGTGAGATGATCTACGTCACGTGCATTTGTTACACTTCAAGGAGAGAAAGCTTGTAACTGATTTTATATTGAGAATGTTACATAGATACCACTTTTATTTATTTTTTATTCATTTGTTCATTTTTTTAATAAGTGTTTGTTGAATAACCACTGTTTGCCAGGTGCTGTTGTATGTTCTAGGGATACAGCAGTGACAAAACAATGTCACTGCTTGCATGGAACTTACTTTTCAAGGAGAGGCAGGTGTGGCAGAAGATGGGCAATAAAAAATAAACATATCTCAGGGCGTGTCTGGTGGCATAGTGGTTAAGTTAATGCACTCCACTTCAGTGGCCTGAGGTTCACAAGTTCGAATCCCAGGAGCAGACCACACCACTCATCAAGCCATGCTGTGGCAGCCTCCCACATACAAAGTAGAGGCAGACTGGCCCAGATGTTAGCTCACAGACAGTCTTCCTCATGCAGAAAAAAAAGAGGAAGATTGACAACAGATGTTAGCTCAGGGCCAATCTTCCTCACCAAAAAAGAAAAATAAGTAAATAAACATATCTCATCTGATATTAAAATGTAAGCTTTATGAGAACAGGGATTTTTGTCTGCTCTGCTTGTCATTACAACATCATCTGACACATAGTAAGCACTTAATATGTAAATGGTGATGTTATGGAAAATAAATATAGCATGATATGATGATAGAGACAAGTGGGTGCTACTTAAGCTGGGGTGATTGATTCAGCCTCACCTGTTGGATGAGATGACATTTCAGCAAAGACTTGAATGCATGGAGGATATCTGGGGGAAGAACATCCCAGGCGAAGAACTAGCATGTGCAAATTTTCAAGGTAAGGAGTGTGCTTGGCACATTTGGGGAAGAGTAAGAAAGCCAGTATGGCTGGAAGAAGGGAGAGATGAAATCAGAGAGATAGGTAGGGCCAAGATCATGCAGGGCTTCGTAAGTCATAGGAAGGACTTGAATTTTATTAAAAGTGATGAATGGACAACTTGAGATGTGTCATGATCTGACATATATATTTTTAAAATATTATTCTAACTGATCTCTTGAGGAAAGGCTGTAGAGGTGCAAGAATTAAAATAAAGAAACCAATTCTTATGACTATCATTATTATCACACTATTAACATTATTTATTATTAACTTTTTTTGTCTTCCTTATTGAAAAATATTATTCATTAAAAAATGTCTCACCCTGTATTCTCTGGGTCTACAATTTCAAAGAAAGAAAACATGTATTTTTAACCATACCAAAAGCTTTTGCTTTCAATAACCTCAGGCTGATGGGAGGCAAAGTCATTTTGTTTTAAATGAATTTTATTCCTAGGGTCCTTGGTAAATGAAATATTACTGAATATTGCTTTTGAAATAAAATTACACTATAAAACTGGGGTGAGGGAAAAATTTTATTTCCAGCAGAACAAGTATTTTATAACAATTGCTGCATGAACATATGAACATGTTTTTAGACAAAAACTATTTACTAAATCATGTAAAATCTTACAACTGCTTTTCAGAAGGACTCGTTCAGAAATGACTACTTATATAGTGCAAAAGCTATCAAGTTTTTATTTTATGATCATTGAAATCAAAGACAGAACTGAATTTCTGCTTTTTAGTACTTTACTGTGTTATAGAGCATCCTAACACTCATTCTCTAGAGCACTAAAAAAGAACAAAATAATCTGAATATTTACTAAGAAAGAAGACAGGGCTAGTCCCAGTGGTCCAGTGGTGAAGTTCAGTGTGCTTTGTTTCAGTGGCCCAGGTTTGTTTCCTGGGCACAGACCTATACCATTCATTTATCAGTGGCCATGCTGTGACAGTGACTCATAAACAAAGTAGAGGAAGATTGGCAACAGGTGTTAGCCCAGAGGGAATCTTCCTCAGCAAAAAGAGAAGATTGACAACAGATCTTAGTTCAGTGTGAATCTTCCTCAGCAAAAAAAGAAAAGAAAAGAAAAGATGACAACTGTGACTACTTCTTGACAACTGTCACGTGAATATTTAAAAACTATCAGACTAAGAAAAATCAGAAATTAGAGTGGCTTCATTTACATATTTTTATTATATATTTTTAGGATTTATTTTTTTATTTAAGTGGTGTGGGGACTAAGTTGGGTTACATGCTATATAAATTAACAGATTTTTAATGTAAGATTTTGAACTGATAGCTATTCATGAAGATTGTGACTCATGGAGCATATGATAATAAAATATGTTTATGCCAGGGCTAGCCCTGTGACCAAGTGGTTAAGTTCGTGTGCTCTGCTTCCTCGGCCCAGGATTTCACCAATTGGGATGCTGGGCATGGACCTAGCACCACTCATCAAGCCACGCCGAGCTTGCATCCCATGTAGTAGAACTAGAAGGCCCTACAACTAGAATATACAGCTGTGTACTCGGGGGCTTTGGGGAGAAGAAGAGGAGGAAGACAAAGATTGGCAACAGATGTTAGCTCAGGGCCAATCTTTAAAAAAAGAATGTTTATGCTAATTCAGCCATGAACTTTTCTCTACTTCAATTGAGCAAATAGTACCGATGGTGAAAGTTATGCAATTGTAAAGTGATTAAATTGAGGTTATTAGAAGACTAAAAGTCGATTTAAGTAGTACTTCCCAAGTGTTGGCTTTCTAATTGGAGATGACACAAACTAAATATTTTTGTGTTTATAAGCAAATTCTTTTCAAATAGAAGAAATCCTTTAACTTTGTATGAATGTGTTTAATCAGGTTTCCCTATAGTAATGTTATCAGCAACACTCTGAAGATGAAAATTTGCAGTTGGAGAAAGGGGAGCAGGGAAGAAATATACTGGAGGATGGTTCTTGATTGTGGATTAAAATGCCTGAAAATCTGCTCATTATATGCAGATTCAAAGGCTAGAAAAAATTGATATTCTTTAGATGAATAGTTGGGCTCTTGAGAGAGAAATGGGAAATTATTGGGAACAGACATAGATAATACCAAAAACTTGATGCTGTGACTTCCTGGGTGGAATGAGTTCCATTTCACTGCCCTGGAAATTGGGTTGTTAAAACATCCATGAGAGCCAGTCCTGATGGCCTAGCAGTTAAAGTTTGGCACCCTCCACTTCTGTGGCTCGGGTTTGGTTCTCAGGAGTGGAACCACACCATTCATCTGTCAGTAGCCATGCTGTGGCGGTGGCTCACATAGAAGAACTGGAACAACTTACAACTATATACAACTATGTACTGGGGCTTTGTGGGGAAAAAAGGAAGAAAAAAAGGAGAAAGATTGGCAACAGCTGTTAGCTTAGGGTGAGTCTTCCCCTGCAAAAAAAAGAAAAAATATCCATGAGACAGGATGGGATTTCAGGCCATGGAGAGGGTGAGTATTTATGGAGCTGAAAATGACATTCCCTTTTAAAGCCACAAGAAGCTAAGATCCTGCAAGTTCTGCACACATAAGAAAAGAGTATATGCTCCCCCCACCAAAAAACCTTTCAATTATAGAAGATTTTGAATGGAGAAAACTGTTCTGTGAGAATTCTTACCAATAGCTACATTACAAATGGGTTAGTGTGGAAATTCTCAGTATATACATTGTGTTAAATCCCTAAAAGAAAAATTCCAAAAAATTGTCAGCTATTATTTCAACATTAATTTTTACTGGTTCTCTAGAATGTTTTTCCTGTAACTTCTTTTGGATTTTACTCTTCTTTTGTCCGTTTATCTTAAATGCTTAAACAGTTTTCATCTCTGCTGTACAAAATCCCTAAATATAATGTTTTACTGAAGATTAACTCCTGTTTAATTATATACATACCAGAAAACAATGTACAGTGAGTGGAAGTAAGAGTGATTACAAAAGAAAAAATAGGCACAAATAGTTTTCAAACCATTTATGTGTTAAAATCAAGAGGAAATAAAACATAAAAAAAATTCAGATCTGGAAAAGAACCAAATGGAATTTCTAGAAATTATTTTTAAAAAACTATTATTAACAAAAACTTAGTGCATCAATCAAACAACAGATTGGACACAGCCGAGAACAGAGTATGTTAACTGCAAGCTGAGCTGAGATGATGAACTAAAATTCCGGTTGGAGAAATACAGAGGTGGAAATTAAGGGAGAAATGGAGAGATATGGAAGATAGGTTGGCAAGGTCAAACACAATCTCAGAGGAAGTAATAGAATTAGTGAAAGTAAATGTATGCTGGCACAGAAGCTGAGAATTTTCTAGAGAATGAAAAGTAAGCACTTTTACAATCAACAAACACAGGAAATCCTTAGCAGAACAATTTAAATATAAAACCATCCTATAAAATTGTAGTGAAATTGCAGAACACAAAAATGAAATACAATCTTACCAAAGATAGTGATAAAAGACATACTACTTACAAATTAATCTGACAATAGTTATATCAACGGCAAAAACAGAGTCCAGAAGAAAAAGGGGTAACAACTTCAAAATGCTAAAAATGCTAAGATAAAATAACTGTCAACCTAGAACTCCGTACTAAGTTAAATTGTGATTCAAGATTGAGGGTGAAATAAATGTATTTCCATTAAATCAAGATTGAGTCTACCACTCACAAGGCATCCCTGAAAACAATTATTTGAGAGGAAGGAAGTTGAATTCCAAAGGAAGAAATGAGATGCAAATAGGAACAGTGAGCAAACAAGTTAGTAAACCTAAAATAACATAAGAAAAAATGAAAATAGTGACTCGTTTTGAGGAGTGAAAACAAAGTCAAATAAAAGTAATGGGAAAAAAAATGACAAGAAGACATGAGGTAAAAATTGTAGTTAAAGCTTTCTAAGATTTTTAATATATTGCTTAACTTTAAATTTTTTATGTCAAATATGCAAGTTCAAAATTTAATGCCATCCATAACAACAAAGAAATAGAAAGTATAATGTCCAAGACACTAAAGAGGGAGAAAGAAAGAAACAAATAGAAATTAGTAAAATATTGAATGCTAAAGAATAAGGAGAAAATTGCATATCAAATAATATGATGTCATAAAACAATATTTAAAACTAAAATTTATAGCTTTAAATGCATGTATCAAAAAGAATTAGATCATAATTTAATAATCTTCATTCAGGTCATTAATAAAAAGCAATGTGGAAGGAAGGCATAATAAATATAGGAGTATATTTAATGAAATAGAAAACAAAAAAATGCTTTACTCAGCTCTTTGAAGTCTTTCCTCTGAAGAGTTTAGTTAAGTAGCAAATTCTTTGTTGAATCAAACCAAGAAATATATAATGTTAGAAATAACAGGTCACTATAAAAGAGGTTGAAAATATAAAAATTTTTATTGAAATATATTTGGAAAAATAGATTAAACAGGTAATTTTAGAGGGAAAATATATTTTTTAAAGGAGAAATAAAAAATTAAAATCTATAGCCATTAAAATACTTAAAATCTATACTAAAATCACATCAGATACAAATATTTTTTCTCTTATTCTATGAGTAATGTAATCTTTTACAGTATTAGAGAACAGAAAAGAAGGCAAGTTGTCTCATCTTATTTGATGTGCTTCATATAGTCTTAATGGAGAAATTGTGGAAAAGTGGATAAAAGATAATAAAAGCCTTGTGAATATAAATACAAAATCCACAGAAGATATGTTATCAAACTGAAGATAGCAGTATATAAAAAATAATATATCATTACCCTACTTTGGTATGTCCCAGGAATGCAAAGATATTTTAATGGGAAATAAGTTGTTATTAACCAAATTAATAGAGTAAAGCAGAAACCTCATTTGATCTCTCCAATATATGCAGCAAAACTATTAAAAGTCACTACCTAGTCGTGATGAACAATTTTAGCAAAGTAAACTGTGGAGATAAGGGCACATGCTTAATTTGATAAGGGATAGCTATAAAATGACCTAGTTTCACCATTATTTTTGAGATGCCCGAAACAAAACAAGTGGCTGAAAAGCAGTGATGAAAAGAAAACTTTAGCCAGAGCAAAAAGAAACATACACATAGAATGAAGATAAGAATGGCAGCAGACTTCTCACTAAATCAATGCAAGGCGTAAGACAGTAAGGTAAGCTCTTCAAAGTGAGCAAAGGGTTAGTATATAGAATACAAGAGAGCTCTCACAAATAAGTAAAAGACAAAAATAAATGAACCAATCAAAAGAGCAAGTAATATAAAGTGATTTACAGATAAATAAATCCAAAAAGCTAATAATTTATGAGTGCTTCACCTTTGGTACTGATGAGGAGAATACAAATTCAACAGCACTAGACCAGTCTCAGTCACGCCTGTCAAAGCAGCAGTATCACCAAGTGTTGGTGAAGATGCGAGGAGACAGGGAACTTTGAGTGGTTGGAGGGTATGTTGGTGAGACAACTTGTGTGCGGGGAGGCAGTTTTGCAAAATACCTAATAATGTTGTTTATGTGCACACACTAAGCCCAGAAATTGCGATCTTAAATGCACATCCTAGAAGGACCCTCACACATAAAGATATGTTTATCTCAGAGAAACTTTCACACTCACAGGTATGTACAAAATGTACATTGAAACACTATTTATCATAGAAATACAAAGAAAATTTTAAAAATGAGAAACGACCCTATATTTCAGCATGGTAAAGGATTAAAAAACCAAAAGAAGTCCTGTGTTTTCTTCATGTGTTGGAACATTATGTATTATGTAGCAGTTAACATGAGTGAGCTGTATCTTTGAGTATCAACATGGAAAAATCTCAAAATATAATGGTAAATGAATAAAGGAAATCAATTGATACGATGCTATATAGCTTATGTAAAGTTTAGCAATATACATAACAATAGACTATAATATTTATCCTTACATACATATGCAGTCCAAGTATAGAGTTGTGTGAGGATGGTGGGCATAGATTTCAGAGTCATGGTTACTTTTGTGAAGAGGAGCACAGCCTCCTTAATCAGCTAAGGGTGTGATCTGTGGCTCTGCATCAAAGCGTAGATAGATCCCCACCTAGAAATCAAATCCAGTGTCTTGTCTATATGAACAAAGAGCTGTTCACAAATTAGCTGGCTGACCAGCCAGAGTTGGTAAGGAATATAACAGAATTGTATTGTGCTGTGTTGGTGGAATAAACTAAAATTATGTGATACAGCATTTCATTGAAATAGTGTAATTTATGTTTATGATAAAATTCATAAATTATGGTCAGATTAACATCTAGAAACAAAAACAAGACTAGAGTAGAAAATTTAAATTATGTATGAGAACATAGAGATTATAATTTTATTACAATTAGATTAATTATATAAAAAATGTAGATGCTATTCAGGTTTCTTAATCTCCTGGGACAAAGATTTCATAGCTTGAAATGTGACTAACGCAGTTAGCATTCCTTTAACAAATATTAATGATGTCCATTTTACAAAGCATTGTTTTTGGAACAATAGAATTTTGGAAGTTTCTGAAGGAAAGATTTGGAAATTTGAGGGATATCCAACAAGAGTAAATTGATAACTAGCTTCCCCAAATCCCACATCCAGAGTTCTGCACTTTCCCTATGCATACGTGAAGGCTTGGAAATTTCTTATATGGCATTTAAGACTTGCAAAATGCAGAGCCTTTATGCTGGCTGCTGCCTCTTCCTGGAATGCTTTCATCAGCCAGTCCTGTGGCTGATAATCCCTCACGGTTCTCAGGTCTTTGCTTCTCAAAGAGATCTCTCCAAACTACATCATTATATTTTACATCACAAATTTTTCCCACCACACTCTGATCTCTCTTATCCTGCTCTATTTTTCCCCAAAGCACTTATTTTCTAACATATGTAATTTACTTATTTATTATACTTACTGCTTACTATCAATCATACTGCACCCGAATGTAAGCTCCAAGGTGGCAGCTTTTGGTTGTTTCGTTCACTGCTGTGTGTATCTAGTATTAACGAATAAACATTTGCCACATGAATGAAAGATAAACTACACTGTAAATGTTAGAATAAATTACAAAGATAAATTTGGATTACTTTTTTAAAATTCTTATCACTTCTCAGTTCTATGTGAGAGAGAGAATTTAATAAGGAGTAATATCTGCTTAGTCTAGTTCATGAAGAAAGATCACCATTTAAGTTGCCAGATTTTTTGTAGAATGTTACTGGGAACGAGATCTACAGTCTCTAAAGCATCACTTGAATGGCCCTCTCAGTTGTATAAACAGAAGGTCTGAGAGCAGTCACTGAACTGGGAGAGAGGGATGACAAGATCTTTGGTGTTAATAAAGAGGTTCCTACTCATAACACCACCTGGTCTCCTGAAGAGGTTTAAAAACATATCAGCCTAGGTGCCTACTGGGAGGAGAGAATTGGAGAGTAGGAACCTCTAGTGGGGTTCAGTATTATTAGAAGCTCTCTGATGGATGTGGTCTTCAGGAATGAAGTTCTAGGGCCTCAAAATGGACACTTATTTTGGGCAGAATTGGAGTGAATCTGGGTCCAACTTTAAGCCCAAGTAGTTGTGTGTGTGTAGGGTCAGTGGATGAAGCAGGTATAGAGTTGAGTCTGGTATTGCTTGTGACTGCGTGGAAAAGTGAGTGATATTCCCACTTGAAGGTAAACTGAAGATTTATTAACTTAGGGAACCAATCTGATAGGCACTGTTGGTTGAATGCAGACAGGAACTCTATAACCTGCACAGAGACTTGGGCCAATAAGAGCAACAACTTAGTGGTGAAGGATGTACTGCATTGTTCAAACACTGTTTTCCAAAGCAAAACTTGTATGAGAAAAGAAATAGCAGCCCAAAATGTTTCGTCCTCTAGTTCTCTCTTTGGCATGAATTTAGAAAAAGGATTAGTTCCTTGGGGTTTTTTTCTTTTTTGGTGAGGAAGGTTGGTCGTGTACCAACATCTGTGCCAATCTTCCTCTATTTTGTATGTAGGATGCCGCCACAGCAGGGCTTGATGAGCGGTGTGTAGGTCCACATCCAGGATCCGAACCTGTGAACCCCGGGCCACTGAAGCAGAGTGCATGAACTTAACCACTGTGCCACCGGGCCAGCCCACCTTTGGATTTTTATAAGGACAAAAATGAGGTAAGAGGTTCTAGAAGAAATAAATTGGATATTCTGTTAATATGAACGGGTGAGGGCCTCAGAATTTAATGCAAATATTAAGAAGAAAGGCTAGTGAGTGAGAATCTACCAGTAATATGGAATTGTCTACATTTGTTTGTAGACAGTTTCCTCATTATTTAAAGCTATGAGTCTAAATAATTATTCCTCAATAAAAAGAGGGAAAAATTGAGTTTAGGAGATTTGTTTGTATAGCACATTAGCAGGCTACTTGGAAACACATATCAGCATTTAGCCTTTGAGAGCTAGAATTTTACCCTCCCTTTGGGTTTATTTTGGAGGAGTTTATTTGGAAACATAATTTGTAAGGTATGTGAACTGTGGGTTTTTCTTTATCTCTCTCTCTGAGCTTTAGTTACCACCGTGGAACTGCTATGAGATTGTCTAACATCATGTTTGTGCAAGTGTGCAAAACCGAACTGTTTCATTTGGAATTATTATAAGCAAAAGGTATTTTCCATAATACCTTATGTAAGAAAGCTGATAGCTAAAGAATTGAAATGAGATCAGGAAAGTTCAAAACAAAAACATGTATCATTTCTTTGTCATGTGAACTTTTTACCATGTTCCCTCTCCTTTGTATTTTATCTGAATGACAATCTCCTGGTGGGGGGGAGGGTATCATCCATCATATTGATTGTTGTCTTATCTTTTCTTAACTCATATTTTCTTCAGTATGCTTATTCATTTCATCTTCTTATTTGTCTGCTGTTACTAGCATTTTTTAATTGTAGAAATTTGAGGAGCACATATCAAATGTATATGAAAAATGGAAACTCTAATAGGAAAAAAAAGCCAGATGCACTTTCAACCAGTTATCCACCCACCTCATATTACTTACAGTGCAGAACACTCAATTTTAAATGTAACTCTCCAATTCCACAGCACAGAAAATGAGACTATATATATCATTACAATCCCCAGTAGAGATAATGAAAGCATATGCACAGCTCCAACTATCCATTGAGATAATGAGATTATAAATACTATACTCCTACTGCTTCCAGGTGTAATGAGAAGCTCCCGTTTTATGGTCATATTTCTGTAATCATCCTTGAGACCAGGAGACAGCGAATTCAGTGATAACCTAATGAATAGAAACAGGTATCCATTTATCATAGCCTTTCCAAAATCAGCTCATGAACAAAGGCACAAATGGCAACGAAGTTACTGAATACATCACTGGTTAACTAATATCTGCTGTTCTTAGAACACCATGTATGATGAAGCTATTATTAAAGAGGCAATGACCTGAAATACTCCTATTCAGGGTTAAAGATCATACAAACAGCTCTTAGAAAAGTAGGACAAAATGAAGAACCTTCTGGAAACACTCATTTAATGTATTTCTATTCTCTTCAAATTAAAGAAAAATCAGTGTCTAACACATTATCAATAAGTTATGTTTTTGGCAGTGGTATTGATTTTCTGCAGCCAGAGGATATTTATAGTCCTTAGGTACATCCACTTTCCTGGAGATATTTATTTGTGTTCAAAAAAGTTATGTGGAAAGAAAGAGCTCCAGGCTCAGTTTGGGAATAGGGTGGAGGATTAATTGCCGTGTAATCCAAATTGCGAAAATTTTTATATACTTCTGCTTAGTTTTGATACTTGCAATTTAATTCCCCAAAGTAAAATATCTCTGCATGTAAGAGAAGGTGATTCTAGTTTCAGGAAGACGGGAGTAGAATATTTACCCTCTCCTGTGTGTACTAAGTTGCAAATTTTTAATCTCTGATTATTTTGAAACTTTGCTAGAATTTTTGAAGTCAAATCCAGATTCTAAATGTTTCATAAAATTATTTCTGCCCACCTAAAAGTTTCATAATCCACCACTCACTCCCCTCTCTTTAAGATCCAGGTAAAGCAGTTTCTTTACTATTTGTCCAATATGCCAAGATCTTTTCTAGGCTTTGTTCACAAAGAACTTGAATCCACTTACCCAGCTAAAAATAACTTCTTACTCACCTCCTTTAGGCATCTAAGCAAGAGAGGTTTGTTATTTCTAATCATCTTATTTATGAAGACACTCTTTCTCCCTATCAACCCAGTCAGGTTACTGTCTCATGACACATTTCCATTTTATTCTCAGTAGTTATCACAACCTGAGGACATATTTTATTTCTATTATTTAATATCTGTCTCCCCCACGTGAACATAAGAGTCAGGAAGAAAGGCGACTCTTCTGTTTTGTGTATGGTTATAAAACGAATGTAACGCTTACCTGGGACATTATAGATATAGATGATAAATAGGTAGATATGTAGTTAGATAGATGGAATGACTAAGTATAGGTGACCATGAAGACTTTAAAATAATAAGATTCGAGGCTATGCCTACCTTATGTTGGATGTGTATTTCCAGACACCTAAAATGATGTATATAGTCAAGATCTGGGCGATTGGTGTGCTCATTGCTCATTGCTACTAGGGTGTCTCCTTCTAGGCCCTCTCTTCGGACAGAACTAGGAGATACATGTATGCTAATTCATGAAAACATGGACATCTATATTTGTTTCTGTCTATGTGAATGCATATAGCTTTAAAAAAACATAAATTTATATTGCTATTTCTAATTTCAATCTGTCTGCTAGGTTCATCTTAGCCTTCCACCCATCTTTATTTGTAATGTTTTTCTTTGACAGTGAGAAACTTTGCTTTCTTTTTCTATCATATATTTATTTGCCAATCCTAGTATGCATCTAGAGTACCTTCTGAATTACCAGTCTATAACCCATGAAAATGTACTAGTTTTAATTAGAGAAGCATTCATAATTACAAAAAAGATAATGAAAGGAGACATGAGAAATTAGTTTTTAAAAAGATTAAATCTTTTAAAAAGATTCCTCCTTTGGAGGAAGCCCATTGTTTACCTAAGTGTGATACAACAACCCCCACTGCTTGCTGCTAACCTCGTCTTTAGCTTTCTGGATTCATTGATAAGCATTTCCAATCTAAATCTTCACTTCATCTCTTTATCTAACTTTGTAGAATAGCAAACTGTTTTTGTACTTGCATTGTACTTTGACCTCCCTATAGCACCCAATTTCTTATCTTTGGTACCAGGTTCATTTTAGAGCAATAGCTAGTAAGAGTTATTCCTGTTCTTGACTTAACATTGAAAGAATCAATCCCAAACAAATGGAGGGGGTAGCAGAAGACTTTTAATCCTTAACCCTTTTATCTTCTTACTTCCACCATTCTTAGCCTCCTTCAAGCCAACTATTCTTTAGAAGTCCCTCTTTCCCTTGATGACAGAGCTACCCTATTTTACCATCTTTATTCAGGCTAAAACTTTAGAGACATTGCTGCTTCTGCATTTTGCTTTGTTTTTGAATCTAATTAATGGCTTCACAGTTTGTTTTAAGTTATCTTTCTCACCTATGACCTTTTTCATGTTTTTATGCCCATGAGAGGCTTTTGTAATAGTACAAACCAGTGGTATATCCTGCATCAAAATTGCAGTTAGTTGCCCCTGTGCTCCAATATATTCTGCTTAGGGCTAAAAATAACCTTATTAAAATAGTTCATGATATGTTTTATAGGGCTAATTAGATCATATTAGAATTAAGTACAATTCCTTAATCAAATATTCGAGTCTCATTATGCTGTGATTTCAGCCAATGTTTCTGGAGGCGGTCTTTGCTCTTTCCCTTGACATGAACAACCCTCAAATAAAAAAAGAAAACCCTGCATTCCCTGAACCTTCTTTCATTTTAATTTTGCCTATATTAATTCCTTTGTATTTTAGGGGAAAAGTTATACCCCTAAAGGCATGTATTAGAAATTTAAAAATTCTGGGATTTAGTGATATAAACAAATCTCTTAAAAAGCTAGAAAGGGGCCAGCCCAGTGGCCTAGTGGTTAAGTTTACATGCTTTGCTTTGGTAGTCCGGGGTTCACAGGTTTGGATCCCAGGCACAGACCTACACACTGCTCATCAAACCATGATGTGGCGGCATCTCACATGCAAAATAGAGGAAGATGGCATAGATGCTAGTTTAGGGACAATCTTCCTCAAGCAAAAAGAGGTAGATTGGCAACAGATGTTACCTCAGGGCCCGTCTTCCTCACACACAGAAAAGAAAAATCTAGGAAAATATAGCAAATTAATTCTAAAGAAACTAGAAGAAAGTCAGTTGTAAAGCTGGGAACAGAAATTAATGAAATAGAAAACAAATATACAATAGAGAAAATCAACAATGCTAAAAGTTGGTTTATTAAAATGTTTCATAAAATTGACATTCTCATAAGATTGATGACTAATGAAAGTATATGTATAATTTATATATATATATATAATTTTAGTGGATAAAAAAAGCAATGACTTAACAGACCCTAAAGATATTAAAAAGATAATAAAGGATAATAAACCATATTAAAGGTAATAAAATTATATTATGCATAATTTTATAACTATATATACACCCAAAGTGACAGAAGTTGAAATTTAAAGATGTCTATCTATTAAAGGTTTATATCTATTAAAGAAATTGAAATTCCAAAAATCTTCCTCTCAGAAAAGTAAAGTTCATATGATTTGTTAACCTTAAAAATAAAGCAGCCACTTATTTTACCAGCAAAATGAGTTTATTCAGGAATAGCCAAAGAATTGCAATTTGGGTTGTGCATGCTCTGGTGGACCGTAGGCAAATTCAACAAACAAAGGATAGGAACATTATTTTATAGAGAAAAGGAGGAAATTGGGAGGGGTTGTTTTGAATGAAAGTCCGTTGGAGAAAAGCAAGAATTTGGGGTGGTGATGATTTCTCACTGGCTGAGTTGCTGGGGTAGTGATTTCTGTTTGGGATGCAATGTGCATTTCTTCCTGTAATTAATGATTCTTTTCTGTTGACAGCTTCCATTGGGGTCTGTAATTGACTGTCTTTCCTATAGTTGATCTTGAGTGGTACTGCGTGGGAGCTCCCCCTTCTGGCTGCATGACTCCATTTTAAATGAGGCTTCTCTTTATTAATTTTCAAAGATTTTACTAGTGAATTTTTCTAGATAGTTAAGGATAAAACAAAATATAATTTTTGCATGAATTTTTCTTGAGAATTGAAAGAAAGAACACTCTAATACTTTTTAGGGATTATCATAATTTTTATATCAAATTATGATAAGAACCTCAAGAAAGGAAAATTACAAGTTAATCTCTTTCTGCATCTGAACATACATCCAGATAGCCTAAACAGAACATTTCAGATAAATCCCAGAAATACATAAAGAGGATAACATATTATGACCAAGTGGGACCTATTCCAGAGACGCAAGGTTGGTTTAGTATTCAAAAGTCAATTACTACATTTTACCTCATTTAAAGAATACAAGAGAAAACTCAGATAATCATCTCAATAGATGCAAGAGAAGCATCTGATAGATTCAGCACATACTTAAAACTGTTTAAAAATGTAGAAAATTTGGAATAGAATGGAACTGTCTTAATTGATGTATTTTATTTAAAAACACCTAGAGCAACCATCATTCTTAATGATTATATGTTGAAATTTTTTTCTGACTGGAAAATTGAAAGAATGTCTGCTAAGACTGTATATACTAAATATTAAAGTTATTAGCCATTGCAGTAGGCTAGGAGACAAAAGATGCAAGCATTATAAGAGAATAAATAAAACTGATGAATATGACATTATAATGTATACAGAAAACCTAAAAGAATCTAGAGAATCTATTAAAATTAACAGTTAATTTAATCAGTTTCAATTAGTATTTCTATATACTAACAATAAATAATTGGAAAATAAAACTAAAATATTCAGCTCCAGAGCATCTAAGGAGAACTAAATAATTAGGCATAAGTCTAACTTCTAGGCTGAAAAAACAGAATTGTATTGAGAGGAACTAAAGAACTAAATAAAGTCTCCTGTATTTTATATACAAATTCAGGAACTTTCCATTCAAATTCAGCAGGTTTTTAAAGTGGAAGTTGACAAGCTGATTTTAGAACATATGCGGAGATGAAAATGGCCAAGAAAAGCCAAATTATTTATATTAGTTTTTCATTGCTGCATAACAGTTTACCACAAATTTAGAGGCTTAAAACAAAATCCATTTGTTATCTCACAGTTTCATAGAACAGAAGACCAGCACAGCTCAGCTGCGTTCCTTGCTTAGATTTCACAAAACTGTAATCAAGGTGCCCGTCAGGCTGAGTGCTCATCTGGAGGACTGACCAGGGAAGAACCCATTTACAAGCTCATTCAGGCTGTTGGCAGAATTCAGTTCCTTGCAGCTGTGAGACTAAGGTCCCTGTTTTCTTGCTGGCTGTTGGCCAAGGGTGACTCAGAAACTGGAGGTTTCCCTCATGTCCCAGCCACATGGCCTTCACATGTCACGGCAGCTTACTTCTTCAAAGGCAGCAGCAGAATCTTTCTCTAGTTTGCTACATGACAGTCTTATATAATGTAATGTCATCGCAGGAGTCACAATCCCATCACTGTCTATATAACATAAACTAATCAAGGGAGCGATTATTCCATCATGTCCCAGGTCCTGCGCGAACTCGGGGCGAAGGGTCTACGCAGGGTGTGTGTGTCTACCAGGACTTGGGAGATTTCAGACCCATCCTAGAACTCTCTGCCACAATATTCCCTAAAAATAAGAACTGAACTGGAGGACCGGCACTACCAGTTATGAAGGCTAATTATAAAGCTGGTTAATAGTGTCTGTTACTGTTTCGGTGACAGACAAATAGAGAAAGAGAAGAAAATGCAGCAATACAAAACAGACCCACACATGTAGAATTGCTATTTGGTTTAGAAATGACAGGGTGGTATATTGAAGAAAATGATATTTTCAATAAAGAGTGTCGTGTCAATTGGATAATTACCTTGAAAAAAAATGAAAGCATAAGCAAATCTTTACCTCCTACCTTACGTCATACACAGAAATTAATTCCAAATAGATTGTGTAAACATGAAAATTAACACAATAAAGTTTATAGAAGGTGAAGTTTATAGAAATATCTTCACAACCTTGAGTTAAACAAAGATATTTTGAAAAGGAAACAAAAAGTGTTAATGATAAAACATTGATAAATTTGGCTATCTTAATAATTTATGTTAATCAAAAGTACCATTAGAAAGTGAAAGTACAATGCACAGATTAGGAGATATTTTCAATATATATCTGACAAAGAACAATATATCAAGAACTTCTACAAATCAATAAAAAAATAGATATCTTATTTAAAAAACTTTGGGGCCAGCCTGGTGGCATAGCAGTTAAGTTCATGTGCCCTGCTTTGGTGGCCCAGGGTTAGCCTGTTCAGATCCCAGGAGCGGACCTGTGCACCACTTATCAAGTCATGCTGTGGCAGGTGTCCCACATATAAAATAGAGGAAGATGGGCACAGATGTTAGCTCAGGGCCAATTTTCCTCAACAAAAAGAAGAGGATTGGTGGTGGATGTTATCTCAGGGCTAATCTTCCTCAAAGAAAAAGAAAATTTTGTAGTGGACTTTTGGGGTACAACAAAAGAGAATAAGTAGCTAATAAACATGAAAATCTGTTTAATGTAGTTAATTATCAGTAGTGTGTAGTTAAACCGACAGTGTTACACAACTACACAATCACAATGGCTAAACTTAAAAAAAATCTCTGATCTTATATTAGACCACAAAACAAGTCTCAATAAATTTAAGAAGATAAAAATAATACCAATCATCTTTTCTGACCACAAAGGTATGAAACTAGAAAGCAACTAAAGGAAGGAAATCAGAAAAGCCACAAATACGTGGAGATTAAACAAAATGCTACTGAATAACGATTGAGTCAATGAAGAAATCAAAAAATACCTGGAGACAAATGAAAATGAAAATACAATATGCCAAAATCTATGGGATACAGCAAAAGTGGTTCTAAGAGGGAAGTTTATGGCAATACTGGCCTACCTCAACAAACAAGAAAAATTCCAAATAAACAATTGTTGGGGAAGTGGGAGGATTCCCCCTTTCCTTGAGGTTCTTATGGCTGGTCAAATAATTAAAAAGGCAAGTTAGCAGGGGAAAAATCAAGCAAAGTTTAATAGCATGTATACATGGGAGAAACTCAGGAGAAACTGAGTAACTCACCCATCTGGCTGAGGCTGTCTGTTTAAATATCTTCAGCTATAGACAAGGAAGATGTTTGGGGTAGTGATTTGGGGCTTCCAGGGGGAGGAAGGCAACTCACATGGAAATGGAAAAGCAAATGTTTGGAAATAGAACTTTGATAAGAGTGGGCTTAACAAGGATCCTCCCAGTCTGCCAAAACCCAGAGTTATCTATGGTGATGGCCTGTCCTGGGGACAGGCCTTTATTTAAATTTCTTTTAGGCAGTTAGGGATGAAATGTTGAATGTTCTTCCTGAGTCTGAGCCTTTATTGTCTTCAGCTTGAAGTAATCTGCATACCAAGAGTGGTGTATCTTGGGACAGCCTGCCCTGAATCCCATCACAATCTAACAATGCACCTAAAGGAACTGGAAAAAGAAGAATAAACAAAGCCCCAAATCAGTAGAAGGAAGGAAATACTGAAAATCAGAGCAGAAATAAATGAAATAGGGACTAAAAGATCAACAGAAAAAATCAATGAAACCAAGAGCTTGTTCTGTGAAAAAATAAACAAAACCGGCAAACCTTTAGCTAGACTCACCAAGAAAAAAGAGAGAAGTCTCAAACAAATGAAATCAGAAATGAAAGAGGAAAAATTACAACAGACACCTCAGACATACAGAAGATTATAAGAAAATACTATGAAAAGCTGTACACCAACAAATTGGATAATCTAGAAGAAATAGATAAATTCTTAGAATCATACAACCTTCCAAAACTGAATCAAGGAGAAATAGAGAATTTGAATAGACCAATCCTCAGTAAGGAGATCAAAACAGTAATCAAAAACTTCCCAAAAAATAAAAGACCGAGACCAGACGGCTTCCCTTGTGAATTCTACCAAACCTTCAAAGAAAACTTAATACCTATCCTTCTCAAACTGTTCCAAAAAATTGAAGAGGAGGGGAGGCTTCCTAACTCATTCTACGAAGCCAACGTTATCGTGATACCAAACCCAGACAAGGACAACGCAAAAAAAGAAAATTACAGGCCAGTATCACTGATGAACATTGATTCAAAAATCCTCAACAAAACACTAGCAAAATGAATACAGCAGTACAGTAAAAAGATCATACACCATGATCAAGTGGGATTTATTCCAGGGATGTGGGGATGGCTCAACATCCACAAAACAATCAGTGTGATACACCACACTGGCAAAATGAAGAATAAAAATCACATGATCATCTCAATAGATGCAGAGAAAATGTATGACAAGATTCAGCATCCATTTAGGATAAAAACTCTCAGTAAGATCGGTATAGAAGGAATACCTCAACATAACAAAGGCCAGGTATGACAAACCCACAGCCAACATCATTTTCAATGGTGAAAAACTGAAAGCTATCTCTCTGAGAACAGGGACCAGACAAGGATGGCCGCTTTCACTACTGTTATTTAACATAGTATTGGAAGTCTTACTCAGAGCAGTCAGGCAAGAAAAAGAATGAAAAGGGATCCAAATTGGAAAGGAAGAAGTGAAACTGTCACTATTTGCAGATGACATGATTTATATATAGAAAATCCTGGGCCCGCCTGGTAGTGCAGTGGTTAAGTTCGCACATTCCGCTTCGGCAGCCAGGGGTTCGCTTATTTGGATACTGGGTGTGGACATGGCAGCACATGGCAAGCCATGCTGTGGTAGGCGTCCCACATTAGAAAGTGGAGGAAGATGGGCACAGATGTTAGCTCAGGGCCAGTCTTCCTCAGCAAAAAAGAGGAAGATTGGCTGCAGATGTTAGCTCAGGGCTGATCTTCCTCAAAAAAAAAAAAAAGAAAATCCTAAAAAATCCACTAAAAAACTTTTGGAAATGATAAATGAATATGGTCAAGTTGCAGGATACAAAATCAACATACAAAAATCAGTTGTGTTTCTATATGCTAAAAATGAAGTATCAGAAAGAGAAATTAAGAATACAATCCAATTTACAATTGCAACAAAAAAGAATAAAATATCTAGGAAAAAACAATGGAAGAGGTGAAAGATCTGTACATTGAAAAGTACAAAACATTGTTGAAAGAAATTGAAGAAGACACAAAGAAATAGAAAGATAGTCTGTGCTCTTGTATTAGAAGAATTAACATAGTTAAATGTCCATGCTTCCTAAAGTAATCTACAGATTCAAAGCCATCCCTATCGAAGTTCCAACATTTTTCACAGAAATAGAACAAAGAATCGTAAAATTTAAATGGAACAACAAAGGACCCCAAAAAGCCAAAGGAAACCTGAGAAAAAAGAACAAAGCTAGAGGTGTCACTCTCCCTGATTTCAAAATACACTACAAAGCTATAGTAACCAAAACAGCATTGTACTGGCACAAAAACAGACACCCAGATCAATGGAACAGAATCAAGAGCCCAGAAATAAACCCACACATCTACAGACAGTTAATTTTTGACAAGGGAGCCAAGAACATACAATGGAGAAAGGAGAGTTTCTTCAATAAATGGTGTTGGGAAAACTGGACAGCCACATGCAAAAGAATGAAAGTAGACCATTATCTTACACCATTCACAAAAATTAACTCAAAATGGATTAAAGACTTGAACAAAAGACCTAGAACCATGAAATTTCTAGAAGAAAACATAGACGGTATGCTCTTTGACATAGGTTTTAGCAGCATATTTTCATGTTCCATGTCTGAATGCGCAAGGGAAACAATAGAAAAACTAAACAAATGGGACTACATCAGACTAAAAAGCTTCTGCACAGCAAAGGAAACCTTCAACAAAATGAAAAGACAGCCCAACAACTGGGAGAAGATATTTTCAAACCATATATCTGATAAGGGGTTAATATACAAAATATATAGAGAACTCATACATCTCAACAACAAAAAAAACCAATTAAAAAATGAGTGAAAGATCTGAACAGACATTTCTCCGAAGAAGATATACAGATGGCCAACAGGCACATGAAAAAATGTTCAACATCACTATCAGGGAAAAGCAAATCAAAACTACAATGGTATATCACCTCATACCCATCAGAATGGCTATAATTAATGAGACAGGAAACAACAAGTGTTGGAGAGGATGTTAGAGAAGGGAACCTCCATATACTGCTGGTGGGAGTGCAGTCACTATGGAAAACAGAATAGAGATTCCTCAAAAATTTAAAAATAGATCTACCATATGATCCAGCTATTCCACTGCTGAGTATTTATCCAAAGAACTTGAAAACACAAATGCGTAAGGATATATGCACCCCTGTGTTCATCACCACGTTATTCACAATAGCCAAGACTTGGAAGCACCATAGGTACCCATCATGGGATGAACGGATAAAGATGTTGTACATATAGACAATGGAATACTAGTTGTCCATACAAAATGATGAAATCTTGCCATTTGTGACAACATGGCTAGACCTTGAGGGCATTATGCTAAGTGAAATTAGTCAGAGGAAGAAAGTCAAATACCATGTGATCTCACTCATAAGTAGAAGATAAAAACAACAACAAAGACATAGAAACAGAGATTGGATTGGTGGTTACCTGAGGGGAAGGGGGCAGAGAGGAAGACGAAAGAGGTGATTAGGCACATATGTGTGGTGATGGCTTAGTCTTTGGGTGGTGAACATGATGTAATCTACACAGAAATCAAAATATGATGTACAATAATGTACAACTGAAATTTCACAAGGTTGTAAACCATCAAAAACTCAATCAAAATTTAAAAAAATTAATGATGTACACCTGAAATTTATATGTTATAAACCACTGTTCCTGCAATAAAAAAAGAATAAAAAATTTTAAAAACATCCAAGTTTTAGACAGTATGTAGAGTAATTGGAAATCTCATACATTACTGTCAGGAACATAATCTGGTAAAACTTCTTTGGAGAAAAGAATGGTTGTGTCTACAAAAGCTGGTTATATGCAGACCTTATTACTCAGGCATGCCACTTCTAGGAATTTATCCTCATATATATTTATATATCAAAAGATACAGAGAATATTTCTGCCAGCACTATTTGTATTTGCCCCAATTTGGAAACAATCTAAAAAACTGTTTACCAATAATGGAATGGATAAGTAAATTATGATATATTTATACACTGTAATGGAATGGTAAAGAACAATAAGAATTCATGAACTATTGCTACATTCAACAAGAAGGATGAGTCTCATAGATATTGAGCCAGAAAAACCATATACAAAAGCATGCACTACTCTATCATTCAGTTTATATGAATTATAAAAACAGGAATATCCAATTGATTGTGATAGAAATCAGGGTAGAGATTACTCTTGGCGAGGGAGGAAAAGGAATTGGGGGGCCATATGAGAGCCTCTGTGCTGAGAAATCTGGATCATCATTACACAGTACGTACAGGCTGTGAAAATTCGTTGAACTGTACTTTTGTGGTTTTTGCATTTCCCATAATATGTTTCAATGAACGTTATCTTAAAAAGGTAATCTTCAGCTTTATGGGGTAGGGTTTAGGTAATTTTACTTAACTTTTAATTTGTATTAAATGTACATGCACTTCAAAAGTCTATGATTAACTGTCATAATTAAAGTGTTATCTGTTAATGCATTTATTTGTGCCTCAAATACTACTGAAATCAAGCCTTGTCCTCTTAGAGGTAGACTAGAGACTACATGATCTGACTACAAATTATTCTGTGCAAATTGCGACAATGAGAGGCTTCTTGTCAGCCTGAGCCTTGATGCTGACAGTAATTTCAAGTAATTTACTCCAAGTTTTACCAAAGGGCACTGCATTTGTGGTCACATGGGTACTATAATATATTAATTTTATTCTTTTTTCCCCCAAGACAAAAGCAATATATGCTTGAAAAATTTTCCATGTTGATTTATGTAATGCCTTCACATTGACTACAGGCAAATCTAATTTAAATTAAATTTCAAAGTTAAATTTGAGTTTAAGATTTTTGTAATTCTGATTTAGTTTGTCCATCAAGCAAGCACATCTCTAATTGAGAAAGATATCACTTGGTGGTTTTGCATCAAATACCCATAAAACATTTTTAACCTGACATAACTTTTTAGAAGTATTGTTTTCTGTTCTATGCTAGTCTGACAGCTAAGAGATTAGGAAAAAGGATTTATATAGTTTCTGGAACACTTCTTAGTCCATTTATATTTATTTCTGATACTTGGTGACAAGTAAAATTTGCACTTCAATGGATTCATTTTAAGAAACCTTTTCCCTGATTCCAAGAATAAAAATTTCCCCAAAGAGTATAGAATTTACAGAGTTCACATATCATTCATTCATAATGATTCACAGGAGTACAGTAAACTGTAAACATCACATCCTCCAGATATTGAAAAAAACAGGGCTTAACCTAATTCTAATTACCCTTACACGTAGGACTAATGCTTTAGGAATAAAATCTTTAAATTTCATAAAAGTCTGTAATGTTCTTATAAAATTATGTCAGATTTTAAAAAATTTATTTTGTTACTTTAAAACACATCAGAGTCTAAATGTATTTTTATCCATACATTTTTGAGTAAAGATTTTAAGGCATAGGAAAGAAAAAGATTTTGGTTTTCTAGCCTGAACAAAGAAAAACTCAGTGTGGACAGGAGCATTTTCCAGATAACTGAAGCCTAACTCACTCAACATCAAAATGTTTAATTTTATTATTTTTAATGGAAATAAGGATGAACTGTTTCAAAAATCTTTCTGCCTTCTTAGAGACTAGTGAGGATAATTGGGCCATTTTTAGATGTCTTAGACATCTCAGGCTGCTGTAACAAAAATACCACAGATCACATGGCTTAATAGACAACAGAAGTTCCTCTCTCATGGTTCTAGAGATTGGAAGTGCAAGATTAGGGTGCCAGCACAGTCTCACTCTGATGAGAACACTTTCTGGGTTGCAGGGTGCAGAATTCTTGTAGCCTCAGGCAGAGAGTAGAGAAGAGAAACAAGGTCTCTCACAACTCTTATAAGGGAATTAATCCCATTCATGAGGGCTCCACCCTCATGACCTCATCTAATCCTAGTTACTCTTTTGGGGAACTGGGAGAATTCCTCCCCCACCCCCGCCCCTGCTTTTCCTTAAGGTTCTTGTGGCTGGTCAAATAATCAAAGAGGCAGGTTAGCAGGAGAAAATCAAATTAAATTTAATAGTGTCGATGAAAACAATCCATAACCAATCTATAAATGAAAATTTAGGTGAGTTTATTCTGAGCTGAAATCTGAGGACCATGGCCCAGGGCCTTTCTTCCCGAAGGAAGAAAGCGCACCAAGGAAGTGAGGTACGCAGAGTGGTTATATACCCCCATACGGGACGTTTCACATATGTTTGAAATGTCCCTCCCACAATAGTCACAAGATTGCCCTGTTGGCACAGCGCTTGATGGACACAGCAGGTAGTGGGTCTGCTATCTCGGTGGGTGTAGCAGGAGGCAAGTCTATTGTCTGGAGCTGGGCGGTCACAGGTGAGTGCAGCAATCAGTTCCTAGCCTATGGAAAGATGCTTAATCCTTAAGGAGGGGGAGGGAAGTTGCACCTTTATCTCAAGGGCCTTTGTTCTTGCCATAGGGAATATCTAAAGCAGATATACAATGCATGCCCAATGGCCTCAGTCAGGCCCTTGTGGAGAGACAAGGTCAGGCCGAATTAGGTTTATACCAAATGGCTTCCTCATATTCTCCAATATATCCTATTGCTTGCCATTTTTATTTGTCAGTAGCATGTATACATGGGACAAACCCCAACGAAACTGAGTAACTCAGCCTTCTGGCTGAGGCTGCCTGTTTAAGTATCTTCAGCTATAGACAAGGAGGATGTTGGGGATAATGATTTGGGTCTTCAAAGGGGAGGAAGACAATTTGCACAGTGATGGAATGCGAATGTTTGTTAAACAGGTTTTACTAGGCCGAAAAATGGGTTTGTTGGTGTCCTTTTATCACATCTATTTACATCATACTACAGCTATCACATGATCTGAGCTCCTTCCTACAATAAGCCTTCTATGTTAAAGTCTTTCAGGCAGTTTTTGGTGGGGAAGGTCAGACACTCTTCCTGAGTCTTTTGAGCCTTCATCGTCTTCAGCTAGAAATAGCCTGCATACCAGAGTGGTGCATCTTGGGGTGACCTGCCCTGAACCCCATCACCTGTCAAATGCCGCACCTCTTGATATCATTAAATTGAGGCATAGGGTTTCAGCATATGAATTTGAGGGGGACACAAACATTCACCTCTTAACACTAGGTGACCCTTAGATGGGTCAGCAAAATTCCATGCGTTATCTAATCTGGGTCTCTATTATAATGAACTAACTATAGCTTATCTTTTCACTAGTCTACTGTCTTATTTTACTTGAAGTAAATATCGATTGTGTAACTTTTTCCATTTCAGGCATTTGAAATAATAAGTTTGAGGGAATGTTTAATCTATGTATTATCGAATAAAATGAAGAAACAGTTAGTGAATACCTTTGTAGGGCAGGAAGACATTTCCTCTACCTGCTCTGGGTCCTTCTGACCAGACAAAAAATTAAATTCACATGAGACAGAATATAGGAGAAAATTAAACAAAGTTTTGCAACGTGTATACATGAGTGAGGCTCAGGCAAACTGAGCAACTCATCAAAACGGCAGAAGTTCTCATCTTTAATACCAGCCTCAGCTAAAGACAAAGGAGGATGTTGGGAGTGGGGGAGTCAGTTATGGGAAATCACCAGAAAAGCACAGTAAACAAGAGTAAGATTATTATGCAGATTTAAGTCCTTGCTTTCTGCATTGATAAGAGTTTCTAGAGATAAGATCATGCCCTCTTCTTCCAGGTACAGAGAGGGAGACACCTTTACAGATGGAGATTTCCTTTACAAATGTAAATGTCTCTTAACAAAGGGTAAGTAAATTCTACTTTTCAGAGTTTCTTTCCTGTCTGCAGTTTTTAAAAGTAACCAACCCAAAATAATCCTCATGCCAAAGAGACATACCTTGGGGTGGCCAATTCCAGGCCCCCACACCTTCTATATGCCAAGCACTGTGCTAAGGCTTGGGGATATAGAGATGAATTAAGAAGAGCCTAATCTAAAGAGCACATGGTGATATGGTCAAGTAAATTTTAATAAAGCATAAATTCTGTAATATGGGTAGTTACTAAGTACAGTGTTGGTAAAAAAACAAGTGATCTACCTAAGTGGAAAGAGGGGACAATTTTGCTGGGTATTTTCTTCCTAAGTTTAGAGTCATGACAGTTTAAGGATTCATAAAATCAGTAAATTGTGATCAGTATTTTAAAAAAAATAAACAGATGAATAGAAATTATAAGATGTATCATGTGTGATAAGATTAAAGATTTTTATATGAAACTTTTTTAATACACATATACATAGACATACTTGTTTGTGTACTTGACTGGTCTTTGAAATATACATCTCATTGAGAATCAACATCTAAATAGTTCTTTAAGTATTTCTTTGCATTACTGGAATAAGAAATAGCAGATGCAAAACAGAAATAAAACAAGTACCACATTCAGTTAACTATAGTTTCTTTTGTTCTTCTGGATTGTAGAGTATGTGTTAGGGAAATAAATGGAGAGAAGATGTAGGCAGGAGCCTGATAATGTAATGTGGTAAATGCTCTATAATGAATTTACACTTCTGAGATTTGTTTTTGTCAGTAGGACATGACATTTCTGCTGCCATAGTAAAGGGCACACTTTTCTTCAGTTACGCATAAAAGTTAAATTTTAACAGCATGGTGAAGTTAAGAGGAAGTGTTTCTTGCTTATGTGTTACTCCAGGAATTCAGGGATTTGAGGGCAAGATGATGTAATTAATATCTTTTTTGCAGGAGTGCCCAATTGGTTATGCCAAGGTCAACTGTACCTGTCAATCAGAATGAGACAGGAGCAGGTGGAGTGGAGAGGACAATTCTTAAGCTCCAACTGAGTTTACCTGAAGTAAAAGAGACTCTGCCAGGGGGGAGGCGGCGGGGAGAGCAAGAGTACTTCAAGTGGATTTAGGAGCACATGAGAACTGCTGATGGGAGTGGATGAAACTGATGTCCTGTGGAATGCCACTTCCATTTTCTTTTGACCACGTCTCTGGAAGAATTTGAGTCACATATTATGGTATGAAGGCTAAAGTCAAAAAATAATCCAAGAGTTCTATAAGAGTTTCTAAGAGACTAATAGGGCCCTATTTTTGTCCTATTAAGTAAATTTTAAATGCATTTCAGTGCAATAGGAAGGTTGTAAATTTTGAATCAGAAGACAGGATCTTGACAAACACTTTTGTGTTTGTACTGAGCAGATACACAAAGTCAAAGATAACTGGGAGTGTTATGAGGCAGCAACAGAAGCAACATGTAAGTCCAGGAGGAGAGATGAAGTGACCTCGGGTGTTCCTAGCCACAGGCATGAGAAATAGCAGAGAGAAAGGTCCAGGGATGCTTTTGGATATGAGACCACTATTCATTCGTTTATTTATCAATCATTTGCAGCACACAGGATAATTATGTAATATGTTTATCTCACTATTTTTTTTTAATTTTTTTGAGGAAGATTAGCCCTGAGCTAACTGCTGCCAATCCTCCTCTTTTTGCTGAGGAAGACTAGCTCTGAGCTAACATCCATGCCCATCTTCCTCTACTTTATATGTGTTATTCCTGCCACAGCATGGCTTGCCAAGCAGTGCCATGTCCACACCTGGGATCCGAAATGGCGAGCCCGGGGCTGCAGATGCGAAACGTGGGAACTTAACTGCTGCGCCACCAGGCTGGCCCCTCTCGCTATTATTAATATTAGTTAAACTTTAATCTAGAAGAATCTTCAAAGTTGTTTTGTTTTTTTAATTACTTCTGCTCAGCACGTGTCTGAATGTAATTAATAAAGCACGTTATGATAAATATCTAATCAAATCCTCTGCACTGCAATACACCATCCATTCCCTCCTGGAAAGTTTCTGAGTTGAAAAATGTTCCAGTCATTCACTTAGAAATATTCCTGCAGTGCAGTAAGCCTAAGCCTAAACCAGTCTACTCTATTCATTTGAATGAAGTTTTGCTTTTTGCATTTCAGTGTGTCCATTTAAATTTCCATTGTGTTGGTAGGAATTATCTGAAAAAGTGAAATTCCTACATTTTGATGTCTAAGGCCAGCAGTCTCTTCTGCACAATTACCAACTCACCCTGGAGCCAGCCAGCTGGCACGCTCTAGACAAAAGGGGGCACCAACACCTCAATTTGGTTACATCGCTGTTTGATATGGGCTGGAAATAGTGTAAAAAATTCTATCTATATGTTTACACATTCTTGTCAGTGTCATATTCACAATCACTTCATAGATGGACAGAAACAGAAAACAAAGCCCAGGACCTTTATTATACGATAGGTATATATACATATTTTTCAAGAATATCAAAACAGAATTTTCCTTGGCTCATATTGCATATTTTTTATTCATTTGTGGTATTAATTTCGTGTTGAATCTTAGGGGCACAGATTTAGATTGATTCACCTTATCATCCTTTTTAGTTGAGACGCCCTTTTTTTTCTTTTTGTCTACCATTTCAATACCTTTCCGTGTCATAAAAACACATTATCACAAATTAAATGCTTAACCTGCCAATTCTCCATCTCTCCCTTTATTTGCAGATATACATATAAGCGAGCAATGCTTAATGTTGTGTCATGTGTGCTTTTAAAAATTATATGTATTTGATGTACATATTTTACTGCAACTTGCTTTTTCATTCAGGGTTTTTTTATTTGAGGTAATCTATGCTGAAAAAAATCAATAGATTTTGAGATATATTTCATTAATTGCATAGTGTTCCAGCTCATGTTATGCCACATTTTATCTACGCATTGACCTCATTAAGGCATAATAAGTTGTTTCGTAGGATGCTACAATGGCCATCCTCCCACGTATCTCCTTGTGTGCTCTGTATCAATTTCTCTAGGGTATCTGCCTAGAAGAGTATTGGTAGGTTGTAAAGGTAAACGCATTTTCACTTTGCCTACACTCCCCAATTTTTCTTAATGTTGCTGTGTTGTGGTTTTACCATCGGCGTATGTGAGTTTCCCTTCTGCCCATACCCTCAAACTTTGGTGTAATCACACTTTTTAAAATTTGCCAATCTAGTGGGTGAAAGATGTTTTCTCCTTGTTTCAGTTTGTGTTTCTTTGAGTACTAGTGAGACTGAGCAGCATCTTTATGTGTCCCCTGTGAATTGCCTCCCCAGAGCCTCTGCCCCTGTTTTCTTTAGTTAAATCATTTTCTATTTATATGAATTTGTATCTTCATGTTAATTTGTTTTCTCTCACCACTAACCTTTTGTTACACTTTTCAAACACAAAATAGTTTCTTTACCTATGGTATATTACTACCTTTCATAGTTAATCAAATTAGTTCTTATTTTCCTTGAACCCTGTAAAATTTCCTCTTATATACATTTTAGTTTGTTCCAACAGATTTTGTTTCCTAGTGCTCTCGCTGGAGTTCTCTTCCAAAACTTCCATAGATGTCCTCTGTGTCCTTGGATTACTCAGGGGTGAGTGTGTGAAATACGTGTGGGTTTTCTCTTCTCCCTGTGGGATTTTTAAAAATATCTTTCTACTGTCAATTTCTAATGTCAATGCATGTAAACTAGGAATTTATCCTATAAAATGAAAATTCTTAGAATTTCTTGAGACAGCCACTATTCTCTAATATGTGGCCATTATTTCTCAATATTTTTATTATGTGATGAAAATTTTTATTTTCTCTTCCTTGGGTATAAATTCTATGGGATAAAGGTCATGTAACTATATCATTCCTAATTTTTTGTCTGCTTGAATCATTCACTTATGACAGAAATACGTTAATTATGAAACTAACTGTTGTCCCCTTTATGGCACCTCAGCTGCTGCCGTTACCCCTTCTCATCCTCTTCTTTCTTCTCACCTTTTTTGCTTAATATTTCCCTGATATATATGTTTTCTATTATTTTATGTTCAAATTCTAAAGACAGATATTAACTATATTCTGTCCCTTAGCATACTTTTGTATTTGTGCTTATTTTAAATATTATATCCCTTCTCTTTGCTCCCTTCCACCCCTTACCCTTCTCTCCTTCCTTTCCCAGGATACTCCAATTTTTGGTGGGGGGTGGGGTGAGGAAGATTGGCCCTGAGCCAACATCTGTTGCCAATCTTCCTCTTTCTGCTTGAAGAACATTGTAGCTGAGCCAACATCTGTGCCAGTCTTCCTCTATTTTGTTTGTGGGACACTGCCACAATGTGGCTTGAGGAGCCGTACTAGGTCCACACCTGGGATCTGAACTTGCAAACCCCAGGCTGCTGAAGTGAAGCACGCAAACTTAACCATGATGCCATCGATCTGGCCCCCATACTCCAATATTTTTAACCTTTGACATTTTAGTCCTGGACTTTCATGGAAAAATATGATTGTTATTGGATAAACCAATAAACAAATTTTAATAATTTACTTTTGTTCTTTATATGTCTTAATCTTCTTCCTGGATTCATTTTTTTTTCTTCTCAGATAGCATCATTTAATAATCATTTTGGAGAGGGTCTCTGGATGATAAACTTCCTGAATCACCCGTATGTCTGATAATGACTACTCATATTTAAATATTATTCTAGCTGGAAATAGACTCATTTTCACAGCTTTTCTTTTTCAACTTTTATGCCGCTGCTTGATTGCCTACAATGTTGCTGGTGAGAAATCAGATATCCATCTTATGCTGACTAACTGTAGGTATTTTAGTAATCTCTTTGATATCTTTTATAAGCTTCACTTTATCCTTGCCTTCATGAAATTTCACTCCCATGCATCTAGAAAGGGTTGCTTTTAATTTATTTATTTATCTTATACTAGCTTGTCCTATCAAATACACACTATGACAACATATAGCATACTTTAGTTCTGGGAATCCTTTACTATCCATTCTTCAAATACTTCCTTATTATCTTTTTTCTTTCTCTTTCTGAACTTCCTGTTATTAAGATTAGACTGTATCATTTATTCTGTATTTCTCCATTTTTAACTTATATTTTCCATCCCTCTGTTCATTTCTGCTTTAAATTAGGCAAATGACTCTATTTCCTAACTTGCTAATTGGATCTTTGTCTATTCCTATATACTGAGTATTTATTTTTTCATTTTAAGAATTTTGCTTTTCATTTCCGATATCTTCAATTGTTTCCTCTGGACAGACCCTGGAACACTCTGCCATCACATTTCTGGATTGCTTCACATCCTATACTTTTCTCCACCCTACTTCAGTCGTGATCACACTCTGGATCATGTTATCATCTAAAATTCTAAAGAATAAAAATATTAAATTGTATTGTCTTATTTCAACAACCACTTTCAACTGCTTAACTCTCATTTCGCCTGCACCTCTTCCTTGATCTCAGAGATATCTCTTGAGCTACTTTTTTTCTGTCTTATCATCTTGGCCTCTCTTTCATACTACGTATTAATAGATGGTTGAACTTCACAACCAGAGAGTTTTAACACATCTCTTTTTTAAATTTTTTTACTAAGATTTTATTTTTTTCTCTTTTTCTCCCCAAAGCTCCCCAGTATATAGTTGTATATTTTTAGTTGTGGGTCCTTCTAGTTGTGGCATGGGGGATGCCACCTCAGCATGGCTTGATGAGCGGTGCCATGTCTATGTCCAGGATCCGAATGGGCGAAACCCTGGGCCACTGAAGCGGAAGGTGCAAACTTAACCACTTGGCCACAGGGCTCACCCTGTAACATGTCTCTTTTAAAAACCGACACATAAATGTAATAACCCTGTCAAAATTAGCTATAGTGGAGCCATTTTAAAATGGAGTTGGAGCTGCCGTTCCAGAGAAACTGCTTTGCTGTCTCAAACCCTTTAACTGGGCCAAACCTTTGGACTGGGCCCAAATGGCAATTGTTTTACAAGCAATTGTTTGAGAAGTCAACAGGAGAATGGACATCCTTATCACAAAGACTGATGCTTGTGGACACTTTCTGAAGATAGCATCAGTAGTCAGTAAATGTTTAGCTAAGACTAGTTCTCAGCCTCCAAATCCAATGAAAATTCTTTGTAATGCAACCTCCCTTGTTTGCCTTTAAAAGCCCCTGACTTTTACTCACTAGTGGGACACCCTTTGGGTTTCCACCTGAATCTGTGCTCCCCAAATTGCAATTCTTTGATCTCAAACACTTTGCCTCTTAAACTGTTTTCCGTTTTTGAAGGATGGCAACCTCCAAATTCCCAATAAAATATATGGTTAAAAATAGAGTACATATACAATTTCCTGTTTATAAAAGTGGAAAAATTCATAATGATGACCGTTCCATATTATTTTCCCTGTATGCTGTATGCTGGTCAGAAACAATAAGAATCATTTTTCTGGCAGTGGAATGATTCATTGATCAAAAAATCTGTTTGGCCCTAGGCCTGTCCACTAGAAGACTCTTCCTTTCCGGGTTCATAGCACTTTATCGATTCACTTCCTATTGTCACAATTATGGGGACCTGAGAATTGTGATTGACATTATGCAGTAGTAGTTTAGCAATACGGATCTATTCAATCACTGAGAGGATTATGGTCTGTTTTGTTTTGTTTTTATTTTCTTAGGAAGTTCTTTGGACTGTAACTAAAGTTGGAAATCTTGCCTCATGGAGTTATATGGAAAGATGCTCACCTTTAAATGTCTTAATTTTTTCCATATTTAATTTTCTGTTCAGTTTTAACATTTTTTGGGGAAAGTTAAGAGTATATAAAGTAATGTAAGTGCCTAAAATTATAATTTTTATATTTCCCAAATTAGCTTTTAAGATAATGGATATTGCATTTTTTAACATTTTAAATTGTTTATATTCATAGTTAAAATATTTAGTCGTTTTAATATGTATATTTTTGCTCTTACCTTTGTTTTTAGGCTTGCTGAAAAAAGCATATACATTACATAAAATCATAAATTCTTAAATTCAATAATGCTATATTTATTCCTTTTTTATTAAAAATTTATACTATATCTATATGTCATTTAACATTGCTCAATTCTACTTTAATTACATTTTTTAATTATAAACATTAAAACTAAGTTCAAGTTTAGTTGTGGTTATTATTATTATTGTCTAATAATAAAAATGATTAAAGACTGCAGTTTTCTTTGAATACAGTTTTGGGGAAGTCTGTAAGCTTTGGCAGGTTTTCTTCTTATTATATCCTTAAAGACTGCAGTTTACATTAGGATTTGTACTTTTAATTTGAATCTTAATGTATTATCATAGTTTTTTATTTAATAACAAAAATCCTTAAATATTATATATTTTTCTCTGAGTATAGTTTTGGAAATGTTCTATACATTTTGATGTTTTGTTCTCATTGTTTATTTTAAAAAATTCTGTGATTGATGTTTGGATTTACTCATTGAGCTAGACACTAGATGGATTTTTTCCCCCTAAATGATATTTTTTTAATTTGTTTATACTTTTGTTATTAATGTTTGTTGCTTGCATTACTTTTGATTTTTGAAATCAATTTTATGTAAATATTCTACATATACACACAAGTTAACTTTGTTTCTTAGAGACAGTTTGATATTGTAGGGGAGGAAGACATTTCCTCTACCTCCTCTGGGTCCTTCTGGCCAGACAACGAATTAAAGTTACATGAGACAGAATAACAGGAGAAAATTAAACAAAGCTTTATAACATGTATACATGGAAGACGCTCAGGCAAACTGAGCAGCTTGCCAAAATTGTAGAAGCTCTCACTTTAAATACCACCCTCAGGTAAAGACAAAGGAGGATGTTGCGGGTAGGGAGAGTCAGTTATGAGAGATGACCAGAAAAGCACAGTAAACAAGAGTAAGATTACTATGCAGATTTAAGTCCTTGCCTTCCACATTGATGAGAGTTTCTAGAGATAAGGTCATCCCCCCTTCTTCCTGGTGCAGAGAGGGAGACACATTTACAGATGGAGATTTCCTTTACAAATGTCAATGTCCCTTAACAAAGGATAGGTAAATTCTACTTTTCAGTGTTTCTTTTCTGTCTGCAGTTTTTTAAAAGTAATCTGCCCAAAATAATCCTCATGCCAAAGAGACATATCTTGGGGTGGCCATTCCAGTCCCCAGCAATATATTTTTATTTAATAAAGCATAAATTTTCTTACTTATATGACTTAAATTCTTAGTAGTTTTTGCTGCTTAATCTATGAAGTACTAAACAAGTATGTTATCATCTTCAATATTACAATTACAATACAGCTATCTTTTTCTCTGTATTTGTTTATCTATGTATGTCTATATGCATACATAATGCATAGGGAGGTACATATGCATTGATTGATCCATTGATTGATTTGCTATTTTAAAACCAGTGGTTTCCAGCAGTAATAACTTCATGATGGATTAACACCTTTATACAATTTTTATATGAATTCAGGTAGTAATACTGAAATTCTCATTTTCCTTTTGTTTAACGTCTCGTGGAATTTCTTAGCTGTTCTTTAAACTACTTCCCTTAAATTAGTGACTGACTGAGATTTCTGTGAGTATTCAGAATGCACATCAGCAAAACTTAGTGAAGTTTTCTTTATTGGGAAATCATAGAAAGATGAGGTTAGGAGACTCACAAGCTTCTAAACTGTTTTCAAGGTTTCAGGGAACTTCGAGAAGACGCATGTAGTTAGTAAGCAATAAGTAATATAGGACTTGACTGCTGTTTAGAAGGGCTGCCTGGATTCTCAACGTACACAAATTTATTGAAGGATTTGGAGAAGTCAGAGGCATATCCCGCATGCCACCATGAGCAGGACCTAGGGCAGATACAGGAGGCTGGACATGCATGATGCTAGGAGACCTCCTCAAGATAGACTCTGTACATGTAAATACAAATCTAAATGAGAAAAAAAGGAAACAAAAAATGGAAATTACCCCTGGTGCAGAAAGGGAAAGAGATTCCCTACCTCCCTTTTCTTAGAGCATTTACTTTAGAATACATGTAATTGTGATTTCGTTCTGTGCCCCATTGAGATGTTTATAAATATTTTAAATAGCTAAATAAAAGCCTTTTGTCAGCTTTACAATTGAGGAATGTCTTTCTCAAAGACCTGGGAGCCATCCCTTGGAAATGTAATTATCAAGGAAGATAGTGTCCCTATCTCCCTGTCTCCATAATAGGTTATCTGGTTCCAAATTCTACCTACCTTCATGGAGATATAAGTGAGAAGTTTTATTATTCCTTTGGATAAAGGCAATTAGCAAAGAAAAATGGCCAACCCAATTCCCAGTTGAATTTATATGTAACAAATGCTACCCTCAAGTCCTCTTACTTGAGGACTAGGTATTGTTTATCTTAAAAACATGTCTGTAATGGTTTGTATCTGTTTGGTTGAAAGAGTGAGACTTCTTTCTGTGTTTGCAAACTCTTCAGTGGTTGCCTGTGATTTACATTACATTCTGGTTTAATGTTTATTCAATAAGAAAACTATTTTCTTTCTCTTCTATTATGGAGAGATTTTCCAGGTTGGCAGGAGATTTTGTTTTTAATTATATTTCCCCCAAAATTCCCAATCAGCCTTTTGCAGGTAGTTATAGGAAGGTCAACAAATTCCCACCAGGTGCAACCAGAGCCAGTTTAGTGTCGGGAAAATGGGCTACAACGTCTGATTTGATTTCAGAGTGGCTAAGAGCCCCAAATTGAACTAGTAGAATTATTTGGCCATTAGCCCATGATGTTCTACAGACCTTCATGTGTAGAAGATAATACGAGTTTTTAGAGGATGAGATAGTCTTGTGCTTGCTTCAGAGGTGGAAAAGAGGGATAGCCTGTAGCTGTTGGCTCTAAACAACTTTTTCCTCCCCAAATTAGAAATATAAATCTTGGTGCTAGAGAGATTGAACAGTAATAGTTCGTGCTTGCTCCTTGGGTAGTTACCCATTATTGAGTTTAAAGGTTTATGAGAAAGGATGGTGTTGCAATTAGCCAAACTGTGAGTTGCAGTACCTACAAAAATCTCCAAGAGAAATATTTTACCCTGTTAGTAAAAGAAGAAAAGACAGGAGATGTTGGGCTGTAAATGGAAGGAATACTTGAGGAGAAAGTACACACATAAATATTGAATGTATTTTTAGAACCCACTGTCTTCACTCCTGCTTAGTTAAAACTTTCTAGAAGAGCAATAAAAAAACCATATTTTATGCCATCTCCATAGTGAGGAGCTTCCAGGACTGGCAGCAAAGCATGTAACTAGGAGAGAAGAAGACAAATTTCTAGGATTCAGTAAATAGACAGGAGTGACAGTCCAGTCTGCAGCCTAGGTTCAGATGGGGATACAAGAATGAGCATAATGTAATACAAGACCTTTCCACTTGAATCCTGTGAATTCACACTCTTTTCTGTGAAGGCTGAAGTTTCCAGCACCTGAAGACAGACCCTTTTCTAAACTTAAGAGGGCAGAAGTATACATTATACACGCACACACCCCCTTTAGTTCTGAGAAATAGAGGAGGAGCCCACTACACACTGCACCTTCAGGATTGATATCATCAAAGCTAACCATCAGTGTATTTCAAATGACTTGAGTTTTTTTTTCTTATTGTGACATGAGCATAAATTTCTGCGTAGAAAAGATTTCCAGCTCCACTGTGTGTGTCTCAAATTGCTGTCAGTTGTATCCTTCTAAGCATATCACAGTCTTTCCATAAAGCTCCTAACCTGGCTTTACCCGACAAAGCAGCAACAATACTCTAATAACAAAACACCCCAAGGACTAAACCTGAAAATGAGAGGGTGTGGAACTTCCTTATCTCTTTGTCTTGTCAGTTTTATCAAGCTGGCAGGTGGTATTCACTGTAGGCCCATTATCTCTCATCTACATCTGAAAGTGTACCAGAGCCTTCTGAATAGAAATTAAAGTAATTTCAGTGACCCAATTGAATTGCAATGCACATCATTTTTATTGTAGTATAGCAAACTTTTTTTTCTTAATACTTCACAATGCATTTAGTCTCTTGCTATAAATTAGAATTGAACAAATTAGAATTGTCAAAAATGACAGACAGTATGTATTGCATTCTCTTTAAGGGTCAGTGTGGGAAAATTTCCTTTTTCTAATCAGTGTAAAGGATCTGGATTATGAAACCACTTATAAATCTACTAAATTAACTGATGAGAAAAAAACTTGGAAAGCAACATGTGCCCAGCATGAAGCAGAGACATCACTAGCAATTTAATATGAAAATGTATGTTACAATGGGGCAAAATTATGCAATTAGGTAACAAGGAAATAGGCACGAAGAAAAGTAGATGTTTGAATTAGTTTAGAACAGATGTTGACAAAATAAGGCCTGTCTGCCAAATCTGGCTTGCCACTTGCTTTTGTAAATAAAGTTTTATTGGAACTCAGCCATACTCATTCTTTGGTATTGTCTATGGCTGTTCCCAAGCTACAACAGCAGAGTTGAGCAGTTGCAACAAAGACTTTAGGGCCCACAGAACCTAAAATGTTTACTCTCTGGCACTTATAGAGAAAGTTTGCAAGCTTTTGCTGTAGAGGATATTTTAATACATCTAGATCAAGAAAATAAGTAATAAGTTCTAAATGAATATTTACTTAATTAAATATGATACCTGCCTATTGAGAACTTGAGTATGGCACAAAATGCTCATAGGTGCTGAACATGTGTACTGATTTGGTTCTAAATCAGGCTAAACTTTAATTCTATGAACAGAAAAATGCAGCACGCCAAAGTCATTTTAAAATGGGAGTTACATAATACATTTTAGAATAAGTCAATAAATAATTGATACTGTAATCATAAAAGTAACACATGCACATGTTAAAATATTCAAACAGTAACGAAAGTAAAATTAAAAGTTCTTTTCCCCCTCCCTTACTCAGAGATCCACTCCCTATAATAACTATTACTAATTTCTGTTTTTATTTATGTAGCTAGACAGTGTTATAACTTTAAATATACTTATTTCTAAAACTATTTACTATAAATGTAAACAGTTTTTGTTTTCCCCTTTTTGAAAAAGATTCTGTAATAGACTTACTCTTCCTTTCATATCCTCCCCCAGTCTTTTTTAGTGTGTGTTAATTGTATTTGTTTTATATATTTTTAGTTATTTATAATATTCTTAAACAGATTTATTGAGGTATAATTCACATATAGTATTTTGAATATTTGCTAGCAAATGTAATTTTTAGCCTGTATTTTGTTTTTAGGTTGATGATAAAATTGAGAATCAATAAATAGAATGCTATATTATAATTATGTAAATATTTTTCACTGAAGAACTTGTCCAGCATGAGGATCCAGCTATCAACACCGATTCTAAAGCATACTCAGTAGCACCTGGTGTTTTTATCCTAGGTTTTCAAAACTCTTGGACTCCTTTTCTGGTTTTTTAAAAAATTGTTTTCTGAGTAATGTAAAATTTATATAAATCTACACATATTTTTATTTTGCTCTCAAACTTTATAGAAAGGTTGACCAGGCAAGAAATTCTAATTTAAATATAATTTTCTGTCAGAATTAGCATTCACTTCTGCTGAATAGAAGTCTGGTACTAATTTGAATTTTATTCTTTTAGGAAATTTTGTTTCTCTTGTTAAAAATGTTGAATTTTGTCTTAATGGTTGGAATTAAAATTTCATAGCATTTTATCTAAGTATGGTGACCTGATCATTTATCCTGCTTGGTCTATGTGGGCCCTTTCAGTTCTATGTTTTTTTCAGCTCTGAGAACTTTCTTCTCTTGAATTCTCCCCTGAGTTTGCTGAAACTACCCTAGGCAGATGTTAGGTTCAATGACTCAACGCTGGACTTCATGAATGTTGGCTTTTCTCTTTGTATCTTTATGCTGTATGTTCTGGGAGAGATTTTTGGTATTAACTTGTTTCACCAATTTGCTTCTCATCTGTGACCATTTTATTATTTTAGTTTAGCAATTATATATATTAATGACTTGCAGTGTTTGTTCTCTGCTATTTTTTCTTAGTAGTCTATGCTTATTTTATGGATACGTTATCCTCTTAAATCTCTCTGACATGAGTAATTCGAATGAATTAAAAGTTCATTTATCTTTCTTATCTCTAGGAGTTAGTTCTGTTTGTTCATATTAATCTTTCTCTCTTTTTTTTTTTTAGTAATCAAGGAACTATAGTGATTAATAGAAGTGCCTGACAGTGTTTGGTCTATAAAAGAGTAGGATTGCCTCTTTCTTGAATTAGATGGGTGACTGCAGATTGGTGTCAGTGAACAGATGACATTAAGGAATTAGATTCCCTTTTGGGCATTTAGGTAGGATACATACAGGCAGGTTTTCTCCTCTTACTGCTGCCAAAGTAAGGAATGCTTTTACTTTGGCAGCAGAGATATTTGAAGTTTCCATTCTTGGATAGAACTGCACTTTCCTCCATTTTATCCTTTTCTCCCTTTTTCCTAAATACCTATAATACGAGTCTTCAACAGATTTCTCATATCCTCTAGAAAATAATTCTCTGAGCTCTGGCATGGGCAGTTGAAAGAGGGAATAGCCTGAGTAACTCAAGATTTTGTGCTCAGTTCTTCAGTTATTTGTGTTCCTATTTGATAGATAATGCACAGCTCCTCTTCAGTGTGTTGACTGGCCTTGAAGCATCATGAAGGGCTTGCTGGAAAGACTTTATATCAGACTGTGGCTGCCTCTGTTATTACATTCCATTAATCCAGCTATTCCTTAAAATTTTGGATTTGCCGATCTCAGGCTTCCCTATTTTCAAATACTGTTATGGTTTCATTATATATGTATGAAAATATAGGCACATTTATTTGTGCATGGATGTGTATGTGTAAATGTCTGTGTCTATATAAATATATTTCTGCCATTTCAATGAGACTTCTGGAGAGATGGGACATAGAACGCTTTCAGTCTGTCATTTTGAAAATAAAGCTTCCCAAATTTATTTCAGCTCATCTCAAAGAATAGGCACAGGATATATCAAATAACTGTATATTTGTTTCTATATATTTTATTTATTGCTTGCTTGCTTGATTGATTAAGATTAGCCCTGAGCTAACATCTGCTGCCAATCCTCCTCTTTTTCTGAGGACAACTGGCCCTGAGCTAACATCCGTGCCCATCTTCCTCTACTTTGTATGTGGGACGCCTACCACAGCATGGCTTGCCAAGTGGTGCCATGTCCACACCCAGGATCTGAACCGGCGAACCCTGGGTCGCCAAAGTGGAACGTGCGAACTTAACGACTGTGTCACCGGGCCAGCCCCCCTATAGTTTATAGCTGAAAATAATTATCAATCTACTCAGTTTTACAATAAGGATAATGTATCAAAGGTTGTTGTAAAGATTAAATGAGTTGGTATATTAGTGCATGGAATAAGGTAAGTGAATATAAATGCTTGCTATTACTATTATTAATATTGATCTAAGATGTATGTTATTCTTACCCAGAAATTATGAAATTTTCATTATTATTGTATATACATAAGTATTTTTTAAGAAAGAGGTTGTATTAATAAGTAGAGACCATTTATTGTGTCTATAGTCTTCATTGTCTATGCTGAACTGTACAGTATGGCAGCCATTAGCTACTTATGCCTATTTAAATATACAGCTAAGTTAATTAAAATTAAATGAAATTAAAAGCTCAGTTTTTGGTCAGAGTAACCACATTTTAAGTACTCAATGGCCAATCAATACTGGATAGCACAGTTACAGAACACTTCCATCATTTCAGAAAGATCTATTGATTGGCAGTGGTCTATAGTCATCACTGATCTAGTGAAGTCAGTTACTTCCTTGACAAAATATGACGTTAGTTTAGGAGTGTATGAGAACAAACAATGTAATTTTCAGTTTCAAAAATTTGTTTTGCTGTCACATCATAAGACAGTAAAAAACTAAAATCATATATACTTAGGTCTTCTTCAGGCATAAATATATTTTCTCTATTGATTAATTCAGTTTCACATATGAAGGATGAAGGAAATTGCGTTGTCATTTCTTTGCCAATTAAATTGCAGGATTATAAACATATTGGAAATTTAATTGGATTTGTTCATTTCTATATATCATAAAATTAGCATTTGATTAAACATTTAATAAATAAAGATAAGTATACCTATTATTGATTAAACATTTAATAAATAAAGATAAGTATAACTATTACTGTAAAATAAAATCTTTCTGAAGGAAAATCATTCATTGAAAACTACTGGATACAGGAATTCCCTAGCAGTTACTCTGAGAAAAGATGCTGCATGAAAGCATATGGTATGGATCATATTAGGTACACCCTAACTGGTAAAAAGCAGATAAAGATAAGTATCATCAACCTAGCAAAATGTGTCAATATTGCACTATTAGACATGGTAGTATGAGGAAAGGACAGCTGAAATATGAAATCTGCATAACTTGGTGATCCCAAAATAAAAGGTTAGTTTAAGTAATTTGAGTAAAGGGTCCATATACAGTAAGAGGGTTAAGAAATTATGTGAAAGAAATAACAATTATTTTTCGCAGGAAATTAAGTGAAATGTTAAAAAAATTTCAAGGTTTACCTTGAAATCAAACGAAATATATTGCTTGGTACAAACATATAGTTGTAGAAAAAGTTTTATTATTTTAACATTTTTCCAGTACTCTACATTTTATATATGTAAAATATTAACTTATTTAATATAATACTTAAAAGACAACTACGTTGTTAAAAAGAGACAATGTTTACCAGAATTAATTTCCTGTTTTAGCCCAAGTTTCTTTACTTTAAATCACATTTTCCAGTTAATTATCTACAAATAAAATTTACCTAAGAACAGCTAATTGTTGATAACATTGTACTTTATTTTTCTGCTTTTGTTAACAATTTTTATTTTGGAAGTTATTAAACAAAGGAAAAAAGAAAGAATAGTACAGTGAACAATCTTATATACACTCTCTCTCTCCAAAAATTGGCATTGTTTTGTGTACTTAAAAATAATTTACAAACATTCCTTTAATATCCTGCCTTTATTGAAATTTCTAGGATTGTCCCAAAATGTTATTTTGGAGGTTTTTAAAAAAAATCAGAATCACTGCACTTCCATCCCCTGCATTTCCAAGATACTAGGATTTTTATTCCCAGGCCGATGGGACTAGAACTAACAGAGGGTCAGCTTGCATATCTTGGTTATGAGTTACTTTTTCAATTGGCGCCTGAGGATAATTCTTTCTTAAGAACCAGGCACATAGGTATTCATATACATAATCCATCATTTCTACGTGTCGGTAGCAGGGACGTGAGACAGAGGGAGGGGTTGTCACCTCATTCTGACCTGAATGTTTTTCATAAAATGTTTTATCAATCTCTGTTCTCAATTAAAGCTGTATATTCTATAATGATATAATTCCTCATAAAATGTCTTGAGTAGGAACCTCTTGGTCGATTAAAAAGATGGAGGTTGATATCATCTTTCTTCTCCAGTGCTGCTTCTTTTCCATCTCTCTTTCATTGTAATTAAATCCATTCTCCCATTGTGACTCATGTTATTCAGCTATGCCATTCTCTTTCCTCCTAGCCAGTATGATCTCTCCTGACCTCCATATCGCTCCAGCACGATGCACTCGAGTTGACTACTTTATTCCAATCATCACAACTAGAACAACTTTAATATGAAAATGGAACAATACTCGCATCTCCACCCACAACCTCCAACATTTTCTGTTCTCTGTCTTCTTTACTCTTACTTCAAATGCAAGTTGACGTTATCAATATTTTTATTGAAATATAATTGACAGATAACATAGTGTAAGTTTAAGATGTACAACATGTTGATTTGATCTATTTATATATTGCAATATGATTGCCACTGTAGTGTTAGCTACTACCTTCATCATGTCACATAATTATCATTTCTTTTTGTGTTTAGAGTATTTAAGATCTAGTCTCTTAGCAATTTCCAAGTATTTAATACAGTATTGTTAACCATAATCACAATGCTGTGCATCAGATCCCAGAATTTATTCATCTTCTAACTGGAAGTTTGTACCCTTTGACCAACGTATCCTCTTTTCCCCTGCCCTCTAGCCCTTGGTAACCACCATTCTATTCTCTGTTTCTATGAGTGGAGGTATTTTTAGATTCCATATATAAGTGACATCACATTGTATTGGTCTTTCTCTGCCTGACTTATCTCACTTAGCATACTGCCCTCAAAATGGATTCATGTCTTCTCTCTCACTATCAAACTATCCCTGTTTTCACTTCTTTCTCTTTATCTTTTATTCATATGTTCATCATACATTTTATTCCCTTTTGCTGCCTTTTCCTTCTATTTTAGCAGTTCCTTAACCTAACACCAGAGAGCAATAGTGCCATCTACAATGTCTATTCATATTTTCAGGCTGCAGAGCACAACTGTAGACAATCACAGACCCACAGATTGGCACCACTATACCTTTATCCACTCAACTGGATTAAAGTCACCAGGCAATTCTAATTGTCCCTGATATAAACAAATTAAAAACAAACAAAACAAAACCCACCAAAGAAACAGCCAAAAAAATAAAAGCAAAAGAAAACATTTTCATTCCTCATGGCAACTATTCAATCATTTATCTATTGACTATTAACTATGCAATTCTCAGACTCTATTCATACTTGTTGAATTTTAATAGAGAACTGTGCTTTGACTTCACAGAGAGAAAGAGATACCTTTTGAGTGAACTTGTTTCTCCAGCTTACAATTGTAGCTATCCAGCCTTTAGAGAGTTCTCTTCTCTCACAGACCACTCTATTCCTTGTCTCTTATTCCTTGGTATCCTTAAACCTGCCTTCTCTGATGCCTCTCATATAACCCATAAATTCGTTCTCAACTTGGGTTTTCCCCTCAGTTATTCAAAGAATATTTATTAGAGACCAACTCCAAGCTAGGCTCCCTATAATTATAGGGTCTCGGTGTTCAGTGTTGTACAGAGCCAAACTTTCTACTTCTATAGGACATATCAAAGTAGTAAACACACTCACACAGGCACACAAGAAAATATGAGAACCTTGTCATTTACCAATTCTTCCTCTATCCACAATTCTGAGAAGTTTCTAGGAGACCTTATATGCATTATTAATTATTAAATGTTCATTTTTTGATAACATAGAAATGGCCCTGGGAAGATTGTAAAATACCGATAAGTGTATCAGTTATTAACAATTTAGTGTACAATATTTTTAGTAAAGGTTTTTACAATAAAGAATACAATTTTGGAAAAGTTTCCGCAGGATGTTTCATTAGAGGTAAGTTCTGATGGTCATTCTTGATTAGGAAAAACCCCATTGCCACACACCTTGCTCAGTCTAGGCCTGGTTGCTGCAAGTACCATGAATAATTGTGCAGAAAGAGTGAACAAGGGAGAAAAGGGAACCATATGGCTGGTGGTGATAGACTTTTTATTTTACAGATTTTCCCAGGACAAGCTTAACCCCGAGTGGATTTTGTACACATTGACTGTATGGATATCTTCTGACACCAACATCAGACCTATGGAACTGGAATCAGTAAGTATGGAACTTGGGAATCTGTATTTTTAACCAGCTCCCCAGGGATTTTTATGTATTGAGTATTGAGATCCATTGTACTGAGTGGTTAGCATGATAAATACATAAGACATTTGGATTTAGTCACTGTTTATGAGAATTTCTCTGCCACTCAGATTCTCAATATTTACTTCACTATTTTTCACATAATTAGTGTCAGTTCTGTCACAGTGATTGACATTAGCTATTAATTTATGCCGTCGTTTGGATGTTTGAAAAATAAAACAAATTGTATATGTGTGATTACTATTCATTTTATCAATCATAAATTTGTTTTGGCATGTCATTAACCCCCTAGAATTTTGTTTACATGTTAATGCCTACCTACCATTTATAAAGGCATTAATTCTGATTTTAGAAGACATTGAGTGATAATGTTATAATGAAAATTAAGCAATTGTAGGTATTGCCAAAATAACGTTCTGGAAAAGGCAAACAATTCCTAGTAGTTGAGCTCTCGAATAATAAATAAAAGAATATTTGTATTACTTAATTTATGTTTGAAAATCCACATTTTAAAAATTCACATAAAGCCATTAAAATTCAGTTGAAAAGCAAAGATATGAAACTTTACTTTCTATCAATAGCTTGGGAGAAAAACTAAATTCAATACAGATACCTGCTATAGAATCACAGCTAGGAAAAGGTGGTAGTATTGAAAACTATGCTTTGACAAGCACTCAGTATAAGATCTAAATGGAAAAAATCAAATACTAGTCAATATAGGCCATTTTTAATGATTTGCTTAAAAGAGTATAGTTTATGGGAGAATATTTTCGTGAACGTTGGGTAAGAAAATATTCTTAAATAGAACACAAAATGCATGAATTGGAAAGAGATCTTGTGTTCATCAATTCACAGCTTTAAGAAGGTGGTGAAATTGTAAGCCATGTAACAGAAAATGTATTGCAGGATATATAACCAATAAAGAGCTTAGAAAACTTAGATGCAAATATATATAAAGCAAAAAGTAGAAACAAACCATCCCTCAGAAGTAGGCAAAAGAATGCAAGTCACTTCATGAAAAACAGGTAGATACCAATAGCCAATAAATACTTGGAGAGTTCTTCAACCATTTGGTTACCAGAGAAATGCAAACTAAAACTACAATGAAATATCACCACACAACTGGATGACTAAAATCTGAACATAAAAGAATAGACACTGGAAAAATCGAAACAGACAATGGTGACTATTGGCAAGAATGTGAAGCAATGGGAAATCTCATACACTAGAGGTGATACTATAAAGTGATACAAAATTCAGCAAGTTGTGATAATGTAAATTGGTTTGACCTTTTTGGAAAATTGCCGCTATCTTCTAAATCTTAAAATATTATGCTTTGTTACTAAAACGTTTCACTCCCAGATATACATATACCACAAAAACGTGCACATACATGCCACACAACACATCCACAAGAATGTTCTTGGCAGCTCTATTTGCAATAGCATTGGAAACCTTCCAGATTTCCATCAGCTATAAAATAAATGGTCATATAGTCGTAGAATGAATACACTTCAGCTATGAAAAAAAAAAACAGATGAGTCTCACAAATATGACATTGAGCAAAAGAGGCAAACACAAATAGTATAATATTGTATGATTCCACTTATATGAAGTAGGAAAACAGACAAAATTTTTATTTTGCAAGAAGTCAGAATAATGGTTTCCTTGGGAAAAGAGGGCGAGTCTGGCAGTTGGACAGCACAGGAGAGAGTCTTCTGAGATGCTCGTTTGATTTGTTTAACTGAGTAGTGGGTTCATAATTTTAGTGACTTTGTGATAATTCATTCAGTTATAGACATTACTTGTGCACTTTTCTTATGAAGGCTACACTTCAATAAAAAGTTAAATAATTTAGCTTACGATATGATTATTACTGTGTAACTCAACCAATATAAGCCAGATGCAAAGAATTTAATAAAAAAATTGGGCTGAACAAATTTTAAATTTGTGGTACATTTAATGAAAATGATTTTCTCATTGCCTGAGATGGTCCCACCTACACTAGTTAAAACAACATAAAATAAAGTTAAGTAAGAAAGATAATAGCATAGAAGAACCTCTAAATCTGTCATTTAACAGAGATTGTGAAGTTCTCCTTAGTAATAATGTACATGTATATTCTGCTTTAGTAAAATATGGTCCAATTTACAAAATATTTATTGAATTCTTAAATGTGCATGAGTTACTGTGATAGGGAAAAAATAAGGTACGGATCTAGCACATCTCTCAAGGAAGTAGCCATTGAAAGCGATATTGAAGGACCATTCATTCTTTCATATTTTGATGTATAATTTCAATACAAGGCATAAAGTAATCATTGTTACAAGTTCCAATATCTGTGCCCTGTATATGTTTAAAGAAAAGGGAAATCTCTTTAATCTAAAGGTAAAGTTCATGCTACTAGTTTAAAAAAATTGTATCAGTGTGAAAGCAATTGAAAAGGATTTTAAGGGATTGGGAAATGGCTATACTTGTTACAGGAAATAATTAATGGTAAGAGTGAGACAAGGGCACTCCAGGAAAAGAAGATTACTTGAGCTGAAAAGGAACTATCGAAAACTGTGGGATATTTCCAAATAACAGCTGGTCATACTGTTTGCCAGCTTTGTAAAATAAAAATCTGAAAGAAATGTAAGACAAGATTTGGCAGTTAGTGGGGCTACTCTATAAAGGGCTTTTTTAAAAAGTAGGTTGAAGATTACCTATTTAATTTGTTAGGAAATAGAGGGATCTCTTTGAAGAGTTTTGATTTAAGATCATCTGTTTTGGAATATTAAACTACTACTGACATTTTATGTCTTAGAAAGGAAGTCTTATAGTAAATTGATCTTCTAGGAGGATATAATAATCTAGTGAGAGTCAACAAGCAAATCACCTTGAATAGTAAAAGCAGGAAAATAGAAAAAGAAAATCCAAGGGCCATTGTAGAATCTATTGGTCCCTTAGTGGGTTTTTTTTGAGATGTAATTGATGTATGACATTATATCAGTTTCAAGGGTACAATGTAATGATTCAATATTTGTATATATTTTAAAATGATCACCACAGTAAGTCTAGTTAACATCCGTCACCATATATAGTTACAAAATTTTTTTCTTGTGATGAGAACTTTTAAGATCTACTCTCTTAGCAACTTTCAAATATACAATACAGTATTACTAACTATGGTCACCGTGCTGTACATTACTTCCCCATAACTTATTTATTTTATAACTGGAGATTTGTACCTTTTGACCCCCTTCATTCATTTTGCCCACTTCCCCCCACCACCTCCGGCAACCACCAATCTGTTCTCTTTATCTATGAGCTTGGTTTGTTGGTTTGTTTTGTAGACTCTGCATATGAGTGAGATCACATGACATTTGTCTTTTTCTGTCTGACTTATTTCACTTAGTATAATGTCCTCAAGGTCCAGGTTTCATCTATGTTGTTGCAAATGGCAAGATTTCATTCTTGTTTTTATGGCTGAATAAATTCCATTATGTACATATATCACATTTTCTTTATCCATTCATCCATTGATGGATACTTAGGTTGTTTGCATATGTTGGCTATTGTAAATAAAGCTGCTATAAACATGGCGGTGCATATATCTTTTTTTTTTGTTTTCTTTGGATAAATACCCAGAGGTTCTAGTGTTGTATTGAAAATCAGAGAAGAGAAACTGGCGTCTAAAATGACTTCAGAGTTTGAGATGTATGTGACTAGGTATCGAGTAATGAAAAGGGTAGACCTAGCCAAGTCACCAAAATGGATTTTTTTCTTCATGTCCATAGAAACTTGCCAATGAATGGAGAGAGATTGGATGATAGGTGGAATTGAAGGCAGAGAAAGGTCTAAGGAAGAGATTTTCTTCTTAAATTAGTGCTTTCTTTTTCTCTCATCACAATTTTTATAATATTCTTTATATTTTAAATGTTTTATTTTATTTAGTTGAGAAACAAGTTAATGTTCAGAATTGTTTTCAAATAATTTTCCAAAAATCACCATTTATTTTTACTTACATCATAATTGATGTACATTTTATGAAGATAGGGTTTCCTAAGTCTAAGAGAGTCTAAATAGACTTTTAGACTATTGAATTAACTATTTAATTATTTTTTAAAAATGTACTTTAAATATCAATGTGACCAAATATGATTTGGTCTTCTTTATCTTCTTTTTTGTTTTTCCACCTAAAGTTCCTTTTAACATTTACCCATTCTCTCTTCTTGCCCTCTTACCTCATAGGAAGTTGTATGTCACCTAATTTTCAAAGTAAACCCTTCTTACTCATTTCTGTGTTGAGAGCTACTCATAATCCAGTTCTTCTAGGAACATGGTCTAATGTTAACCAGGTCTGTTTGTTGTACTTTTGATTTTTTCCCTTTATTTTAGATCCTTTCCTTTGGATGTCAAGCGTTTATTTTCCAAATTCTCAAAACTGCTATCCCTTGGTGTGCCACATTTCTGTACATTCAGTGGAAAGCTTTCCAAAGACCAGAATTTATATAATTTTACTTTCTTGCCATTTTCTTACTCTCCAAAATTTTGTAATATGACTAATTTTCCTCTCATTTAAATGAAATTGTATTCTCAAATCATTAAAGTAATTGTAGTCTTCAAATGGAAGACCTTTGTAATCATTCCTTCTTTGACTTTGTTTAACGTTTATACCTGGTGGTTATCCTCTCCCTCTTGAAAACCAATTGTATGCAGATCTGTATCTTCTCCATACTCTCTGATGATTCTTTTCTTTTATTTCAGATTCTATGTTGGGCCTTCTCTCTAGATAGTCTTCCACTGATGATTAGGTCACCTCCACTATCATTTTTTGTGACACTGTCACACGTTTTTTCCTATTAAATTCTAATATGAATGCAAATCTGCATTTGTATTAACAGCTTTATGTGAATAACCCACTCACTTTTCAGACTCAATAAGTGTAAACAAATTTTTTTTCTCTTCAATATCTGATATTCCTTTAGCTTATTTCTATTCTTTAAATGACACGACTATTTGTCTTGCTTTTACTTGTTCATTTTTTCTGAAATATTTTGAGATAATTAGAGTCTCAAAGGGTTGATAGGAGAAAGGTATGTAAACTCTGGAATAGGATGAAAGCATATTAGATCGGAGTGGGAGACCTCGACCATGTGATGCAGGACTTCTGAGAGATTTTATGGCATATAGCTAAAATCCATCAAGTGGAAGAATAGAAGGGATAAGCATTTAACCAACATCTTTAGTGCTTAACTGAAAAAGAGTTGCTCTACTTGTTAACTCTTGCAGACCTCTGAATTGTGAGTGTCTGAGTGCCAAGGGCTTCTGTAGTTTTCTGACTTCCATATCTCTGAGAAGCCTCTGGGCAGAAAGAAAGAGTCTCACAGAAGGCAGCCAAGGCAGGTACTCTTGAGTTACACTTACAAGAGCTGGCCTAAGCTGGCCAAAAATGCTTGGAGTGGGCTAGCCTGGTGGTGTAGGGGTTAAGTTCTTGCGCTATGATTCTTCTGCCTGGGGTTCGCAGGTTCAGATCCTGGGTGCAGACCTAGCACCACTGGTCAAGCCACACTGTGGAGCATCCCACATAAAATAGAGGAAGATTGGCACAGATGTTAGCTCAGTGCCAATCTTCCTCACCCTCACCACCGCACCCCCACACACGCAAATTGCTTGGAGCTAATTGCTACAGTCATTGCAAAATAAGAAATGAGTGGAGAGAATGTGAAGTAGTGTACAAGAAATGTCTGACTATTGTAATTACCCTATATTTTAACAGACCAGATTAATTTCCATTTCCCAAACCTGATCTCTACTTTCCCACTTATTTTGATCAAGCCAATCTGTACTTTCAGCTGCCCCTCTTCCCAGTTTCTGCTTATCCTCATCCTATCTGTCCTGTAATTCCCAGCTCAAATTATCCCTCCTGGATTTTCCCCCATAAATAGGAAGCTATTTCCTCCTCCTAACTCTTACATCCCAGTACAGCGATCTCTGGTTGCCCTAGTGAAATGAATCTTTGCTAAAGACGAGAATATCTTTCTCTTCTTTGTAGTGTTTGGTTCTATCCCAACTAATGAATTTGGAAAAGTTTGTCATGATGATATTATATCTGTGACCAGTTATTAATTCCATTTGAGCCCCAACTGTCTTGTCCATATAACTTGGTTTAATAATATCTCTTTTGTTGGGTTGTTTCAAATTTTAGTAACAAACTATAAGTAATGTGCTTGCACAGAATCAACGCCCTCTGAAAGTTCTCTTCCCACCTGCAAGGCACACTAAAGTCTGTGCCATTGACAGGTTTTTCCTTTTTTCTTTGTGTTCCTCTGAAATAATTCATTGCAAATGTAGTTGTCAACAGCTAGGCACTATTTTGCTCTGCAGTGAGGATGGCAGTCTTTTCAGTTTATGTGATTCGCTGATTGCCCCAGAGATCACATTGTAACTCTCGTGGGAAGGGGTGGTGCAGCCTTGGGATAAAGTGGATGCTGAGGCAGGCAGAGCAGAGAGCAGAACGATCCCACTGACTGGCCTGCTTCTGGAGCCTGCTCTACCGCTGAACTGCTAATTTTGTAAAATAATGCAGTTCGTAACTTTTTAGCCCTGTTTGATTTGGGTTTTCTGGTCCTCACCGTTTAAAGTATCTAAAATGACATGTACTTCAACTTAGCTCTGCTAGTGTTTAGTCTTTTCTCTTATCTCAGGCTCTGCTACCGTCCCCTCCATAAGGTCAGGCGCTGACAAATATTGAACTAGAGGGAGCACAACAGCCTCAGAGAAGCATGACTCAACATGCGTGCAGGGTGGGGCAACTCAGGGCCCTCCGCTGTGCGCAGCATCTATCCTGCTTTCAAGGCTCCCCTCAGCATCCGGAGCTCTCCGTCCCTGGAGGTGGCTGCCCATATGTTCACCTTTATTACCAACCTGCAGTTTCCAGGCATCTGCTACATTACAGCTTTAAGTGCTCAACCGTGATTTCATTTGCATTTGTAAAAAAGGAGACTCTTTGCCCCTCATTAAGTTAGAATGGCATTGTATCTGAGCATGCCGCTTGTATATAGGCGTATTAAAAGAATCCATAGAGCTAAGAGGATTAGAAACTTACGTGTGCAGTTAGGAGGTGAGGAATCCGCTTGTGCTCATGTGTGGTTATTGTTCTTTCTCAGAACAATAAAGGAAACAGATGCTCTCCTTTGAGAGGAAAAGAAGTTTCAACAACGCAGAATTAGCTTTGTTTCTGTCTGCAGCCCTTATGTCTTTTTAACCCCAAGGAATGTATCACGGAACACGTAGGAGAATACTGGCAACATCTAAAGACTATAAAGGCCACAGAGCTACAGATGTTCCCCAATCCTACACAAGCTGATTCTTCATGGCAGCTTCCTTTCTGCAAAGCTTCTAGCTTGTTCTGTAGCAACACCTGATTAGAGAGCAGTGCTGGCAACACTCTTGGCTGTCCTTTCTTTCCTTGGTTAACTTCTCTTGTCAGTGCAGTTGAGTTATCAAATGGTATAAGTGTTATGTCAATACCATTTCAAATATAAAACATTAGCCATGCAAAGGCTAAGGCAAATTGTTTTCCAGCTAACTGCTGGCAGCCTGCTCTTGTAGATTAAGACCACGTCTCTCCACAAAGCACTGAAGCAGCAAATTTAAAAGGAGGCAAATAGAACATAGACTATTTGGCATCAGAGATAAAACAGTTCATTACCTGGTTAATGTTTGCATTTTCCTGGTTTAGAGCAAGCAGAAAATTATAGATAACAAAGTGACACTTAATAGGCCCTGGACATTTCAAGAGAAATGTAGCTTTAAAAGACATTTCTCTTCCATTCCTGGAAAAGTTAAGGGGACAAGGAGGGAGATTGTATCAGGTACAAATCTCAAAGGCAGAAAACATGGGAAAAAGAAGTGAAGTCTAGCCCAGTTCCATGAATTGTTAATTATGGAAATATGGCCAAGCCACTTTCTTCCTTGCGGTGACTTACTTTTCAAATGTATTATACAGAAATTAAGACAGCTGTGTTCTCTGCCACACAGGGTTGTGGCAAAAAGGAAATGAAATCACGTTTGTAAAAGTATATTAAAAACTCTAAAGCATAATAGCAAAATTTAAGCCACTCTTTTATGTGAAGATCCGCTACATTACATCGAGCTTGTAATCTCCACGTCATCACCTGAGCAGCAAAGACGTGGAACGTGCAGCTGGGACTGAGATGGTTGTGATTCACAGAGGTCTTGTATTTAATCTAACACAGCCTCTCCGAGTCAAGTGGCACTTTAGAAACTGGTCTGTCTATAGCGGTAGTCCCACCCCTCTGAAAAGGAGGTGTTCTGCCTATTATTTGGACACACCCTGTGATAGGGAGTTCAGTACTTATTTATTTGAGCACAGTCTCTGCTCTCTGAAGTGAACTGCATCCTGCTATGTGTAAAGCATGGGGTTTTATAAGAAAAGGCTTGAAGCCCTTCCTTGACCACTTATTGTTTTCCTAATAGTGGGCAAGTTAGTCTCAGATTTAACTTCATAAAAGTGTAATAATAATACTACAGTGTCATAGGGTTATCATGAGTACCCAAGTGCTTTACAATTGTTAGTGATTATTCTGAAGTGAGAATTCATCTTATCTGACTACATATGTTGTCTTATTTATTGGCCGAACACATGGCGCGATAATGTAGTGCCATAGATGATATGTACCATTTGAATCATCTTAAGTACTTTTTGGAGGTGTACCATTCATAAATGTTACTTTGAAAAATAAGTTATTCAATTAGCATTGAGAGATTACACATGAACTCTGAAATCCCCTTAACATGGATTAGTTAAATGCCTCCGTGCCTTTTCTTTAAAAAATAATACAACAAACAAGAAAAAAGTGTTTGGACCTCAATGATCTTCAGGAACTCATAGAATATAGTGTAGGCTAGTAATCTTACTTTCTAAAGGGGGATGCTAAAGTAATTTGATGTGACTAGGCACAGGCTGGGGTGAGCCAAAATTGCTTATATTATGCTTTCAAAAGTTAAATCTCCAAATAGAAATAGCTTTAGAGTCAGAGTGACTATATTTGAAACTTGGATTTATCAATTATAAGTTGTGTGGTATTAGGCATTATTACCTAATGTGATACCAACTCTGTGATGTTCAGATTTTGTATACGCAAAACAGGGAAAATAGTACCTACCTCAGTATTGTGAGTGTTAAGTGAGAAAATCCTTTCAAAGAATTTAGCACAATAAACACTCATAGTAAATAAATAAATGCTATTTGTTATCATTGTTATAGTTTAGAGACAGTTTCATATTATGTTTTCTTAAAAATGAAATGTTAAAATAGAAAAGGCTGATTTTATATTTTGCCTGTTACTAAAAGTCTATGCAAAGAATGACATCCAGAACTATAGGGAGCAACAGCAACGACATTTGCACAGAATTAGGAGAGAACGTCATTAATCTTAATTGAACTTTCTTCTGACCCTCTATTTCTGCTTCCAGAAACTGAGACTCAGATAGGTATTTCTTCATCAACTACTTATCTTATCAAGGAATGACATAGATCTTACTGTATTTCTGTGGGGAGGAGAAAATGGAAACAAGAACATGTCTTGCCTTAGTGGAATGATATTGACTCACTTAGCATATGGTATTACTATAGGTTTCTTAGGAAACCCAATTGTTTTCAGCTTCTGCCATCTACCTCCTTCGTGGGTCAATAGATATAAGACAATGTAAAGTATGTGCTCTGTTCTTTACCCTCAGTAACTTATGTAAGTGGAGTGGGTAGCCACTATGGGCTAAGCAAATTGTAGGGATGATCTGCAAAGTTGAATTGTACACCTTAACAGTGACAGTGCTAAAAACTGAGTGATAGACAACTTAGTCATTGAATATTTATCACATGCTATCTCAGAGTTCTCAACTGGATTCTGACTTTATTTTTTAAAAATTTCCTATAATATTTTAAATATCTGTTCCCTACTTTAAGTTATTTAAATAATTTGTATATTCCCTTTTTATTACAAAACAGAGAATAAACAAGAAAAAATATGCATAAAAAGATTTTACTGCTTGAACATAATACAAATTTGAGACATATTCATGCAATTGATAGTATATAAAGAATTAATATTTGATTAAATTGTTTATAATTAACTAAAAAATAAATGTACCAAATTCGTATGGATGCTATATATTGAGATGCTGTTTTATTATTATTCATACTTATTGAGGGCTAGGAGTGATTTCTAGGAGAAAAATTTCCTATTTAAAAATTATAAAAGATCATATTTATTTCTATTTTTAAAAAATCGTATGAGTAGATGCTTTATACCCACTGTAATTTCTAGAGCAAGAAGTCTTTATGAATTTATAATGCCAAAATATCCAGCCCCCCTTCTTTTTGTCTACTGAGCTAGGGCAGAGTGAGATAGAGAGAGGTAGTATAGGTAAATGCAGAACAGAAGACCGCTTAAGGTAGGAAAAACAACAACAGTGAAAACATCATGTAGAAGTTGTCAGTTTTCTGGCTGCCTACGTCTGAAAATCCGTAATGTATTTATGCAATTGCCATTTGTTCACTTAGACATTAATTAATTTAACAAATATTTGAATGCTAACTATGTGAGCATTGGACTGGATGTGCAGTGAGAACAAGATAGGCAAGGTCACTGCTCTCGTTGAACTTACATTCTAGAGGTTTATTATAGAAAAGAGAGCTCACCAGGGGCTGGACTGGCAGCATAGTGGTTAAGTTCGTGTGCTTCCGCTTCCGCAGCACGAGGTTCATGGGTTCAGATCCCGGTCATTGAGCCACACTGTGGCGTCATCCCACATACAAAATAGAGGAAGATTGGCACACATGTTAGCTAAGGGACAATCTTCCTTAAGCAAAACAAAGACTGGCAACAGATGTTCACTTAGGGCCAATCTCCTTCACCAAAAAAAAAGGAAAAGAGAGGTCATCACCTGTTATAACCAAAAGAAAGATGCTTTGATTTTCAAGTCCCCTCTGTGTTCCCCTGCCACGCATACATGCACATGGACCCTTTGTAGCATGGGCAAGAGCTTTAATCTAGCCTTGGCCAGTTAGAAACAATCATCCAGGATTTTGAATTGGAAGTTACTGATGCAAAGAAACAAGAACATAGCAAATCCATTAGAATGGCATTGATGAAGATTGCAACACATACTACATGTCCACAAAATAGATCCCCTATTCCACCCATTACAAGGATTATCACCCAACGTGTAATTTACCCATGTTTAATGCTTTATATGCATTTTACCATATTCTAACATTATTTTTATTCAACTATAAGATTTCCTGCTTTATATTTTCAGATGTGGATATTGCTTCACTTTTACAAATGTCTTTACAGATTTTCCATCTTGAAAAAAATTAAGCTCACTTCTGCATACTTCCACAGAGTGTCCTTATCAGTATTCGCTTATTGATTAACACGGTGCTTAGCAGGGCATATCAAAAGGGCACAAACTGATGGAATAATTGATCCTAGGGATCACTGAGATCCCTAGGATTACAGTAGATGTTCAGGACATTAAGGTCATATCTAATTTTCAACTTGTGGGAAAAAGACATGTGTCTTAAGTCCTAATGCTTGCAATTCCTGGCAGTTCACCTGATTCTAAGACCTGAGTTTCTTTACAAATTCTTAGACCTTGAAAGAGTGACCAGGTATTCTTGAGGAAAGTCCTTGCTATAACATTACAAATACATACTGTGAATCATTTTCTCCAAAGATCCCTATGACCATTCTCTCAGTTTCTGAGTACATGGCTGCTATATATATACATGCGTATATAAATATATATAAATATATATATTTAAATTTAAATACAAACTGGAGACCAGACTTGAAAATTCCATGAGCAGACAAAACAATCTAAGCCGTGTGGGCAAATCTAAATCTAGCTATAGGTTATTTCTTGTAAATCATAAAGGAAACTTAAGCTAGTCCCCCAAATTTTAACCAATCTCCTATCACTAGGAAGATTCTAATGCTATAACCAATGGCCATAAAGAATAGATAGCCTGTCCTGTAACAACATCCCTCTGGGCCTCATTCTGTTGTTGATGTAATAAGTATACATATATAATCAAAAATCCGGAACTGGATATGTGTATCTCCTCAGAAAGTGGCAAAATCAGTATCACCACGTCGGTTGCATAGGTGAATAAAGCAAAGAATCAAGGTAAGTAAAGACTGGAAGATCCTAGAAGTCCCTAGATTTCCCTTTTTACCACATAATAAATGAAAAAGTGGTATCACATTCCTGAGGGAATGGCATATATTAGTGTAATCTTCAAAAGCTTTAAAGATTCAGATGTGATTATTTGTATTACATCGACATTTAATTCTCCAGTTTGCGGATTACAGAAGATAAATGAGCCATGGGGAATGATGATAGATGATTTGAAACCTAATCTGGTGGTGACTTTAATTGCTAACCTTGTGCCAAATGTGGTATTCTTGTTGGAACAAATCAATATTATCTTAGACACCTAAAATGAAATCATTGATCTTCCCAATTTTTTCTCTATTCCAGGAAGACTTGAACTTTAAAAGTAATTTGTTTTCACCCAATAGGAGCAGCAATATACCTTCACCATCATGTCTTGGATCACAACTACCACCTGTTTCTGTGCCACAATTTAGTTTGCAGTGACATCGAAATCTCAGTATCCCATGACAAGGCATCATGCTGGCTCACCATTTTAATAATACACTGATCATAGGACCTGGAGAGAAGAAGTAGCAGGAATAGTGTTGCCTTGGTAAGGCTTATTTCAGTAAAGTTTCTACTGTTCACTATAATGGGGCACATGAAGATAACACTGCTAAAGTGAGTGACTGGTTCTGCTTCAAAGGAAGAGAAACAACGTTACATTGATATCTTTGTGTGCAGCACATACTAGGTTTGAGTGTATTGCTTATAGTAATTTACCTAGTGTCCTAAAGTGTTGCTAGCTTTGATTGGATAAGGAGGATTTTTAACGGGTCCAGGCTGCACTATAATCTATGGCAACTCATCCTATATGACCCACTGGATCTTATGGTAGTTGAAAACTCTGTGGCTGATCATGATGTTGCATAGAATCTGTAGCAAACACAATAGGAGAATCACAGAGGAAGGCCTCAGTGTTTTGAAAGAATATCAAACTTTATTGGTAAATAACTATTCTGCTCCTCAGAAATATACCTTGGCTTACTACAACTACCTCACATATGCTAAAGAGTTAGCTACAGGACAAAGGATAAACTTGTGGTTCATCAGTTATCATATCCACTTAGTCATAAACTTGATTACAACCAGCATCCCTTCAGTAGGGCTTCAGTATGTGTAAAGTAGTTTGCATAAGCAGGCTCTTCTATGTGTCCATTCTGCCACACTGCTGGTTCTCCCTTAGTGCACAGCTGTGGTTTCAGGGTGTTCCCTATGACCATTTGACTGAGATGGGCGGAGAAACTGAGTCTGAATCACTGATGACTCTGTGTGATAGATTGGCAGTAGCCACAGGGGGCGCTAAAGTACAATGGAAAGGAAAAGCTACCCTGAAAGCAGACCTCTGAGCATTATATCTCACTGTGCGTCTTAGCTAGCTTTAATGGAATGACTTCAGGATATTAACCACCAGTCAGATGAACCAACGTGAGCTATCCAAAATTCAATTAGAATATCATAATAATTGTTCTTATTGATAGTTAATATATGAAAGAATGTAATATTTTATGATATTCAAAAGTCTGTCATTAGGTTAAAAATAAACCCTAGGATCCCTTTATCCTTTTAAGGGTCATTAAAGATAAATGGGTAAATACAGGCATACATTTTAAGGACAACAGATAATCAATCAAATTCCATTCCATTGATCAACCTAGATAGAGTTATATGCTCCTATATGATTAGATAATCACCCTTTGGCGGTTGAAGCTGAAGATGTGATAATTATTTTACAAATGGCTCGTCTTTGAGAATATTCAGCATGCGTGTCTGCAGCTCCAGGTCTCACACTCAGCTGAAATCTGATTGTGACTAGCTTCAATTAACCGGAGTGACGCCCGTGTTCTTCCTGGATGGGCAAACTCAGTCCAATGGAATGTGTTGGGAAACACTTGAAGGTGTTTCTTTAATTTTGTAAAATGGAACCAAACTCCCTAGAAAGTGATTTTTGAAATATACTATACTTGTAAACAGAAGAAAAATGATTTTCTGGCTGAATTTAATAACCTAAAGAACTCCTTTCTAAAATTTATAACTTTAATAAATTGAACACTAATTGTTTAAACCAAAAGCAAACTTCTAAATATTTGAAAATAAAGCTAACTTGAGGTTAGTATCTATACACTTAATCACAGACTTTGGAGGGCCAAGATTGGAGCACTAATGCCACAGAAATTTGGGCCAAAAGTGTGAGTATATTTGTATTTCACAAAAATGCATTTAAAGTTCCCCGCCATAGTGAAGGATTTTAATGCTCTAATGCAGGTATCACAGTCTACTCCTGCAGGTCAAATCTGGCCCATTGCTGTTTCTGTATGGCTAAAAATAAAAAGACTATTTCATGACATGTAGAAATTATATGAAATTCTAATTTCAGTGTTCAAATATAAAATTTTATTAGCCCACAACCGTACCCATCCATTTATGTATTGATGATGCCTGTATTTGTACTCTAAAGATAGTTGAGTAGTTGTGATACAAACTATATGTCCTGCAATGCCTAAAATACTTACTGTCTGACCTTTATCAAAAAAGTGTGCTGACCCCTCACCTAGTGAATAAGGGAACATGTTCTGTGGGCTTCATTTGTCACTGTGTATTCCCCAGAAGAACAGAAAAGTTTTCTGGATTCTGTTATATTTCCTCCAGCACCACAGTCTTTGTACTTAACATGTTCATAGTCACTGCAGCAGGACCAGCAGCAGCTCCATCCAGGTTTCAGAAGCCACACTGCCATGCGGCCAGCAGCCTGTGGGGGCAGGTGTCTTGTGCTGAGTGGCAGCAGCAGCAGTGTCTTCAGCTCCAGGTCTAGCTGACTAGACTTTCAATTTGTCTGAGCCTGCCCAGAGGTCTCCTGCTTTCCCAGAGATTAGGTGAACTACCCACTATTCTTCCAATTGCTTCCTTTTCTGATGAAATCAAACAAGTAGTTACTTACAACTAAAACGTCTGAAGGTACAACACCAAACACACAAGTAAGCAAACAAAATAGGATCCGGAAGATATAAAGATGGTGAAGTGGGGCCGGCCCCGTGGCCGAGTGGTTAAGTTCGCACGCTCCGCTGCAGGCAGCCCAGTGTTTCCTCAGTTCGAATCCTGGGCGCGGACATGGCACTGCTGATCAAACCACACTGAGGCAGCGTCCCACATGCCACAACTAGAAGGACCCACAACTAAGAACATACAACTATGTACTGGGGAGCTTTGGGGAGAAAAAGGAAAAAAATAAAAATCTTAAAAAAAAAAAAAGATGGTGAAGTGTTTAAGTAGATTAAGTGGTTGTACACAACAGTTCTCTAGGTCATATATGAAGAAGCCAGCATCTAAGGACCCACACTCAGCAGACATCGGAATGAGCAAAATAGAAAGGTGGCCCACCATGTTCCAAGAAGAAAAATAAAAGAATTGGCTAAAATTGAGGAATAAATTTGAACAACTTGTAAGATAAAGCAAACATGAACAGCGACACAATGCAGATAGTTTTGTAAATGTTTTCTACAGTGTTATTTTCCCTTAAAAAGAACATATTTCTGAGCAGCCACTGAATGTGAAGGAATCAGTGAGTAGTTCAATCAGTGTCACGAAGGACGGGAGGTCAGGAAAAGACTGGCAGGAAGGGGAGGGCAGGAGGAACTACTGCTCTCTGCATGACCTCTGAATTCTCCAGACTCAGGAACGTCACCGTCCTCTCATGGTCTCAGTTTCCTCAGCTTTACGTCTAGGATAAATTCCACCTCCTTTTAGGGTCAATGATAATGACTAAATGAGTCTGGTTAAGAGCATGAGCTCAAATCAAAAAGTCTGGGGATTAAGTTTCCCCCCTGAGATTTACTATCAGGGTAAATTTGGACACATTACATAGCCTTTCTAATTTGACTTTCCTCCTCTTTAAATGGGATTACATTAGTATCTACTACCTAAGTTTTTGTGAGACATTAAATAAAAGAATGTGTTTTAGTTCTTGGCAGAGTGCCTGCTCATAAAAAGTACCCCATAAATGATAGATGGAAGGAAAGAGGCATAATGGTTTGTATGGGGTGGTCAAATAAAGAGGAAGTGTCCACTTTGGAACCACAATGAAATGCTCTTGTGATCTGGGCATGTTCCTTCTAGATAGATGAAGCTGACAATAGATAATGTGCAAATAATTCTTTTTAGACCATTCACTGACATCTCTCAAATTGGGCCTCCCTATCCAGTTGTTTTAGAAGTGGGGGATCTCACAGTTCTCTGAATAAACCCATGTGTTATGGAAGCTCTCCCATCCTGGGTTGAGAACTGAATCTTCTCACAGCGTTTCCCAGCCCTATCCCTCTGCTAGGTAGTGTGGGGACTGGAATTGGCCACCCCAAGATATGTCCCTTTGGCATGAGGATTATTTTGGGCTAGTTACTTTTAAAAACTGCAGATAAGAGAGAAACTCTAAAAGTAGAAGTTACTCTTTGTGAAGAGACATTTACATTTGTAAGGGAAATCTCCATCTGTAAAAGCGTTCCCCTCTCTGTATCAGGAAGAAGGGAGGATGACCTTATCTCTAGAAACTCTTATCAATGCAGAAGGCAAGGACTTAAATCTTCATAATAACCTTACTCTTATTTACTGTGTTTTTCTGGTAATCTCCAGTAACTGACTCCCCCTACCCCCAACATCCTCCTCTGTCTTTAGCTGAGGATGGTATTTAAGGTGAGAGCTTCCACCATTTTGGTGAGTTACTCAGCTTGCCTGAGCCTCTCCCATGTATACTTGTTATAAAGCTTTGTTTAATTTTCTCCTGTTATTCCGTCTCATGTGAATTTAATTTGCTGTCTGGCCAGAAGGACCCAGAGCGGGCAGAGGGAATGTTGTCCTCCCTGACAGTAGCATGGCCTGAGCCTCATTGGCCCATCTGCCCTAGAAGGTTATGTGAGATGCCAGGACTGACTTTTCATTGGCTTATTTATTTTAAGGCAATTTCTTTTTTTTTTTTTTTAAAGATTGGCATCTGAGCTAACATCTGTTGCCAATTTTCTCTTTTACTTTCTTCTCCCCAAAGCCCCCCAGTACATAGTTGTATATTCTAATTGTGAGTGCCTCTGGTTGTGGCATGTGGGATGCCACCTCAGCATGACCTGACAAGCGGTGCCGTGTCTGTACACGGGATTCGAACTGGTGAAACCCTGGGCCAGCGAAGCAGACTGTGCGAACTTAACCACTCAGCTTCGGGGCTGGCCCCTGTTAAGGCAATTTCTTTACATACAGGAACCTATTCATGTTGGCTCATTGCTTATCTTATCTTGTTTAGTGAAGAAAAAGTTTAGTAACATTGTAAAATCAAATTTTGCAGTCGGCAGTTGTCTAGGGGTACATGAAGGAGTTTCTATCTGCTTCCTTATCTCAGCACTTGGCATGCATAAATAAACACCTATCCTTTTGTCCTTATTTCTTAGTTCAGAAAATCACACAAAAAAGTGAGGATTTAAAAAAATAATGCACAGTTAAGAGTGAATCTTTCACAAATGTCTTATATTTGAGAATTAAAAGTGACAAATAACAAATTCCAGACATTTCAGTATAACTATGCTTAAGTACATGTGATCAAAGTACTTGGTCAATCTAATTTAGTTCAAGCTACTTTAAAAATCTAGAAATAATGGTTTTTATCATTTCTCAGAAGTTGTACAGAAGCCGTAGTGAATCAAAATGACATACTTTTAAGAGGTTTTTTAATTTTCATCTGATCATAGATACTTGGCTTAGCATGAATATATATTTAAACCAAATTGCTTAATTCCAGGCTTATCTATTTATAATTACCTGCTTTTCCTGTAAAGAAGGCCTAAAGCCTATCTAAAGCTGTCTTCAATAAACTTGCAATTGCTGTTACAATATTTTGCATGCCTTGGACCTATTGATGAACACCAAATCTGAGATACCCAACTATAATCCTTTTTCTTAGGTAAATTGAGTTCCCTTTATGCTGTCTCTTCTCAAAAAGCATGTCTGGTGGAAAGCATGGAGATTTACAAAAATCAGTTTTTTCAGTTTTATAAAAATCAGATGCTATATTTACTAAAGATATTAAATTTACCGATGGTTTAAATTGGAGTGAAAAATTATAATTTATTCTAAACTTTTACTAGAAATAAAGGTTTTCATTTTCTAATCTAATTGGATATTGGCCAAACTTATACAGTCATGCACTGCATAACAAAATTTCAGTCAACAGTGGATCGCATATATGACAGTGGTCCCATAAAATTAGTACCACGCAGCCTAGGTGTGTTGTAGGTTATACCATCTAGATTAGACTCTATGATGTTCGCATAATGATGAAATCACCTAACGACATATTTCTTAGAACATATCCCAATTGTTATTGATGAAAGACTATACTTGTAATTATTAAAAAAGCAACATTAATTTATTAGTCTCAACAGCCAATTAAACTAATTTTTCACCTCTTAAGAAAATAGCAAGCATTAGACCAGTATTAAAAAACTTTCTTCTGAAAAATAGATTAACTTAATGATGAATAAGAGATTATTAAATTAATTCTTTGTTTCAGAAAATAAAGGGCCAGATGTCAGTAACAGTGATGAGCTCCCTAAGGTGGACAAATACAACTAATTCATAGAGTGGAGGGACTTAAGCTGTCTGAAGAATAAAATACTCAACAAAACAAAGGTGTAAGTAAAACAAACAGTTAATTTTAACTTATTTCCTTCTACTAATTTGAGAAGTGAGAAATCCTTATTGGAGAAATTGCTTTATATTTCTGATTAAACACCTCCACACCTCACTTTTGAATAGTCTTTTTGAAAACTTGTAGTGTTGATATATTTAAAGAAGATAGGAATACAAGATGGTCTTGCAGTTTTCCTAATCAAGAAGGAATGCCACTTGCACAGCTAGGCAAAGAAACACACCATAAAATCATTCTGCACTTCTGATTGAGCAAGTGGAAAAGTTACAAAAAGATGGAAAAAGATTCATGAAAATGAGGTCATTGTGGAAAAAAGCACTTTGAAAGGGCTGATCTGTAACTTTCTTCTGACTTCCCACTGTGCAAAGGAATGAGTAATTCTGATGAACAGACAAAAAGGCAAACACTTTTCTCTTTATGTTCCAGCATCAGATGAGAATCCCTTACTGTGGATATTACTGTAGCAATTCCTATGGTGATCTGTGAATCCATTCATATCCCAAGGCTAATTTGTGGATTGAAACAATATGATGTCCAGTGATATGTGCACTACTGTTGTTCAAGTGAATATAGATGCAGTTATGATTATTAATATGCATGTTACTCACTTAAGAACAAAAATCAGAAAAGAAAAAGACTGAAAGAAATGCTTGAGCTTTCTAGGTGAGGGAAAGGAGTTGGTGTTAAAGGACTGGGTGTTAATACTTGTCATTCTTCACACCATAAATGATCTAATTGTCTTACAAAAATTGCAACCTGAAGTTAAACAAGAAAAAGAAACTCTCTTTCATTTCTTCTTCCACTCTCATATATCAAAAGTTCTTTCCAGCTCTGTCCAAAAAAGGTGATACAATAAATAGAACAGAAGGATTGAAATTCTGATGGACAAGGAGTAGGGGCAGGCTGAGCTACTGCAGGGGAGCGGAATTTGCCACTGTAAAATGTGTCTCTTTGACTTGATTATTTGGGGCTGATTATTTTTAAGAACAAAAGACTCAGGAAGAAACTTTGAACTTCCCTCTAAATGCCTAAAAGAATTTAAGATAAAATTCCTGTTCCAGGAAGGAGCTATCACCATAGACAATTATAGTAGAATATGAACTAGGTGTGGTAGACAGGGAAGAACCTATCAAGGCCCATTTGATCAAAGTCCTCTCCATGTCCCATTGTCTCTGTGTGGCGTGGAAAACATTTTACTAAACATTTGCTCTTCTGTCTCCATGTGAGTTGCTTTCCTACCCTTTGAAGTCTCAAACCACTGCTCCCAACATCTTCTTTTGTCTTTAGCTGAAGATGGTATTTAAGGTGGTGGCTTTGGCTATGTTGGCAAGTTACTCAGTTTTCCTGGGTCTCTCTCATGTATACATGTTCTTAAATTTGATTTTCTCCTGTTATTCTGTCTTGTGTCAATTTAATTATTTGACCAGCCAGAATAACCTATAAGGGTAGAGGAAACTTTCTTCCTCCCCAACAGTTGGTGATAAGGGTGAGATAAACTTAACTGGCTGGACACTGCTCACTCTGGGGCTACTGCAGCTGAGAGATCCTGGACCTGTGACAAGAGCTGGTAGGAGGTAAGAGTTCTTACCACGTCACTCTCTGGGGTCTCTTCCTGCAGGGTCCAATGGAAGTGGGAGTGGTGAATTTTTTTCCTTTTCTAAATTTAGATTAGCAGGAGAAAACATTTATGAAACTAATTTCTTGGACTTAGAAACTCTCACAAATTCAGTAGAGAACTCTATGGTTTTATTGTTCCTTCTCCTCCCAGAGATGGTCACTGTTTTCCCTTGTCTCTGTCATTTGTCATAAAAAGGAAAATCCGTAGGGCAGGATGCAGGCATCAGCCCTATAAGCTTGTTGTCTGGGCTGACCCCAAAGTCTGGTGAGTTTTCAGGTCTTACTAGACTGGTGTCTATTTAGACAAAGACAAGGAAAGCAGATGGGCCAAGGAGACTGAGGAGTCCATGGGAGAGGAGGTCAAGAAAGAAGGATTGCACAGAAGGAAGAAGCCCTCTAAGGAAATGGGAAACGGAAAACTGTGCCTGTGCCTACAGAGGAGTAGATAAGTCTACCTGAATTGCATAGAGGAGTCAATCCAGGTTCACACCTGGGGACCACTTCTATTAGTTTGGAATAGGGAAGGATTCCAGGGGCACTGTATATCACTGATTGGCTCAGAGGAATTGTTTTTGGTAGAGATAGGTAAAAGAGCTTTATCAAGAAACTCTTGTGTCCTTGTTTGGATGGGTTATATTAAAAACAAATAAACAAGCAAACAAAAAACACCTCATGCCAAAGGTCTGTGAAGTCCTAGGGAGCTATTTTTCCTTAATCGTTTAACAGCTTCTAAATGGTACTGATCACTGACAGAGGACCTCTCGTCCTGGGAGTTTTTAGTCTATTAAGAATGTGCATATGGCCCTTTATTCCTCAGGTGACAGCCTGAGGGAGGACACGCAAACTCACTGGCAACAAGTTCAATGTGGGAAAAAAAATTCCAAGCCCCTAGGCATCACTGACATGTGTTTATTATGTCTGTCATTATTAATGAAATGAAGGTAGAAAAATATGGCTAATATTTTCAAGGGAAAGTGCTTACATTACTTTAAAAATGTAGAATATATACAAATCTTATCAGAAAAAAATGTAAAGATATCCTAAAAAAAATGCAAGTCCCAGATGTTTAAGATATATGACAGGTTTCTTTCTAACCTTTGAATGATAGAAAATGGCTATATTATATAAATTGTTTAGTTATGGAAAAGATAGAAAAACTTTCCACAAATTTTAAAAAATGAATATGACACATCAAAATATGACAAAAGAGCAAAAATTGGGAATCAATAGAAAAATTGCACTGAAGAATAGTTATAAAAACCTTGAACATAATTGTAGCAAGTCCAGTGCAGCAGTGTATTAAAACCACCACCCCAAATCCATGTAGTGATTATTCCAGTATTATTATTTTAATGTATATAAAAAAAGGAAACTATTACCTTTATCTAAATTTTCATTATCTAGATGGAAATATCAATAGTGGTAGGAAAATATCATTACAGACAAGCCTCAATATATAAAAGCATATGTGCATGTGAATATAGACAAACACATTTTTTTCTGTAATAGAATCACAGAATTCATGCAGTAACGTTTAATATTTTATTGAATTTAAGGGAAGAATCTTGAAGGGAGAAATAACTTGAATTCAGATTGATCTTTTTCCTCTACAGAAATATGTTTCTAAAATCCAATAAGGAAGAAAATTATCTTGAAAAGGGAAAGAATAATAAAAAATATTAAGAATTTGGAGTCATTTAAAATTTTTTTTATGCTCTAGAAAATATCTATTGAATTTCTGTTCTGAAAGATGAAATTTAGAACTTGTAAATTAGGTAATGTATATATTAATAATAATAGTTAATATTACTATCAACATTATTGGTTAGTTATTTCCCATTGAATAACATGGGAAATGCCTATGACATATTTTTAAGTGGAAAAAATGAAAATATTACAAATAGTTTGTTCAAACTAATTGGTTATATAATATTTACATTGGAAAAAACAAATAAAGTAATATTGTCAGTTTTACAATTAATATCTTTGACCAGATATCTGGTTGTTTTTCTTTATCCTTTGTGAATTGTTCTGCTTTACTTCTACAATGACTGTGTCTAATATTTAATATTTATAATGGTAAAATATGTTTTAAAGTGTGTACAGTAGTATTCCAGGTATGTACATGTGTGCATATATTTTTATATATATATGTAGCCCCCGTGAGGGATCAGAATCTGCCATCCCAAAATGTGTCTCTTTGGCATGATTATTTTTATGAACAAAAGACTCAGAAAGAAACTTTGACCTTCCCCCTAACTGCCTAAACGAATTTAAGATAGAGGGCCCGTTCCAGGAAGGAGCTAATACCATAGACAACGATAATATAATAAACTGGGTGTGGTAGACAGGGAAGAACCTAGCCCTCATCAGGTCCCATTATCTTTGCAAGGGATGGCAAACATTTGTTTACCAAACATTTGCTTTTCCATCTCCATGTGAGTTGCCTTCCTCCCCTTTGAAGTCCCAAACCATTAGCCCTAAGATCCTCCTTTGTCTTTAGCTGAAGATGGTATTTAAGGTGGTGGCTTTGGCCATTTTGGTGACTTGCTTAGTTTTCCTGGGTTTCTCCCATGTATACATGTTATTAAACTTGTTTGATTTTCTCCTGTTATTCTGTCTCATGCCAATTTAATTCTTAGACCAGCCAGAAGAATCTAGAGGGTAGAGAGATATTCTTCCTCCCCAACACCCCGTCCCACTTTATTGATAACCTTTCTCAGTGTCCCTCAAAGACTACCAGTAACCTGCCTGTAGTCAAACGAAGTTGGGTTTATTACTTGCTGCAGGAGGGGTGACTGCAGCATGGGGAAATGGGTGTCTCAGTCAGAGGATATTAGGGTGGGGGTTCCTACAGGGTTTAGACTTGGGTTAGATGTTTTGGGCTTATATTAGGAGTTTTTTCAGGATTGGGTGACATATGAAAGTGGGAATAATGCTATGATTGAGTAGCTTTATAATTTTTAGATAGGAGGCAGAAAGGAACAGAGGGGCTGAAGTTGTCATGGATAAAGAAACAGCAGTCACTGATGTTAGAAGGGTAAGATGCTTGATCATCTTTGTGGTTTGCCCCGAGTTCCAGTTTTTGTCTGTTGATACACAATTATATAATGGTTTTATTTTTGTCTTGTTCATTATGAACACAGAGTGACTTTAAATCATTTTGGTGTATGTGAAATTGTTTAAGTAGGAACATCATAGCCTAGCTGTTAATGCTAGCTGTCAAGGCTGTTTTTCCTTTTTCACGTTATTTAGTGTATTGGAGTTGTTCTCAAAGTGTAGGCCCCAGACTGTAACATCAGCATCACCTGGGAACTTGTTAGAAATGTAAATTCTCAAGCCCCACCCCAGACATACTGAATCAGAAACCCTGGGGGTGCGGCCAAGCAATCTCTGTTTTAACAAGCCCTCCAGTCCAGGTGATTCTGATGCTCTAGCGAAATCTGAGACCCACTGGTGAAGTGGTTTTCCGCCCTGACTTCACACTGCAATCATCTGGGGTGTGGGGCTCTAAAATCATACTGATGGCCAGGACCAAACCCCTACTCAATTACAATCAGAATCTCTGGCACCGGCCTAGGGTTTGGTAATTTTTATTAGTTCCTTGGCTGTTCAAACGTACAGCCACGTTGGAGAACCTCTGTTCTGGTGTATTTGGGTAAAGGAAAACATAATCGATTTTTTCCTCCTTCTGCATTCACCCATAATGCTATTGCTTTTCTTTGGAGAATAATTTTGAAATATCAGTTAGAGTTGAAAGTGCACATAACATACAATTTAGCAATTCTATTTTGAAATATAATCCATAGAAAACATCTTATATGTGCACAAAGTAATCTGAATATTTCATCACTGTTTGCAATAGGCGAGAGTGTAAATATGATATAGTGCACGTCTGAGGGATAGATAAATCTTAGGGTATTTATAAAATGCTACACAACCCTGTGTTTAAAATAAACTATATAAACTATATCCATGTGAGTGAATATAATGATGAGCGAATACAGCAACTTGAAAAATATTACATATAATTTTAGCAAATCTTAAAAACACTGAATAATGCTACATCTTATTTTAGGCACAATGTATTGTACAGTAAAAAATTTAAAAGCAACAACATGAATGATTTGCACAACTTCAACAGAGGAGTTACTCCTGTGGGAAGTAGGGTGAGGATAGAATTCTGACAGATTGAGAAATATCTGTAATATGTTATTTCTCTAAAGAATAAGTGAAGCAAATATAACAGTGTGATATTTTAAAATTAGCTAGAGACTGCCACTTAGAATTCTGGGACTACTGTCCTCCTTTAAGCCAGTGCTGACATCACCAAGCTGGCCTCATTTCCTTCAATACCTCATCTTTTAATTCTGCATAGACTATGAAGTTGTGTGTTTAACTATGCCTTTTGGAATAACCAGATGGAATTGCAGGAAAAAACAAAAGCTATAAAACAAAAACTGGAAGCTGAATGTTAGATATGACTGTTTCTGGACTCCAAGGTCAGAGAAAACAATGGCAGAATCCTCATACAGGATGTCTTGATGAGCAATCCTCAGTATCTCACCTAGATCCCCCTTATTTCCCTTCTCTGAGAGCGTTCACCCTCACTCCACTTTCCTGTGGGAGAACCTAGTTTATAACTGTAGGAAATCCAGCCATACTACTAACTGCCATAACCCACAAGAGCAAGGCAGGATTCAAGTAGGGGTGATGCTTTAGTTTAAGGGGGTAGCTTTGGCAGAATTGTTCATAGTGGGCATTACCACTTTATGTTCAATAACTCTTGGGGTTTATTCCACCAGCATCCTGTGAAGATATCTTCATTCATTCCTTCATGCAATCATTTGCACATACACACACACACACAAACCCAAGTTAAAAGACAATGATTGTTCTTGGTGATGTTATAGTCTAAATTTATGTTAGGAAAGTTAACATTTCTCCAAGGGGTAACAGAATCTTAAGAAATTTACCCTGCCCAAGGTGGGGATAGCATTTTACATTGTTATGCAGAAAAATTTCATTGAAATTTGATTGATTTCATTTTCTCATTCTCCTTTCTCCCTCTGTGCAACGAAATCTAACCAGGCTAAAAATAATTCCCCATTACTGTACCATCTATCTGAAATTGCTCCCATTTACTTTATAAAGACAAGAGGAGTGTTAAAATAGGTATTTTCTCTCTTTGACTTCAACCAGAAAATATTTTTAGGACAACTTTACTTCCAATCCTCATTAACCTCTCTAATTGGTAGAAAAATAGAGTAAAAATTGATTTTTTTCTCATTGTCTAGCAATTACCTTGTAATTTTAGAAAAAGTGCATATTGTTTTACATAGCTTATGTTAACATGACTATAGAAGAATAATGAATGATTTTCATTTTTAAAATATGCTACATTTTTCAAGGGTTTTTTTATATAGTAAGTACATATCTTGCATTATTCAGTGAAAATAAATGTTATGAAAATAATTTGTAAGAGGTTCAATCACTGATTTAAGTGTATTCACTTATTTATTTAAAATTCATTTTTGATCTCTATTTGTGTATCAGTCATCGTACCTATAAAATAGAGTGATACATAACACAGTCCTTTCCCTTGAGAAGCTTGCAGTCTGAAGGTGTGGCAGACACATCAAAGGCACTGATCTTGGGTGCACAGGATTATGTGTCTGAATCTCCCTATATTTGCATCTGTCACTATCTCTCTTTATAGAGAAGTTGTTTTATAAAGAAGGAGATAATTATCTTTTCTTAAATACTTTTTAAGGAAATTTTTCTAGATAAGTGAATACCTGATGTGGGTTTTCAAGAATGAATGAGAACTAGCCAGGAATAGGAAATATAGGGATGACTTGAAAGCCATAATGGGAGAGAATAATGGGGAGAATAAGAAAAATGACTTAATCCCATCAGTCGCATGAAGATTCTTTGCAGTGTCCAGATACCATCTATTCTTGTTCAGGTCCAGGAACTACCTCTTTGTGCTCTTTATTGTCAAATGTGTAATTTCTGACTTATTTCACTTCTCCCACCTTGAATAAATAGTAGCCACATTTCTTACTTCAACACTATGGCTCTTGGGGACATATTTTACTGAAAAAACAAAAGTCTTGCCTCTGCCAATCTCAAACCATTTATTTAGAGCAGGTTCTATCATTAGTCATGACAGTGCGTCATCCATCATGGCGCCCATGAATGCAGGCTTTCGAAGACTCGCTCCAGTGTGGTTGCTCTGCTTAGTTTATGATGGCTACAAATGTAAGTCTTGCCCAGACAATGGAGCAATATATGAATGATAGTTTGGTTTTTGGTCATGTTAAATCCACTGCTCATCATTTTATAGTGCAAAGGTAGGACTGTGTCTTCTCTTGAACTGTTTAGGCTGTAATCAGTGAGTTCTTAGAATATGATCTCTTTCAAAGTTCATGTCATCTCTGCTTTCCCTATTCTGCCAGTGGGGAAGACAGGAAAGGGGGCTGTGGGTGGAGTGAGAAGAATGGTGTCATTCATGTAGCATGGTTAATGACTGACCTGGGAGGGACAGCAGCATGGGGAAGGTAGGCATAGGGTAAATGACACTTGAAGCCACTCCTGCTGCCCTCGGATGCTGTAGACTGTAGCTGTCACAAGGTTGGGAACATGCCTATGGTTAAGCTCAAGGGTTACTTGTGAACTGTTAAAAGAATCTAAGCTCTGGGGCCCTGAACTCATCCTGAGTAAGGATCACTAAAATCAGTATGCTGGCACCATTCTGGAAGCCTAGTCTCATGCAATCCCATGACAGAAATATCACACATCTCAGGAGGAGCAATCTTCTTGGGAGCTGGGGCCCTGGATGACTGCAGAGGCTTGAAGTCTAAAGCTCCTTGGAGTATTTGATTGACACTATCTGGTGAGGGGTGTGGAAGGAAGGGAAGGGGCAGGTATAGACTTGAAGGGGAGAACCAGACTGGGACCTAGGTGGGCAATATGCCAGTCTCTGGGTTCCCCGCTGGATGGCACTATGGCCCTGGTTAGTTCCAGCCACCAGAGGAGGACTTCAAATTTTTGAGGAAAGATTTCAGATCACAGGGCCCCTGAGGCATAAGACCCAGGGCAGGGTCTTCACTTGCCCATTCTAAGGGTGGTACTCACCACTGGAGTAGATCAGACAAGTGGTGATGTGGGCCTTAGGAGGATAAAATATATATCAAAGAGGTACAATTTATAGTTTCCACATGAAATGAAACAGTAAGGGAAGTCTATAATTAGACTTTAGTTTCTGACTCAGGTAAATTATATTTGAGGAACCATTAGTCTGGAGAGAAAGAAAATTATCATTTGGTTGGAAAGATAAATTCATATACTATCAGGTAATTGTGTGATTTAATTTTATCGGATCACTTATTGTTAGATCCACGTGCAAACTAATCACCCATGGATCATGCAAAAAATGCAGATTCTAATTTAGTAGGACTTTGTGGGGCCTGAAATTCTATAGTATTTTGAACAAGCTTCCAGATGATGCTAATTTTGACAGTTGAGGATTATATTTTGAGTAGCAATGTGGTAGACTATGGTTCTAAATTACTGGGTCAAAGACCTCCTAATTCCTCTTAGAAGAACATAACCATATAAGAGGAATTAACATATTGCATCATTTCTCTGGGCTATTTCCAAACAATCATTTATGTTTCCATGTCTCAGGGAGGCACTGACAATAGAAGTAGTTGTTCTGAAAGCCATATGTAACAATGGCTCTTCTATAAATCTAAGTATTCCCTATAAAGTTGTTGTTTTAGTTATCTGTTACTGTAAAACAAAGCATCCCAAAACTTAGTGTCTTAAACCAGCAATTTATTATCCCTCATGATTCTGTAGGTTGACTGGTTTGTTTTCCTCCATCTAGTGTCAGATAGGGTGTTGGAGTGGCTACAGTCAGTCATTGGCAGGCTCACCTAGGATCTTAGCTGGGACCATCAGTCAGGAGTTCTCCTCCACCTGGCTGCTTGGGCTGTCTCAGAGCATGGGGCTGGATTTCAAGAAGGAACTTTCTAGAACAAGCATTCCAAAGAGGAGGAAGTGGAAAGTTATCAGGCCAATTAAGGATTAGGCCCAGAACCGGCACAGTGTCACTTCTACTGCTTTTTTCTATGTCAAAAGAGTCACAGTAGGGAGAGGGGGTTGCATAAGCCTTGAAATCTGGAAAGATTGGTTTATTGAGGAATCACCAAACAGTCCACCACAGATGTTTAGAGAAATGAATGTAGTTACTGAGAAGTTGATTGAGTTCACCTTTTAGTTAATTGTCATTTTCCCTCTAACATTTATTTTCATCTATCAACTATTTGATCATTAGAAATTAAAATAGATTTTATTATTTGAAAGTAGACAGAAATAGCAAAAAAGAATGAATAAAAAGAAAAAGAATATGATAGAGGTAGGAGAGTACACAAACACGTATACACTGAAAAACCAAAATAAAAACTCGGATTGTCTTTCTTCTATCCCATTTGTGAAAAAAGGTGTTCCACATATAACACTACAACATTTAATTTACTGTAATTATATGGATCTGTGAAACTCTATGGTTGTAGCATCCTCTTGCTTTAAATTACAGCTCTGCATGGCTTAATGACGAAGATGCGTTCTGAGGAACGCGTCGTTAGGTGATTTCATTGTTGTGCAATCATCATAGAGTGTACTTACACAAACCTAGATGGAATAGTCTGCTACACACCTAGGCCGTATGGTACTAATCTTACAGGACCACTGTCATGAATGTGGTCCGTTGTTGACCAAAACATCGTTATGCGGCACATGACTGTTATTCAAGAGCCTGTTCAGTTGACTCTTAATATCTAGATCTTCACTAGCTGAAGCCTTAAATTTTATGCAGCATTCTTTCACACAATCCTTAGGCCCACTGTGGTTTACTAGAATTAAAACTTAAATAAAGTTGAAATGTAATTTCTGGAACATTTTCTAGCCCAAGCAGATTCTAAGACCTAAATAAAATTCCTTAGAAACGGGGTCGGTCCCATGGCTGAGTGGTTAAGTGCGTGTGCTCAAGTTTGTGCGCTCCGCTTTCGTGGCCCAGGGTTTCGCTGGTTCAGATCCTGGGCGCCGACATGGCACTGCTCATCAGGCCATGCTGGGGTAGCATCCCACATGCCATGACTCGAAGGACTCATAACTTAAAAAAAATATATATATATATACAACTATGTACTGGGGTCCTTTGGGGAGAAAAAGGAAAAATTTAAAAAATCTTAAAAAAAATTCCTTAGAAACAATATATGTTAGAGCAGTGGCAATATTAAACTAAACTGTTTTTCTAAAGAAATAACATTTCAAAATTGAAATCAGTTTCAAGAAAATGTTGAGAGAGATAAAATTCCATCTAATAAATCCTGTGACAGGACAGAGTTTAGACAAATGATTTCCTCCCTTTGGTTCAATGTACTTAGACTCTCAGATACACAAAATGATGAAAAAAGCTGCGAAGGAGCAGCTATCTAAATGGCTGTTTAGTTTCCATGCTTGATTTATACCCAGAAAGAGCATAGCACATGTGCTTGAGTAGCTGCATTGGGAATAGTATAAGATAGAATGTTACTTATTGTGGAAGAGCAATTTAGGTTTTAAAGGCTATCACATATCCTTCTTTTTTAAATATACACTTTAATAGTGGAAAAAGAAATCTTGTGGTGCCTGTAATATAGTTAAATATGTTTATCCATGTCTTTATACTGAGAGGGTACAATACCACAGAGGTGAAACGCCCTTCTTAGGACATCATGTCAGTGAGTGTATGATTTGTACCAGACATCCCTGGGGATATTAAGCTTGATCACTTGGTTAAGGTATTTTCTTTTCCAGATTTCTCCAGTGTGAAGTTATTATTTCTCCCCTTACCTATTACGTTCTTTGGAAGCAAGTTACTAAGTCAAGCTCACCTAGAGAATGTATGTGTGTGTGTGTTATAAGCTCCACCTCCTGGAAGTAGGAGTATCTACATATATTACGTGGAATTCTTCTGTAAGAAAGACTCATCTGTTCTCCAGCAATTATTAATTGTTTATTCATATCAGTATGGACTCATGTATATTTATTTTATTCTTTGGATCATAAATTACTACTATGTTATTTCTTTTGCTGCTCAAAATGTTCCAGCCTTGGCCACTGGGGGCTCTTTCCAGTTAGCTCTTTTGTCCTGTAACACATCCTCATCCCTTTGTATTTTGAGGACTTCCTTTCTTTCTGTTACTGGCACCAGCCCTGATATCGGTTTCCCTACTTTAAACCCAGAAAATATGGGATTAAAACCAAAGCACTCATTCCCTGCTTACTCCCTGGCTTCCTCACTCCAAAATCCATTATCCTCCGTGGAGATAGCCACAGCCAAGGACAAGCACCTGGATTCATTATCTCCTCCTCCTTCTCCTCCTCCTCCTCCTCCTTTTCCTCCTCCTCGCCAAGGAGCCACAGGCTGTTGGCAAAGCTGCTGACCAGCAAGGTCACGGGCTCCCTTCTCTCTGAAAGTAATCTCAAGGGATTTCAGCGTTAGCTGCCATTTCTCCTTGCTCAGTGCTGTGCAAAAATAAAATTCCTACTTTCTTCCGCTACATCTGATGTCAGAGATTGGCTTGCTGCACAATGGGTGAGTGAACTCACTTCAGGTTTGATATCATTAATATTAGGTGCTCAAAGCTCATTTTGTATTTTGCCTGCCCCAGCCTTAGAACCAACCATTTCTCCAAGGATCCTGATCCCTTTTATTAGAGAAAGGTTTTTAGAAACAGATCTGGACACTGAGTGTGCTTGTTGCTGGAGTGTCATTGTTTCTAGGTCTTATCTGCAGCATGTATGTTATGTGCCAATCAAGTTGGCTCTGACTCCTGGCACCCCTATGAATGAGTGGTGTCCACAATGTCCTGTCCTCAATATCCCTGCTCAGCTCCTGTAGACTCGGGCCTATGGCTTCCTTTATGGAGTCCATCCATCTCATATTTGGTCTTCCTCTTTTCCTGCTACCTTCTATTTTTTACAGTATTATTGTTTGTTTCCAAAAAATCCTGCCTTCTCATGATCTGCCCAAAGTGGGACAGCCTCAGTTTTATCATTTTTGTCTGCAGCAATGCTTATCCACAGACAGACTATAAATATATGTAAGGATAATAACCTATGTGAAAAATGTATTTATAATTGTTTTGATATCTATCCATCTGTCTATATGTTAAGCTAAACATTCTTTCATTCTGATGTCCCTGACTCTAATTTAGTACCACATGGTTTATTTTAACCTTCCTTTTTGTTTGTGTATAACTCTTCTCTCTGAAAGTAAGAAACTTAGCTAACTATACTTTATTTTAAAATTTTGATTTCAAATTTTTTCTTGTATTTAATCTTTTTGGCACTACCTGTGAGTAGGACTTTCCTTATATAGAACATGATTCATTAATTAATATAAGACATTTATCCTTTGAATGTATTGTATCATATTCATACATAGGTTGTTAATATGAAATATTTTATCATTAATGTAAGTACCAGCTGTGCTTTGCATGCAAGGGAGGAGTATAGCAAGAGTCTAAAAATAATGTTGAGTGAATAGTCAGACTTAATAAAATTATCCTCACGTGAACTGCAGTTATTTGAAGCTGTAGTTCAGTGCTTCTCAGCCTCAGCTGCACACAGAAATCACCTGGGGAGTTTAAAAAAATGCTGATGCCTGGATCTCACCTCCAGAGATTCTGATTTAATTTGTCTGGGTTAAGAATGAGTGTAGGTATTTAAAAGCTCCCCAGGTGATTTCGATATGCAGTCAAAGATGAGCCAAGGTTGAGAACCTCTGCTGCACTTGGCTAAGTTAATGCTGATTGCAGCATCTTCTATGCTGTCTTGTTTTCTGAATGGATATATTCCAAGCTAAGTCAAAGGTAATATATATTTGAGTTTGGGCAATGGGGCACATTGTGTTGTTATAGTAGGTGTGGTCACTGATGCACAGTTATATCTGTTATGATGGGCTATCAAGTATGTGTGGTGGTCTACGTCTGAGGAGTAGTGTGAAATGTTGAAATGCTGCTTTTTTATTTTGAATTATAAAACACAGGGCAGACACTACAATTAAAGGCTTCAAAATAAGGTACTGCAAAAGTTATAGTCCCATAAAATTATGACCTGGACATGTAAGAGTCTATGAATCCAAAAAAGCCCCCAAGCATTCCAGGATATCTTTTTCATCAAAGAACATAGACACTATGACCTGGTGTTATAGACTGAATTGTGTCTCCCCCCCCCCCTCTTCCACCCCCCCAAGTTCATATGTTGAAGCCCTAACCACTAACATGACTGTTTTTGGAGATAGGGTCTTTCAAGAGGTATTTAAGGTTGAATGAGGGCATACAATTGGGGCCCTAATCAATAGGACTGGTGTCTTTCTAAGAAGAGGAAGTGACACCAGGAGTGCGCACACACAGAGGAGAGGCCATATGAAGACACAGCAAGTGGACATCTACAAGTCAAGGAAAGAGGTTTCACCAGAAACCAACCCTAACAGCACCTTCACCTTAGATTTCCAATGCCCAGAGCTATGAGAAACTAAATTTCTGTTGTGTAAGTCACCCAGTCTGTGATATCCTGTTATGGAAGTCCTAGCAGACTAATACACCCAGGAATTTCACTTCTCAGTATGTAATCAATAGATATGTATGCACATATTTAAAGAAATGTTCAAAAATATTCATAATAGACCCAAACTGGAAACATTCCAAATGTCTAATCTTAAGTATAGAATTCCATGAGTTTGACATATACATAGGGCCACATAATCCACACAATATTGCAATATAGATCATTTCCACTGCATCAAAAAATTCCTCCATGTGCCTTCCTAGTGAATGCTTCACATCCAGAAACCTCACTTTTTGATTTTTTCACTATAGATTAGTTTTACCTGTTGTAGATTGTAATATAAGTGAAGTCATAAAAAACATGAAGACCAGAACTACATAGTCATTTGCCAGAAAAAAGGCTTTAGTGTTTCAATAATACTTTTACTGAAAAGTTCAATAAGATTTTGATAAAACACAGTATATAAATGCTTAAATGTGTAAATCTAACCATGCAGAAATAAATTTAACACTTTTTTCCCATAGTTATTTATTTTCGTACTTTAGGGCACATCCTTACCTTGAAAGTGTAGGTATTTATCATGGATTATATTATAAATCTTAGACATGCCTCACAATCCACTTTGAATTAGTATAATGTGTCATTTTAACATGTCGCTGATTTTTAACAGGAAATACACAGTATTTGGAGTTGATGATTTATTCTCTTTAATAATATTCATGCTGTATATATGTGGTTGATGCTTTCTGTGTTTCTAAGTATTCCTTTGGGACAAATATGGATGTCCATAATATCTGAACTCAGTACATTTTAATGGTATATCTTGAAGGCATTGATAATGTCAATGGATTTACTGTGGTCTTTACAACATTACAAGAAAAATGGTGCAATACTAGAGAACACTTTTTTCCCAGCCCCAGTCCTTCAACAAGGTATACTTTCAGTGTTTGAAAGGGCTTACCTTTAAAGTTTGACCGGTATTCATTTAAATAAGTAGTCCTAATAATAAATACTAATACGAATACAAATTTAGGATGCCAGCTACTTTCTGGGTGTATTCTAAATATTAATAGTCTATTATTTTGCCTTACTTTCAACTGAGGGGAAATAATGACTCTTTGATGGTTTTAATTATTATAGCCATACCAGTGAAAATTTTTTTCTGAAACACTCTATTTCCTATGTATATTCCTGAAATAAAGCTTCAGGTTTTTCACTGGGTCTTGAAAATAATTTCCAAATCTGGATATGTATTTAAAATATAATAAATCTACCACTATGATCATATACAAATGTTACAGGTTTTTAATTGAATTTCAGAATCAATAATAAGACGTTTCTGATAATATGTATAATTATTCAGATTAATGCCCAGCAATATTTACTTTCCATGCTCCCACTTGAATGAAGTACACCTCCTCACTCCCTTGATGTCATGGATCCCGTGACGCACTTTGGCCCGTGGAATGTCCGCAGGTGTGATTTAAGCAGAATGTGTTTGCAATATTTGTCTTGATTCTTGTGCTCTAGTGATTCTCTACAAGAGAATGACCTCAGCAGCTGCTGCTCTTCAGCCTTGGTCTCAGAAGAGAAACATGTGGAATAGACCTAAACTCAGCTCACAGCTTGAATACAAGTCCAGATAAACCACATCCTGATGCAGAGATGTGTAGATAATGCCAGCCCTGATCAGCTGAGTGCACTCAACCTGCTGACACATGAGTGTGGGATTTCAAGTTTAGTTTAGTGCAGCAGTAAGTAACTAATGTGCTCTTAAATCTAGTTAATAACCATTTATCCAGTGGGAGATACAGAAGCACAATAGGACACGATCCTTTCCTTTTAAATGTTTATAATCTACTTGGAGAACTAAATGGAAAATTCAGGAAACTATGGTGAGGAAAACAAGGATATGATAAACCCAGCATTAGTTGGATGAGGATAAAAAATTTATTTGGTGGGCTACAACTGACTCATGAAAGTCCTTAAAAACTAAATAATTAGGCTGTTCTAGTTTTGTATGCTACATAACTAAACAACCTACAACTTTGTGACTCAGAACTACAATTTATTATTACCTTTGATAATTACATGTGTTAGCATGGCCCAGCTGAGCACTCCTTATCTGGGTCTCTCATGTGGTGGTAATTGGATGTCAGCTGGGGCTGTCATCATCTGAAGGCTTAACGTTGCTGGATGCACGAAAGGGTTACAACATGGTGCCTGATGCTGGCTCTAAGGTGGGACTGCAGCTGGGCTCTCCCTTGCAGCACCTCCACATGGTCTCTTTATGCGACTAGGGCATCTCACGGCACAGGGGCTGCGTTCTGAGAGGAAGCGTCCCAAGAACAAGCATTTCAAGAGACCCAGGCAAATGCTGCAAGGCTTTCTGTGACCTAAGGTCAGAACTTCCAGAAGGTCACTATTGCAATATTCTTTTCATCAAGCAAGTTACTAAGATCAGCTGAGATTCAAGGTGGGGGGAGGTAGACTCCAACTCTCCATGTGGGGAGCAGGGTGTACAAACAGGGAGGAAGAAATCGAAGGCGGCCATCTTTGGAAACTGTTTACTGTGGAGGCCTTGATTCAATTTGGATAAACAGCTTCATCTACAGGGTGCCTGTATGGTTTATCATCCACATCGTGGCATTCTTAAAAGAGTAAAATGGACACCAAATATGAATACATTGAAACTTCTCGGAAGAACTGGGATTTGTATCAGAGTGTTGATTACTAAACTATTGTGTATTAACTTTAACTCATCCTTCTACCTTACGCTTTGTGATGCTGGGGCTGTGATTCTGCAAACCACATCTCCTTCGCCAGCTGGATCTCTCTTAAGCTCTGCCGCTAGGCGGCACTAGAGGGAGGCCTGAAGGCAGGTGGGGAAGAGACTTGCCTCTTCCTCATCCTAGCAACATTTCTCAGAAGTCTCAGTAGTGGCAGCAGGTTCCAGTTCCCAACTCATTTTTCCTTATTCCCCAAACCAGCCTCAATGCACTCCCTCAGACGTAGCAACGTCAACAGATGGCACCTCCGTTTCAGAGATGTGAGGCTCCCATAATCTCCTGGGTTCTAACAACCCCAGCCTCTTCCCTTCGTGCTCTCTGCCCTAGAGGTGCCAGCTGCTCTCGTTGGTCCTTCAGTACCCGTCTAACCAATTCCTTACATTAAATTCGCTGTCAAAAAAGGGTGTAGTGTTTTTCTATTTTCCTGACCTTGATTGATACCATTATCTTATATGCCTGGCTTCTTTCCTGGCTTGAATAGATCATGTTAATCCAAAAGTTTTACTAAATAATCAAAATTATATTGGCCATGTTCTGGTTTCTAAAAGATGAAAAAACAGAGCAAAAACCCAATTCTAGGAACATTTACACATTGCTTAGTGTAGGTTTGGAATCACTGAAACACTAAGTGGTAAGGATTGGGCTCAAAGAAATAAGTTCTGTTATTGCTGTACTATAATTCATTTAGTTAAATATTGAAAAATCTCCCTAAATTACCCTGTCACTTATATTATGATATCTATGCCACTGGCTTCTTTAATATAGAACAAACCAATTATATTATAAAGCAATCATTCGCTGATTAATGTATATATAAACATGATACTGTGCTATTATGTACATAAAATCATTTCTATCCTTCTATTATCTTATTAACATACCATAAAAGAGATTCAACACAGTGTACTGATGTGTGATCTCTAGGAGAATCAGCATGTATCAGCACAAATCCCGAGAACAGCAAGCAGGTAGAAAGCTGGCAAACAGGCTCTAGGGATTTTATTCAATGTGGAAATCCCTTCATAGATAATTTCAGTTGTTCAAACCCACACATATGATCTAAGCAATGGATGTATTCTTGTGTAAAGTTACTTGTGTTTAGAGAACCAAGGCAAAATATAAGGGAAATTTTTGTTACCAATTTAAAAAAACACCTAAAGGTTAAATTTATGTATATACTCTTTGAAAAACATTAGAAATGCAGCATCTTCTTTATTTTCCTAAGATTTTTAGTAGTACATCTGCTTTGCCTAGTGCAATATCTATGAATTGGAATGGTAGAAAATTTCCTCTTTCAGGTTTTATTTTGACGTTACCTTTTGTTTTTGTTTTGTTCTGTTTTCTCTCTTCTCAGCAGAATAAGAAAACATGCTGACCTAGGTGGCTGCATGATTCCCTCGTCAGAGAGGCCACTTAGGGTCCGTGCTGTCTTCCTCTCTCCTTTGATGGAGCCAGAATAGCACTGCAAACACAAAACAAACATGTGTTTTGATGGTTCTTTTATGAAAAGTGCTATGTATCTTTCATATGAGATCTGCTTATTTAAAAGTATTTTAAATTGATATTGTCGGAGGTCCTGCTGTTAGAGTCTGCCACTTAATTATGCCGTGGCGGCAGGACCTATCTATACTCTAGAACAGATTATACCAGTGGGAGGCATAGCAACACAATTTTAAAAAATGGAATCTAATGATTTTGTTTCTTCAGTCAGCGGGAGGGGGCTCCCTATAGACACACAAACCTGTGTCTGCAAAGACGCAGGTGATTTGTCTCTCAAAACTTATAAACTTTTGGGAATATGGGCAAAGATTTGAGGGATACAAATCGTAGAGGGATAGAGAAAAGGCATCGTAGGCAAAGAAAAGAAAATATATGTTTGAAAGGAGAGAAAACTGAAATGTTTAGGAAAGGAAGGTCAGCATTTGGGAACTGGTTGCTAAAAATAGTATGTCCGCAGTGCATACTCTGCTTCTTTTATGTTGTTGTTGAGATGGATCATTTTCACGTTGTGCCTTTTTAATGGGGGTTGATTATCAATGAAAGAAAATTAGCTGAAACTGAAAAATTATTGTCTATCATAACTTTAGTAAAGAAATATTGGAGAATAATATTTTCTGACTAATATTTACCATCTATATCTTACATGATTATGGCACTCAAGGGACCACAATATATTTCCCGTTAAACCTAGTTAAAAATCTGTATTTATTCTTTAGTAATTCAGAAGGCTTTTAGAATCTTGGAGGTTGGTAAGGTTTTCCTGAATGATTCCTCATTCAAAGTAAAGCTTAGAAAGGAATGGATGACTGAGAGGACAGATTTAGGGTGATATAACCTCATTCCTCTAACATTTGCAGCATCATCACCCAGGAGGTACCCAGGAAACGTCACTGAAAGCCTCTCACTCAAGAGGCATCCCCGTCCACGCACTCCAATTAATGCACTGGTCTTGATGTTTCTGTAGACTGGGTTTCCTGATGGCCATGGGTATTCAGCTTGGCTCACTTACCCACAGGTACTAATCACAGATTTCAGTCTTAAAACTTTAAAAAAAAGGCTTTAATTTAGGTTTAGCAAACTGGGGCCTTCCTGAAAACACTGTGAGAATATATCTACAAAGAGCATCTCTTTGTAGGGCAAGTACTTTCCAATACAATGGTTGGTTAAATAGTTCTCACTAGCGTATTGTTTGTTAATTTCCGTTCAACCGGCTCCAGTAGCAGGAACAACTTTTTCAATTCTTTTCTTAATTACTGGCTGGGCCATGTAAATTGAATACTCAAAAACACTAAAAGATCCATTTATTTGGAGAATTGCATTCAGACAACACATTTCGTTTAAATTTCCCTTCTTGACTGTAGCACCTGGCTTGTAGCACTTCAAAATACGCGTAACCACATGTACCTCTCTCCTCTACCACCACATACAACATTTTTGCCTCATGTGTTATTCGTTATGCTTATCCTATTGCTTTCCATCACAGTATAGAGATGGTGATTCTATTGCTCCTTCCTTTGGTCATGCTTTTGTATTATTATCTAGACCATGTAGATATGGTGATGATGCAAAATGAAGTTCTAAGTTTGGGATTTTTGTCTCATATGTTACTATTTTGGGTGGAGTCTCTGATTTTGTCTAAGATTTAGAAAACTCTAGAATTATGTTGGGGGGCTCTCTGTGGAAAGGAATAAATGATATTGAAAGAGAGTAAATGAATTTGAGTTGTGCTTTTACAGGAATGTTTAGTAAATATACATCCCAAGTGCACTATAAAAATCTCAACATGTTCTCTCAATAATTTGGGTGGTTTACAATGGAAATAAAATGAGATTTTAAGTCATTTTTTTTCATCTGTAGGCCTTTGACCTCTACTGTGTCTCAGCTACTCCAAAAATAATTTTTTTAGAATTATTTTCAAATTGTTGTGGGGAAATTTGAATGTGGGTCATTTATTCATATTCTGCTAACATATGGGGAAATCTGAGGAAAGAAAACTAAATGAAAATAAGAGTTAATGTTATCAGGAGGTAAAGTATAACCAACAGGATTAAACTTCATCTAGAGTGGGGTGGAGTCTCATTGCCTCATGGAAAATTCTAGGAGGTACCAGGAGTTTTCATGCTAAACTGAAGTTAGTGTTCAGGAGATGGTGTCTCTCCTTCTGTCTTTGGCCTTATCACCTGCTTTCTGTACTTTTTAACTTAGCAAAGTGTCTTTAGTAATCTAAATTTTGATATACTTCTTTTAAAACACCATCTGTTCTGTTATTCTGCATCTTATTACACATATGAAAATACAATGAAAAGCAGTCAAAACTAGAAAAAGACTCCCAGAATTTTAACAAAAATGCCTCACATGTAGTTTTATCTCTGTTTAGGATAAGACTGATGGTATTTAAATGCACTTGCCACAATTTAAATTCTTAATGTCTCTTTACATATAAAGAGTGTTAGACTACAACAAATGATGCACCTGCATTTCCAGATCCAGATGAATATTTTTATGAAAAGTTGCTTCTCCAATAAGGTAGCTGGTTCAACATAATTATATTAAAATTGCTCTCCAATATAACTATACTAACCAGTCATAGTATATAACTTATAAAGAACCCTATCACATTTTCAACATAAATTACATAGGAAAAGTGAAATCTATAAAAAAAAAATACTGAAACTTCATTTAAAATGATAAAACTATCATTTTAAGTAGAGAATTAACCAAATGGAAAGAATATTCCTTGTTGTGGATTGCGATGGTTAGTTCTATGTGTCAGATTTGCTAATCTATAGTCCCAGTTATTTAATCGAATACTAATCTAGGTGTTGCAGTAAAGATGTTTTGCAGATGTGGTAAACATCTACAATCGGTTGACTAAAGACTCTTCTTGCTAATATGGATAGGTCTCATCTATCAGTTGAAAGGCCTTTAGATAAAAATTGAGGTTTTCTTGAGGAAAAAGAAATTCTCCCTCAAGGCTTCAGTATGAACTCCTGCCCAAGAGTTCTAGGCTGCCAGCATGCCCTATGAATTTTGTAAGCCAATCCTTGAGCATAAGCCAATTCCTTGAAATAAATCATACGTGTGTGTGTGTGTGTGTGTGTCCCTATCTCCCTATATATCCTACTGGTTGTGTTTCTCTGAAGATCCTTGACTGATTTGATACAGGGATGATTAGTAGTGTGAAGATATTAATCTACCCCAGAAATATATACACGTTCAATTGTATTCCAGTTAAGTAATTCTGCAATATGACTAAATATGATAAAAGTTTATCTGGAAAAACATATAGGAAGGGTGAATATACAAATGGACAATGGTCAGACCATGTATGACAATATATGACCTACAACCTCTGTAGCAACCAGCCCAGGAAGCCAAACCACAACCTCTGCAGCAATTGGTCCAGAATGGACAGGACTTGTTCAATGGCTGCCAACTTTGCCTCTGCTTCCACCTCAGGACCAACTAGATAGAGCCAAATATGCTCCCCAAACCAATCACTTAAGCTGCCCCACTTCTATTAGCCCACTGTTAACTTCCCCATATGAGTAACCTACAATCAGAACATACCTAAAGTCTCTCCATCCCTTTCTTCCTCTCTATACTTTCCCACTCCTCCTCCTGTCTGAGTTTCTGCCAAATCTAAGTCATGGTGGCTGACTCCCTTGATATAGCAAGCTCTGAATGAATAGCCTCTGTTTATTCTCATTTCGGTGGTCTTTGTTTATTTCTGTGGTTTTCCTGGAGCTTCCGTGGAGATACAGTCTGCACTACCCATTGCTGCGGACTCCAGTCGTCCACCAGGTACAATATTTATGGAGGCCGCTTGTGCCTTGCTGCTCGTGGCTTGTGTAGTCCCCGCCAATGTACTAAGTCAGCACCAGATCTGAACTCTGCTCGCCTTGCATTAAATTCCTCAGCTATTCATTCTTAGTTTGATACTCACGGTTTGTTATTAGTTTCAATTTGTTTAGCTTCCTTGGTAGAATCAGGCAATTCTTTTTCATCCATTTTTGCTCTTTTGTGCTTTTGTGTTTGTACTGTGCTAACAGTGTTGCTTGTCATGAGGGGAATCACGGGTGAATCACAGGTTAGAATTAGGCATAGGCCTTATAAGACCTGTTGTGGAGCTGGCCCTATACACTGGTGAGTGTGTGGTTCTCATCAAGCCAGCCTCTGTTTGAACAAACTTTGCTGTGGGTCACCAATAAAACTGGATGAGGTTATCCTTCCATCTCAAACTTTTGTCCTGAGAACTTGGCTATGATCTAGAGACGATATCCTCTCATTTTCTATCTGCTGGGGGTTACAAATTGTCAGGCCTATGTTCAGAGGTGGCCAGTGATCAGGTTAGGGTACCAAGACATAAAGTACACAAGTTTTGCTTTAGAGTTACCATTGTTACCTCTCTGAGGTCATCTAAATCTAAACCTATCCTCCTCTAGGAAACATCTCCTGCTGCTTACATGTACTCTCGTTACAATCCTAATTGTTGTTCTGTCTCTCTAAATGACGTAATTTCAACAAGAATGATTTGTGGGAAACATTTAATTTGAACAAAGTTGTTAATTTGAGAGGTTTCTTGGAAAAGAAAAGGAGTTAGATTCCTCTGGCCCAGTGGACAACATTATTTATTAGTATACAGAACCCTCTAAACAAAATTCTGATTTAAAAGTTGCTTCATTAAAAATATCCTTGGCCAGGGTCTGGCCTGGTGGCGCAGTGGTTAAGTTCACACGTTCCGCTTCTTGGTGGCCCGGGGTTTGCCGGTTCGGATCCTGGGTGTGGACATGGCACCGCTTGGCACACCATGCTGTGGTAGGCATCCCACATATAAAGTATAGGAAGATGGGCACGGATGTTAGCTCAGGGCCAGTCTTCCTCAGCAAAAAGAGGAGGATTGGCAGTAGTTAGCTCAGGGCTAGTCTTCCTCAAAAAAAAAAAAATCCTTAGCCAAAGTTAATGAGAAATTTGAAAAACTTAAGCAACAACAAACTAGACTTGTTTCCCTAGTAAATCCTCTCCCTTAAATTAAGTTGTATTATATTATAACCCAAAATATAAACTAAGTATCTATGAGTCTATACTGATATAAATAGACGATTAAGTAAATAAATAATTGGAGGGAACAGACTAGTCTCTTGTTCAGTTCAATTCCAATTGTTTTATGTACAAAATCCATCCACAAAGAGGTGGAACAGAAGTTCTTACCCCTTAAATTTGGGCTGTGCATAGTGACTTCCTTCCAAAAAATACAGTATATGAAAGGGGTAAGCATAGAATAACTTGCAGTGGAAAACCTACCAAACCCTACCTCAGCCAGGTGATGAAGGGCAACGTGAGCACTGATAAATCACACTGATAGAATGCTCCCTTGATGTGATGTGAGGAAAACAACACCTCGCCTCTGTGGCCTCCCCCCGAAAAATGTAACTCCAGTCTAACCATGAGAAAAACAGCAAGCAAAACCCAACTGAGGAACAATCCACAAAATATTGACCAGCTCCTCAAACCTGTCAAGTTCATCAAAAACAAGAATAGTCTGGGAAACTGTCATAGTCATGGGAGCTTAAGGAGACGTGACAAGGAAGAGTAACAAGATCTTGGATGGGATACTTTAACAGAAATAGACATTAGTAAAAACTAAGGAAATATGAATAAGTTATGGACTTCTTCTTAATAATAAATTTTCAATATTGATACTTTAATTGTGGCAAATACATCATACTAATGTAAGATGTTAACAATAGGCAGACTGGGGATGGGGTATATAGGAACTCTTTGTACTGTCTTCTCAACTTTTCTGTCACTAAAAATATTCTAAGGTAAAAATTTTAGTCCTTAAAAAAGCAGTTGGAGTATATTTTTTGTGTAAATATTTTTGACAACATCAAATATTTTTTAAATTTTCAATATAATTGTGGGTAGTTCAGCCATGATTTCCTTTGTAGGGCATGCAATTTATAGACTTGCAAGGAATATATAATGTAAACTAGGGTCTTAGCAAGATTCTATTTTCTATTTATTCATGGGACTGAAAAGTTTTAATTCATAAGAATAAATATATTTATTTCTAGATTTAAATTCAGCCATTTCCCTGGTTTTTGTTTATGTGTTACCTATGTTTATTGATCTTTCAATAAAATATGGTCAAGGTTACAGGGTAATTATAATCATAGTATTGGCTAGGTAAAACAGTGTTATTTGGTGAAGTGGAAATAAAATTTTTATTTTTGAAATATTATATCCATTTTATTCCCACTCTTCCTTATAGGAAGCTTTAAAGAATAGTTTGAGGTTCTTTAGTCATGAGAATGAGATTAAGAGCATTTCTCATGTAGCTGCATCTGACTTCCCTCTGATTCTTAAGTCTTTGGTAAACCTCTTATAGGGATAGCATGGGTTTTAACATCTAAAGTAATGGGTTAGCATTAGAAACACTTGGAATGCTAGTAATCTATGAAAGCTGTAGTTGGGTTAGTTCTTACCTACTCTTTATTACAAAATAATGGTTATCATATAAATTTCGTATCTTTTTTTTTCTTTTTCTTGACCTTGGAGGTTCTTTTTTTTTTTTTTAATGCTTTTTGGTGAGGAAGATTGGCCCTGAGCTAACATCTTTTGCCAATCTTCCTCTTTCTTTCTTTCTTCCCAAAGCCCCAGTTCACAGTTGTATATCCTGTTGTAGGTCATTCTAGTTCTTCTATGTGGGATGCCGCCACAGCATGGCTTGATGAGTGGTGCTAGGTCTGTGCCCAGGATCTGAATGAGCAAACCCCAGGCCGCTGAAGCAGAGCACACAAACTTAATCACTAGGCTATGGGGTCGGCCCCCTCTGATTCTTAATATATTGAGCAATATTAGGCTGAAATTAAATAAGGTAAATATGTGAACCCCAATATCACATAATGAGAACTAATCTTTAACCACTGATGACATTACATTAATTCCAAGGATATTATTAGACTGCTATGAAAAAACAGTTTCCAGAATTTAATATAGATAGTATAGCACAGAAACTGGATCTTTATTCACAGACTGAATTTAGGCTATGCTCATTGCGTTCAATATAAAGATGAGTGCCCTATTGTTCCTTGCTTTCGAGAAGCTTGTTGTGGGAGAAAGGGGCAAGTCAACAGAGCAGTGCAAAACCCTATGACAGACCTCTGACAGGAGAAACACCATGTCCCAGAGGAGCACCTAAGAGGGATCCTTAACCCAGAGTGAGTTAGGTATTGAGATAGGAACTGGTTCCCAGAAAATGCAATGCCTGAGCCCAATCTAAAAGGACAATCAGAAGTAGGCAGAAAAAAATAAATTGATCTTTATAGGCAGAACATATGTAAAGACATTGAGGCCAGACAGAGCATCACTTACGGGGGAAAATTACAAGTGTTCTGTGTGCTTCAGGGCAGTTGTTAGAGTTGAGGCTGAAGAGGCAAAGTGACAGTCAAATTCAGCCAAGTCAGTCACAATGTGCAATTAATTTATGGATATTTGCTTCATATTCATTATTAATATAACGCAAACAGGTGTCTTTGTAACTTTACAATATTGCAAAAATCTGTGTGATTGCTGAAACAGGCAATAATGATAACTTCAACAAAATGGCTAATTTAAACATGACTTCTTAATCCATGCCATTGGTTAGATTATTCAGAACCCGGAGTCCTGGTTATGAAGCAGGGGAGAGGAGCGTGAACTAAACTCGTTTCTTCATCTCATCCAGAGGATTCCAGTAACTGAATAGACTTGAGGGCTGCTGGCCGCTGCTCTGTGAGCTGTAGATGGAAAGCACAATTGACTTAAATTGCAGGTGTCCTTTAGTGAAAATTTTGCTAAAGTTTCCCCTGCTGCTGATTTGACTTCTGAAAGTTAATAGGACTGTCATGTTTTAATCTGCCACCAGAGCATTAAGACGACATTCTTCAAAGCAGAGCTTTATATTTATAACACTGGACTTCAGCATGCTTGTTTTTATTTTCACACTTTTTAGGGGAAACTCGACTGAAGATGGACTCTTTGACTTCTGCTCTTTATCTTTCTAACCAAGTTCAGTTTTCTCTACAATGTGGCTCTAAATAAAAACCTTAGAATGACTAGATACTATAACAAAACTTCAGATTATTTTTACCTAATGCTTATATAAACATTATATAATTTCAATTGAATGTAGCCATTGGTACTATACTATTAGTCATTATTATAAAGTAATTGTTTATAAACTGAGTGCCTACCATGTCCAGATATTGTCCGGCACTGCTGCAGTGGTGAGCACGCTCAGCCACTCCAGGGGAGTTACAGCCTAGGGGCATTTGGCTCAGATGTGTAGAGCTTTATATATACCCCACTAAAACCACTATGCAAAAGTATCAGACAATGATATGATTGTAACCGATCTTGGAACATTAAATAAATGTTTATAGAATCATGAATATTCAGATCTAATACAGCCTCTTTCAAACAAAGGTAACATAACTGGGAGTCAGATTTTCTGTTCTGCTCTATGGAGATTTCAATGCTAAATGACATCTCAGGGAGAATGTATGAAACAATCTGCAATCTGAAATATGTACTAATTGTAAATCGCCAACATATTTCTATTAACACCTAATTTTAGTGAACTTGAAAAAGTGAGCTCCATTTTTGTCCAGGTATATAATCTAGGGTGCTAACATAGTTTTCTAAGTATTCTGAAGTCCCCGTAAGCATAGACGCATACACTACAAGATAATTGAATTCTTAGACTTTTTTATATGTTTGTTACATTTTAAGGAAAATGGGTCTGAAAGTTAATTCTTTTGATGGTAGAAACAATCTCAGGATAAACACCCTTCACAGAGAGATCCGTTTCATAAATTTATTATTTACCAGGACATCAAATCACAGGAAAGGGGAGATTTTAGATGTTAGCTGGGTGTAGCTTCAGGTAGCGAGCTGAGAGCTGATTAATGAAAATATATTTGGAACTTTATTTACCCAAGTCTGAAAGCCCTCTAACACTCAAGAATCCTAATTACTGCAATATCATCGTTGTTATCTAATTTGATCTAAAATTATGCAACCACTTTTAATCTATGTCTGATTTTCTTTGATTGTAAATGGAAAGATAGGGATTTATATTCCATATGACCTTATTTCCTTAAAATAATGCTGGATTTTTCACCATTACCATCATTTACTCTGGCAATGCCCCCCAAATCGAAGACCACATGAAACAAATGTTCAAGGAAGTTTAATGCTTTCACAACAGGAGGGCCATATGGGAACAGAATGATTTTTACAATGGAGCAAACCGACCTGACCAGGTGGCCAGTTAACAGAGAATATTTATTAAACAGTACTCTTTAACAGTTTCATAAAACCCAAGCCAATATTGGAACAGAGCCATATTCATGGGTATCTGGGATTATTTTCAGATAATTTAGACAGTTCTATTCCTGCCTATATTAGAAATGTAATTAAACATTGTTGACATTTATTTCATTCAATAGTTACTTTGGGCTTTTTGCCTGCCTGACTCTGAAAAATATGAATTGTTTGACTCAGGTTCAGCCAATAACGGCAGGGTTTGGAGACAAAATAGATTATGGTGTAAAATAGACACTCTCTTATCCTAGAGTAAAACCTAGAAATACTTCACTGATAATGGGATAAAACACATGGATAGCTAGAAGGTCAAGCCCATTAAAAGCAGGGATGCAAGGGTATCATATTATCATCAGCGTAATTAGGATAGAGAGCTGTATAATGAGTGTAATCATTTTCTAAGCTTATTTTCATTCAACATTCATAAGAATAAGTACTTATATGGTTACAATGACATAAGCACTGAAAATACTAAAGAAATAAAATATTTCACCAAATTAAATGAGATCACAACTCACTAAAGGAGACCAACAATAGACGAGTAATTAGAATTTCCTTTGATAATGTGTAGGGTACAGTTCTCAAGACATTTGTAGGAATGGTAAATAACCTAGATTCTGCTACAGGGGAAGATGTCAAAGAAGGACGCTGGGAGGTGCTGCTTGAGCTGGACGTTAAAGGACAAGAATTCAGTCTCCAGAGTAGAGGTAGACTAACATTCCAGTGAATGACAGCAGGATAGACAACATTGCAGAGGCATGAAGAAGCATGGCTTTTTTGGGTGTGAACTTGTTTGGGGGTAGCTTTTGGAGATGAGGCTGAACAGGTAACTGGAAGCAAGTCAATCGACTCACTCTCATCCACTTCTTTCTTCATCCATAAAATAGAGATAACCTCTTATATAGTCAGGGTTCTCTGAGAACCTCCTATACAGTCAGGGTTCTCTGAGAAACCGAACTAATAGGAGGTATATGTGTGTTGTGTGTGTGTGTGAAAGAGAGAGAGAGTTATTTTTAGGAAATGACTCACGTGATGGAGGCTGGCAACCCCATAATCTGCAGGATAGGCTAGCAGGCTGGGGACTGGACCTAGGGAAGAGTTAATGTTGCAGCTCAAGTCTGAAACCAACGTGGAGGAAAATCCCTTGTTCTCTAGGAGAGCTCCACCTTTTTTCTCTTAAGGGCTTCAACTGAGTGGGTGAGGCCCACCCACATTAAGCACGATAATCTGCTTTACTCAAGGTTTAGAAACCATGACCTAGCCAAGTTGACACAAAAAGTTAATCATCCTGAATCCACTCCTTGTCAGCTTGATACCCATAGACATCTCTTTAAACCATACTTAATCTCTAAATAAAGACAATGACAAGATCCTTCTTCCATTTAACATGATATAACTATCCTGAGTACAACTAAAAACACACTAACTCTTTGCACAGAAGAGGATGAAAATCCTTGGATGATATTCAGTCTTCTTCTTGAGATCTGTAACTTAAATACTATGAGGTAAAGTTAACAATGCTTAAGTACTATGATATAAAGTCAGTACATCTTATGTTATATGACAAGGGAATAAGAGAGGGATGAAAACAAAGATATTTACTAGATGGATAGACAGATAGACACACAGACACAAGTATATTCATGAAGAAAAGGAAGAAATACTCATGATAATTGTAGTCCTCATTTCTGTAACCGGTCATGTGGTCGTAGCTGGTATTTATATTTACTCTTTTCCACCACACATTCCCTGTTCCCTTTACCCTCAGCAAGCACCTCAGATGGCTGTGGTTCTTTACCTGGGGTGGGGGTGGAAGTGATCCAAACCTTCATTCCTGAAGAGTCTGGGCCATTAGTAGTCCTGCCTGAATTAAGTTGTAGTTTTCCATCGACTTTAATCACAGGTCATGGTAAAACTAAGAGATGTCCTAAGGGATCTCCTGTATTCCAGACATCCTCTTCCTTTCTTCCACTGTGGAGTAGCAGTCCAGTTTCCCCTTACTAATCAAGATTAATCACCCCAGCCAGAAAAGTCACTCCTTTCTTTTTTATTTCTTTTTTCTTTTTTTGTTAATTTTTATTTTTTTCGGATTGTACATCATATTTCGAATTCTGTATACATTCCATCATGTTCACCACCCGAACACTAATTATAGTGCATCCCCTCACATGTGACCCTAATCACCCCTTTTGCCCTCCCCCCTCCCCCGTCCCCAATGGTAACCACCAGTCCAATCTCCAATGCTATGTGTTTTTTTTTTTGTCGTTTTTATCTTCTACTTATGAGTGAGATCATATGGTATTTGACTTTCTCCCTCTGACTTATTTCATTTAGCATAATACCCTCAAGGTCCATCCATGTTGTCACAAATGGCTGGATTTCGTCATTTCTTATGGCTGAGTAGTAGCCCATCGTGTATAAATACCACATCTTCTTTATCCATTCGTCCCTTGGTGGGCACCTAGGTTGCTTCCACATCTTGGCTATTGTGTATAATGCCGCAATGAACATAGGGGTGCAAGTATCTTTATGCCTTTGTGTTTTCAAGTTCTTTGGATAAATACCCAGCAGTGGAATAGCTGGATCATATGGTAGATCTATCCTTAATTTTCTGAGGATACTCCAAACTGCTTTCCATAGTGGCTGCACCAGTTACCAGTCACTCCTTTCTTTCCCTGTTGATTCAGAGGCATAAGAAGCCCAAAATGGCCGGGTGGTAGTCTTAACTTCCTGTTCAATTGAATCATTGTTGCATCTCCTGGTGGTAGCATTACTCCCTTTAGAATTAAGACCTTTAGCCACCAGAGCAGTAAGTCACGGGAATAGGAAGCAACATTTTTACTAGTGGGTCACTAGGGGTAATTCTGAGGGGTGCCACTTCCATTTCTACCCCTTGATTCCTGGACCTGTGAATCCTGGCTATGGGAGAAACAACACCATATATTGGATGCTAATTCAGAGCATATATGGGCTGCTGGAGGATCTTGCCCCAGGCTTGCAAAGTATTGTCGCCTGACTAACACACTAACTGAGTCTTCATAAGGCCACTATACACAAGCCAGCTGCTTCAGAATGGTGGGGAACATGGTAAGGCCAGTGAATTCCACAAGTAAGGGCCCATTGCTGCACTTAATTTGCTATGAAGTGAGTTGCTTGATCAGAAGCAATTGTAGGCGAGGAAGACATTTCCTCTACCCAATCTGGGTCCTTCTGGCTGGATAATGAATTAAATTCATGTGAGACAGAATAACAGGAGAAAATTAAACAAAGCTTTATAACATGTATACATGGGAGAGGCTCAGGAAAACTGAACAACTCAGCCAACTGGCCAAGGATACCTGGTTAGGTATCTTCAGCTAAGACAAGGAGGACATTTGGCATAGTGGTTTGAGTCTTCAAAGGGGAGGAAGGCAACCCTCATGGAAATGGAAAAGTAAATGTTTGGTAAGTGGAACTTTGATAAGAGTGGGCCTAGCAAGGATTCTCCTAGTCTACCAGAACCCAGAGTTATCTATGGTGATGGCCTGTCCTGAGGATAGGCATTTATTTTAAATTTCTTTTAGGCAGTTAGAGGGGAAACGTGGGATGTTCTTGCTGAGTTTGAGCCTTTATAGTCTTCTCCTCGAAATAATCCACATACCAGAGTGGCACATAGGAAAGCCTGCCCTGAACCCCATTACAATGCTGTGTGGAATACCATGACAGTAGACGAAGCATTCTGCAAGTCCATGGATGGTAATTTTGGCAGATGCATTGTACGCAGGGAAGTCAAATCCATACCCAGAGTAAGTGTCTATTCTAGTAAAAAAAAAAGACACTGCCCCTCCCATGATGGAAGCTGAGTGGTGTAATTAACTTGCCGCCAGGAAGCTGGCTGATCATCCCTGGGGAAAGGTGCCATTTCAAGGACTCAGTGTTGGTCTCTGCTGCTGGCATATTAACAGCAGCTGTAGCTGGGTCGGCCTTGGTGAGTGGAAGTCCGTGTGCTGAGCCCTTGAATTACCTCTATCTCTGCCACCATTTTACTAATAGTTGAATATAGCAGCAAACGTAATATTTTAATTATATTCCATATGTGAGAAAAAATGTCATTTAATGTTGAGCTTTATTTTATCACCACTTGCAATATTATAAAGTATACTAATGCACAACTTTATTTTTTATGATACTTTCATGAAGTAATATTTGGAAATATTTACCTCGTTTGTATAAATCTCACTTTGGTGTCTGATGAAAGAGTTAGTGTCTTAATTCAAACTACTGTATTCAAAATCAGTTAAGAAGAAGATATAAAATGTTTGGAAAATTCTCAGAAAAAAATGCCCCAACCAACAAACGCAAGCATATTTTGTGTTTGTTAACATAATATGTAATCTGTGATAAATATGCAGATTAATCACAGCCACCAACAGCACTGTTTTTGTTCAGTGTCAAACAAACCTTGATGTGTAAATAACAGGGTTATTCCATCTGTCAAGTACTGATGTCCTTTCCGGCTTGCAATTAGTAGCTTGAAAAGCATCAATAAGTCGATAATTTTATTATTCATTTTTCTTTATAACTTCTTTAGATTTGTTTTCTATCCATCATATCAAGAATAGCAAATAATAAATCCTGGTTCTCTTCAATGGTTGCAGTTTTCTTGCTTCACTACAGTTTTAAAGCTAATAAATCAAAGACACCTTCAAGAAGAAAAAGAGAAGGTACAATTATTTCCAAATTTTCTGGGTAAATATTTCATTTAATTTGAGGATCTTAGAAGGAATAATGCATATTTTACCTACAATGTTTAACTATTTAACTTTCAGAATTCAAAATAAAAATGAACAAAAATGAAAAGACCTAATTGTTTGACGTAGTAGATATCCATGAAGCTCTGAAGTGCAGAAACCAGGACATATTAGACAATTGCTTCTGTGGCTGTGTTTAGGTGAGATGGAATAGTAGTGGGTGGTGATGGTATGTTCTAATGACAGAGAAGCTTACATTGTGACATGATCTAGAACCAATACGGTTATGTTTGCTTGTTTTATTGTATTGCAACCAAGAGGAAAGTCTCTTTTGCTATTTTATTCTTTAAAATGATTGACTTACCTGTTTTATTTAGAACAACTATTATATGGCAGACGTTCTTGATTTTTAGCTACATCAGGGAGTAAAATCGACAAAACTCCTTGCCCTTGTGAGGTTTATGTTCTAGTGAAGAAACATAAATAGAAATAAATATTACAAGTACATAAGTTTTATAGGATATTGAAAAGCTGAAATGCTATAGGGAAAAGTAGAGCAGGCTAAGAAGAATTAGGGTGCACAGGGGATGGTTTGAGCAGACCCAATTGAGGAGACAGCGTTCAACAGAAGGCCAATATTGCAGCAAAATGCACAGCAAGAACTCCTTCTACTGATTTAACGCAAGGCCTCAGTCATAACCAGGTTTATCAAATGTCTATAAAGCAAAAATGAATCTGTAATCTTAGAAATAATTTCCTCTTAAGCACAGAAGCTTTCATAATGACTCTCTTAAAGATTCTTTTCCTCTTTGGCATTTGTAAGTATTAAAATTTAGTTTCAGATGTCTGTTATACTTTGAGAATTATTTCTATTTTTCAGAAGAAAAATTGACTATCCTGATGGAGTGAGTATTATGGGAAGGCTGCAGTGTTTGAGTAAACTTCCAAGGTTGTGAAATTTCCTAGTGGTTGTCTGAGTCAAGGCCATACCAATGATATCAGCTTCTTTTATTTTGTATGTTTTTGTGTTTACTTTTGTTTTGTTTTCTGTAGTGGAATTTATTATTACAGATGCATGATGAAAATGAGGCTATTGTTCTTGGATTTCTATTAATTACAGTTTTCAGGTTTAATTTAAAATAAATGTTAAAATGTGCTTCACAAAGATTAATTTATTTTTAATGAAATTTGGAGAAATGCTAATAGCTTTTAATCCTTGAACAAAATGAAAGTTCAAAGCCAATGAATTGAATAAACTAGGCAAAATATTCGCTTTCAGATCTGAACTATTTATTTTGATTAAATATATGATATATTTTTATATTCCCACTATTTTATGCTATATTTATGTGGTATTAAAAGTAATTTGTATCAGGTATTTTCATAGATAATCCAAGCATAAGTGACCACTGATACCAAAATAATCTATAAAGAGTGAATTAGAAAATGGGATAGAGAAGAATTTACTCATTATTCTTTTATAATTAGTCACTGTAGGCATCAAGGACGAGCCAGATGACTGTGGGTGAGTTGAGGAGGAGAGTAGAAGGTGTTTTGGTGCATGTGGCATCTCTGCAAAAGCGCTGAGGAAATAACGTGGCACACTCAGGACATATGGGTAATCTGATGTCGGGAACATTGGATTCCAAAGGGAGAAGATCAAAAGGAGAAGTTGGAAAGAGAAATAGAAACTCCATAATGATTGCTATGAAAATATATATACGTGTTCTGTTTTGAGAAAGTTGTTTATTAAGTAATGTTTTTTAAAAATAAATGATGTTATTGTTTTATCTCAGTTAGTTAAAAATGAAAAATAAGATCAAAATCCCATTTTGCACCTAATCATAATTACCTCCAAAGTATCATTTGGATATATTTTCTTAAATTTAATAAAATGCTAAGTGAGGACAGTTTGGGAAAAAGTGTTTTGAAATAATTTTGTCATTTAGATAAGTAACTAGATGCGTTGTGGTTCTCTTCTCACTAACCTTTAATCATTCTTAATCCTTTTGTCTTTATAACTTCACAAAGTGAAAACTTTAAAAATGTCTTTCCCTAGTTGTTGTCCAAAACCAAAACCAAATACAACGTAGTAAATTATTACTAACATTAATTTACTAGGACCGAAAATACATTCTAGTGTTAAAATTCTTTAATTGGCCTTTGCTTCTTTTGAGGAAAACTTTGAGAGATAAGGAAAAACTGTCTTCTATCAATTTGCCGGTTCCTCATTTTCTTGAATGCCAGTTTAATTTGCAGAAACATAAAGAAAGCAAAATCTTCTGCTGCACTTCTTTATGAACTGTGTCAAACTGCATAACTGGTGATTTTCTTCAACACAAGGAAATAATTTTGCAATCCCTTTTAGAGACCAGAGAAAGCTTTAGCATAGTTCTTCACCATGCAGTACTTAAAAGGTGAATAAGTCACATTTTTTTTATTTTCTTCATCTGTTTATTTTGCTTCCTTATAAACTAAATTTGTGTGTGTGTGTGTGAGGAAGATTCGCCCTGAGCTAACGTCTGTGCCAATCTCCCTCTGTTTTATGTGGGATGCCGCCATGGCGTGGCTTGACCAGCGGTGCTAGGTCCGCACCAGGGATCTGAACCTGTGAACCCTGGGCTGCCAAAGAGGAGTGTGTAAACTTAACTACTATGCAGCCAGGCCGGCCCCCTTATAACCTAGATTTGATAGAACTCAAATTTACTATGGTTCACTGTCTTTTTCAGAGATTCAAGTTATCCAAGTGGACACCAAAATAAACATTAGTATATGCAGGACTTAAGCATACATCTCAAGAACAGATTTCAGTTAGATCCGCCACACTGCAGACTGCCTACTTAAAATACACCTCAGTTAAAAAGCGTTTAAAAGGCACCAGTGCAAATCATTATGTCTTACTCTCAACACAATTTTTTTTTAAGACAATTGATATTAGAGTGCTAGCACATGTGACAACTTTCAACACAAGAGTAACTACTGCAGATAATTGTGGCTTATGAACTTGACAGACAGACAGACGGTCGTTCTCAGATATTATCATACTGTGTGTGTCAGCAGTATTTGATGCATGGTGTCACTTCCTCCCGGAAACACTTTCTTCACGTGGCTGCTGGGACACCTTATCTTTGTTTTCTTTCTCTATCAGTAGCCTTTTCTCTCATTCTTCAATTCCTTCTTTCCAGCTTCTAAATCTTTTCTTCCACACTCAATTCCTAGATGACCTGATCCAGTTTCATGGTTTTAAGCACCATCTATATACTCCTAACTCCCAAAGTTATATCTAAAACTAGGACTCTCCCCTGATCTCTAGATTCTTCCATCATTGATGTCTTCAGTTACATATATAATAGACACCTGAAACTTAGCACTCTGGATCAAACCACTTTGCATACTTCCAGTGCCACCACTTGGTTCAAACTCTCATAATCTTTCACCTGCGTTTGTTTCTTCATTCCACTGTGTCTGACATCATCTCCTGCTACTTTGGTTCTCTCTACTCCAGCCACACTTTTCTCCGTGTGTTCTTGAAACGCTCCTGATTCATTCTTTCCTTAGAATTTTACTCTAGTTATTCTACCTGGAACACTCATCCATAGCTATCTTCATGCAACTCTCTTCTTGCAAGCCTTTTCTTAAATGTTAAACATTTCATTAACCCTATCCTGACTACTCCATTTAAACTGCAAACTGCCCATGCTCAACCACTCCCAATCTCCATATCACACTCTCTTTTCCTCCAGAACATTTATTGCCTACTATACTGTGTCATTTACACATTGTGTTTTTCATCTATCTCCATCCACTAGAATATGAGCTCTGTAGAGATGTGGATTTTCCTCTGTTTTGTTCACTATTTTGCCCCCACAATCTATCCCAGTTCTAAGAATATATTAGTAGTTCAATAAATAATTGTTGAATTAGTGAATGAACAAAATGCTACCTTTATGCTGAGTCGAAGCCATTATAAGCTAAGTGGCATAAAGCTCCTCACTTATTAAGACCCTGAAGTCCTTTTTAGCTATCATCGTTAGAGATAGGGAAACTAATGGTGTTGCTCAGATGTGTAATGGCATACATATCAATAAATCAAAAAGACAACCATTTCATCTTAATTCTAATACAAATGTGGTTCTGTCAGAATAGTTTAAATTAGTTTTCTTTATTTAAAATGTAAACTTGAATATATATATTTCAACATTAGCTTTGTCACCAAAAAAACTGTTGTTCAATTATTCTATGTATACATAATATATTTTTTTACAATTTAAAACTAACAACTTCAGTAGTTATTGGTAGAATATCATTGTTTGGATGCAACAAATTATGTCTGTACCACAACTAATTCAAAATACGTTAATTTAGTAAGAACATGGAGTTTCTCATGGTGCTGAGAATATACCAAAGTTGCATTCATATTTTCATTACAAATTTTTTGTTTGAACTTTTTAGCCAAATTTACAATAGGAATTATCATTAAGTCTATTATTTTATCTTCTAGAAAATGAACTTTCCAAGTTTTGTTTCCAGTGAATGAAGAAATCAAATAATTCATGGAATTATCTTAACAGATCAATTACCTGAAGCATCAGATGAAATTTGTAAATAATTTGCATCATTAATTCATTCATGAATTTTTCTGGTTTTTTGAAAAAACTCCTTTTGTATGTCTCCTCTACTCTCAATACTCAACTCACAGAATACTTCATTCTGACGGTACTGATCACCAAATGTGTATGGGAGAATTTCCTCACACCAAGTAATTCTGCCATCCTAGATGTGGTCCTACACTTTAACTTAATTCTGACACTACCTATCTGGAGATAGCATCAGATCCCACAGATTTAGGGCTCAGTCCCACAAGATGCCCCCCATCCTCAAGCCCACTTTAGATGCCAGTCACAAGTCCAGGTTGTTACCTGTGCTTCTGACCAACAGGCTACAAATTGGATGTTCCCATGATCCCTTCTTTAGGTTCAATCATTTGCTAGAGCAGCTCACAGAATTTAGGAAAACATTTTACTTACTAGATTATCAGTTTATCATAAAAGGGTACAACTCAGGAACAGCCAGATGGAAGAGATGCATAGGACACAGTAGAAGGAAGGGGTGTGGGGCTTCCATGCTCTCTCTCTGGGAGCGTTATCCTCCTAGCACCTGCATGTCTTCACCAGTCAGGAAGCTCTCTGCACCCTTTAGGTTAGAAGGTTTTTATGGAGGCTTCATTACGTAGGCATGATTGATTAAATCATTGGCAGGTGGTGATTAACTCAACCTCCAGCCCCTCTCACCTCCCTAGAGAAGTCATTCCATTAACATAAACTCAAGTGTGCTTGAAAGAGGCTTGTTATGAATAACAAGACTCTCCTTTCACCTTTATTGCTCTGGAACGGTTTTAGGAGCTGAGGACAAAATCCAAACTCTGGCCAGGAACTGGGAGTAGAGACCAAATATATATTTCTTATTGTCACAATCTGGTTCCCTCGCTATTAGAACATAACCACCATAATTTGGGGAAAAGTAACTAGCAAGAACCAAGGCCCATGGTGTATAGTACTGGCTGGGATCCCAGCCAAGTGCTAGCATCAACTTGCCAGCCATGGAAGTATGCCACCTTAAAAGCAGTCAGTTTGCCCCGGCTGATGTCACATGGAGCAAAGACAAACTGCCCAACCAAACCTTGCACAAATTGCAGATTTGTGAGCAAAATAAATGATTTTTAATGTTTTAAGCCATCAATTTTGGCAGTGGTATGTTACACAGCAATAGATAAGTGTTGTAACTGAAGTAATGTAGGACAGAAGGAGGGCGAACTGATGGCATGTTTACACTAAATAATGTAAGCTTCACCATTTATTTTTCATAATTTTTTTAAAGAAAAAAGAATACTTCAGATATTGGTTATATGTAGAGACTCTGTCCAGGTGGATCTAAACTGATCATTTAGGTCAAGGTTCTGGGTCCTAGAGTGAAGGAAAAAGGTAGCTATACCTTTATTGAGTTCTAGGGATTTGCATTTAATGGAAATGTATATTTATAACTGTCTTATTTTATTTTGCTAAACAAATGGATAAGAGTATCAAGTTTAGGAGACATTACAGATAATTTAATTTTCATATATTTGCTTAAATTTTCTTCACATCTCCTCTTTCATGTTTCAAAGTATTTTATCTACATTCTGTATATTTAAAAAGTCAAAATAACATGTGTTTGGGAGTTATATAGTGAATCTAAAGTGAAAGTTCACTTTCTAGAAAGATGTAGTGTGACACGTTTCAGTCCTAGGTAGGTCTGGTGTCAGTGCATGAAAACAAGGAAAATATTCTAAACAGAGCTTTCATTTCTCCTTGTTTAAGTACTGATCTATTGGTTCCCACGTTGGAGAATTTTTGGTTATTTCTCGTATAGTCTTAAGTAGCAAATATGTATTTAATATAATTACCATGATTCTTTGAATAATACAAAACACGTATCTTTTACTTTCCCCCAACCCATGCCTGTGACAATCTCTATGAAAGAGGTATGACTTCATGATGAATTTACTTCATTCTATAATCATATCATTTTCTAAACAAGAATGTCAGTGCATAATAAAACCTTCAACAATGGAAGATGCAGTATATGTATCCATTCTTTCTGATTTTGTGACAACATGAAAAATTGCATGTTTTCATCTTTCTTTAAAATTCAGTGAAATGTGTCCACAAAACTTCAAATGTGTCTCATTTTCTGTGAACAATTTGTCTTGGTTCATTTCCTTTTGCAGTTACATTAACATTTAATGAAATGAAGATTATGAAGAAGTACTCAAAATGGTAATTTTCAAAAAGATTGTGTCTATGAGGCAGAACAAACACTAAAGGTAAGAAAATGAATTCTAATGAATATTTGAAGGTGTATGGTAAAATGTAAGTCATTTAATGGGTTCCTTTTATATAGATTAAATTCTACTCCTAATGAATATCTTCTTTGGAGTGTTTTGCCAAAATTTACTAATTATTTTAGATCTCTATCAATGTATTGTTAAATGGAATGAAAGGTTTTATTAGAAAGAGATGACATCAAATAACTTTCCAAGAAAAATGTTCTCGGTACAACAATTAACAGAAAAACTCAGGACCATCAATTTTCTGTAAGAAGATAATGATTCATTTGATGCATAATAGTTAAATAGACCTCTTTTTCTGAGAAGTCAGATGCGTTCTTGACACGATATTTCAATTCTGTTTCCTGAGTTCAAATATAGTGGTACAAAATTTATTTGGCTTTATTATCTTCTTTATTGTTTAAAATAAGGGCAATGCCTATGAAACTTCTATAAGCTCTTAATTGATGAATACTGAGCAATTCTGAAATATTATATATTTTATTTAATGATAAAACTGTTAGGCAGTAGACAAATATTAACACATTGGAGAAGCCTACTCTTCTCCCAGTTAAGGGGTCTATGTCTGTCCTCTTGGATTCTACAAATCATGGAGCACTCATGTAATTCCTATAAATTTATTTTGTACACTCATAAACTTATCCTACTCAGTAAGTTAAAAATCAATAAGTTAAAGTAATCCAATAGTCAAATTTTAACTTCTAGATAGCAAATTGAACAACCATAAACAATTTCAAATACGTATGATTTGTACAAGTTTCTTAAGATTTTTCCAACTAAAATATTGTGATCTGAGTCAAATCAACTTGAAGAGATGGGATATCATCAACAAAAAGTGAAGAAATAGATCAATTGCGACTAAGTCCTAGGCTGTCCTAGTAATTTTTTTTGTCATTATTGTTCAGTATTTCTTTGACCAGGAAGAGTATAAGAGGCAGATGGTTATGAAGGTAGAATCTCTGCTCCCAGACTATGCATGAAATCTAATAAGAACACAGTGAAAGAATTTCTATCTTTCTGTTTCCCATGGGTACTTCCCTCTGTGTCATTTTTTTCTCTTTGAAAAATGTATGTCTCTTTGCCAGCCTATATGGCTGTAACGTGATCCCAATTTTGTATGTACCAATCTGTTATTTACAATTCAATTGCTGGGGATAGGATAGAGTAATTAAGGAGCCTGTTTTCTTCAAGTCTTTTGTAAGATAGAGTATTATGCTTATTCCAAGAATGTCTGGAAGTCTGGTACTGACACCTGGCCATGGTCTGGATGGATTGAACTAGAAGCGATCTATATGAGACTGTTTAAAGTTCAAAACTCTTCCGCTGACACTCAGGAACAGCTTGTTTGCATGATTCAGGGATATATAGATTGGAGATTTATACTTGGTTTAAGTGGCTACACATCCTTACTTGACGAGGTGACCGGTAGTGCATAAAGAATGCCTATAAAAATTTTTCTCTGAGTTCTTCTGAAATGAAGGTTCCAGTAGTTCCTAATCCTGAGATGAAGTTCATCCTACAAGACTAAGAAGGGGCCATGGGAATTGCATCTAGAAGTTGCTCGGGCCCTCAAAGCTTAGCTGTGTTTTTGTTTTTTCTGTTATGCTGTATACTTTACCTTTATTAAAGTCTTATGTGAGTCCTTTCAATAATGTGAATTTATGTAATCATTGTAGAACCAAATACCCATTACAGTAAACTGTAGTCACATTATAATGTTATATAAAGATAAGGGACGTAACTGGGTCTATTATTAACTTACTATCAGAATAGAAAAAGTGGGAACTTTCCCTAAAGAGGAGCAGAAGCTTAGAGGGATCAAAAATAAATACAGATATTTGCAAGATGGCAGAGTAGGAACTCCAGGCCCTCATTATTGAAGCATCAAATAAACAACCAGAGACTGACTAAAATAACTTTACAGGGCCTCTGGAGAACAATAAAAAAATCTATAGCAACCAAGCTAATACCTAATCAAGTAAAAGCCACGTGAAATAGTAGTGTTACCAAACCACGTTCATTTTTGCCCACCGCCCAGAAAGCCAAACACAGAGATGATGAGATTGCAGCAGTGAGAGAGTTTACTCACAAGGCAGCCATGTGAGGAAGCGAGAGCGTGAGCCTCAAATTCACTTCCCCGAAAATAGGGACTGAGAGATATTTATGGGATAGGGGGCAAAGTGGTCGGAAATGTGGGGAGAGGTGATGGGAGGTGAGGACAGGTGAAGTAACTTGCTGATTGTGCAAGTGTAGTCAGACTTCATGCCTCTTCATAGGGCCCATGTTCTCAGAATGGTGGCATTAGCGTGATCTGAGGGTGGAGTTTTCAGCCTCTTGACATCAAAAGTTTGCCTATCGGACATCTACGCTGGCCCAGTTGATGAGTTGGTGATCTCAACTGGCCTGAAGTGGACAAAGAGTTCTAATTCCTGGAAAACAGCTCACACACCCATTACCATGGTGACCCAGGCTCCAGGGAGATGTTATCTATAGGAGCCTAGTGGGAGTCAGATAGCATATTGCCTAAGCAGCACCGGTAACAATGGGTGGGTTAAACAGCTAAAAGCTATAATCAGTAATTGCAAAAAGGAAAAAACTTTAGTATCTAGATACTTAATCATCAGTGGCTGTTTGCTGGTTTCAGTAGGATCTTTTGTGATGTTTTTACTTGCTCTTACCCCATCCTCTCCCCATTGTGTTGTGGCCCAATTCCTAGTTCCCTCCCATGGGCTGGAAAGAACAAAGTAGAAATATCTTTGTAACATTTTGACTTGTCTGTGGGCTGCCTGAGGGACTGATATCTGTCTTCCCTGACTTGGAATTCATACAGAAATGGCAGTATAGTTTGAATTTCAGGCTAGAACCACAGAAGGCAGTGGTAGGTGCTGTGGTATGTGTAAATGGCAGACCCATAGATGCCTACGGTCAAGAGATTATGGGCAGAGGAGTACAACAGAACATCTAACGCCTCGAGAAGGAGACCAATCTAGGCCAATATAGAGGCTGAGGTGAGACTTTTTGGATAAAAACGAATAATAAAAAATAATCCGAAAAGAAGGCAGAAGGAGAGGAAAAAGAATGTAGGCCACGTGGGACGAAAGGAATGTATCTAGTAATCTTGCAGATTTGATCCTCAAAAATAGTAGAATTAGAGTAAACGTAAACACAGTATCCAATTAAAAGACCAACATAGTCCAGTGGGATAGAAAATGAAACCCAGGCACACGCTCTTTAGCAGATGTAAGTAAAAAGATGGTAAAAAGATATACCATACAAAAGCTAATAAAAAGAAAGTTGCTGTAGCTGTAGTGATATCAGAAAAAGTAGATTTTAAGGCAAAAATAATAAGTAGAGATAAAAGAAAATATTAAAAGTGTTCAAGGGGTTAATAGGGTAAAATAAAACTAAATTTTATGTAACTAATAATGTACCTCAAATATACGTAAACCAAAAATTGATGATCTGCAAGGAGAAAATTGATAAATTTATCAGAGTAGAAGATTTTAGCATACATTACTCAGTAAGGTTTAAGAAGCACACAAAAATCAGAAATCAGGATATAGCAGAATTGAACAACTTGAATATCAAACTTGACCTAATGACATTTATGATTACACAGAACAGCTGGAGAAGAGAGATTGTTTTCACTTATACATTGTACCTTTAAATAAAATGACTGCTTAACTCTTTAAAAAGAGTCAACATATTTCTAAGGAATGGAATCAAAAAGAATATCTTATGAGGACACAGTGAACCAAGCTAAAAATTAAAAACCAAAGACCTTTTAATGTTTTGGAAAGGAAATATATTTCTAAATATCATGCGTCTAAGAAGAGATCACATTAGAACTTAGAAAATATTTTGATATAAATTATGATAGAATACAGCATCCCAAAACTTATGAGTGTAAACTATGCTTTAAAGAAAATTTAAAGCCTTAAATGTATACATTAGAAAAAAGAAAAAAAGAAACTCTAAAATGAATTAACACTTGTCTCAAAAAAAGATAAGCAAATTCAACAGAATGAAGGAAAAAATTATAAAAATAAGAGCAGATATTATCATATGAAAGAAAAGAGTATAATACAAAAAAAGAGTTAAAAAGTTGATTTCAAAAAAAGCATAACTTTACCTGATCAAGGAAAATTGACAAAAGATGAAGGAGAAAAAACACTTATGGAGACAAAAAGAGGATATCTGTAGAAGTTACAATGACCGTAAATGGATATTATAAATAAATTATATCAATAAATTAAAAAATTTAGATGAATGGACATATTTCTAGATAAATATTGTCAGAAGGAAAAACAGAAAATCTGAATAATACAAAAAAAATGAAGAAAATTGGAGATATTACATAAATAGAATACATTATTAAAAACCTTCCCACAAGGAAACTTTAGGCCTATATAATATCACCAGTGACCCATTTTAAATATTTAAGGAATAAATAATGCCAAACACAGAAACT